>NC_084846.1:26789542-27099542 GCF_033115175.1 Lepus europaeus
GTGGGTTAAAACACCACCTGTGATGCTGGCACCCGATATGAGCACCAGTTTAAGTCCCAGCTACACCACTTCTGATCCAGCTCCCTGCTAATGTGTCTGGGAGAGCAGTACAAGATAGCCCAAGTGTTTGGGCTCCTGTTACCCATCTGGGAGACCCAAATGGAGTTCCTGGCTCCTGGCATTGGCCAGCCCAGCCCCTGATATTACAGTCATTTGGGAGTGAACACACAAATGGAAGATTCTCTCTCTCTTTCTCTGTAACTCTGTCTTTCAAATAAATAAATAAATCTTTAAAATGGAAATAAAATTAATACATCAACAGGGTAAAAAAAAACCACGATGATCTCAATATCTGCGGTAAAGGTATCTGATCATTTTCAACATCCCTGTGTGATAAAAACTCAAACAAATTAGGCACAGAAGGACCAGACCTTAACATGGTAAAGCCTATATATAACAAACCCACAGTGACTATCTTACAGAGTGGGGAAAAGTTTAAAGCATTTCTTCTAAGATCTGGGACAAGACAAGGATGTCCACTCTCACAATTATTATTCATTATAATACTGGAAGGACCATACATAAAAACAATAGGCAAGAAAAAGAATAAGAAAGGAAGAAATCAAAGTATCCTTGCTTGCATAATGATATGATTCCATATATAAAAGAAAACCTCAAGATTTCACCAAAAGACTATTTAGAACAGATAGATGAATTCAGTAAAATTGCAAGGAATAAAATCAATGTATAAAAATCAGGGCTGGCGCCGCTGCTCACTGGGCTAATCCTCCGCCTTGCGGCGCCGGCACACCAGGTTCTAGTCCCGGTCGGGGCACCGATCCTGTCCCGGTTGCCCCTCTTCCAGGCCAGCTCTCGCTGTGGCCAGGGAATGCAGTGGAGGATGGCCCAAGTGCTTGGGCCCTGCACCCGCATGGGAGACCAGGAGAAGCACCTGGCTCCTGCCATCGGATCAGCGCGGTGCGCCGGCCGCAGCGCACTACCGCGGCAGCCATTGGAGGGTGAACCAACGGCAAAAAGGAAGACCTTTCTCTCTGTCTCTCTCACTGTCCACTCTGCCTGTCAAAAAAAAAAAAATAATAATAATAATAATAAATCAGTAGCAGGATGGGTGTTTGGCACAGCAGTCAACTTGCCACTTAAGACACCCACATCCCATACGGGAGTGCCTGATTTGAGTTCTGAATATTCCACTTCTGATCCAGCTCCCTGCTAATGTGCATCCTGGGAGGCAGCAGATGATGCTACAAGGACTTTGGTCCCTGCCAGCCACATGGGAGATCTGTATGGAGTTCCTGGTTCTGGTCTGGCCCAACCCTGGCTGCTGTAGGCATTTGAGGAGTGAGCAGTGGATGGAAAAATCTCTCTAGAGGCCAGCACTGTGATGTAACAGGTTAAGCTGTTGTCTGCAACACCAGCATCCCAAATGGGCATCAGTTTGAGTCCTGGATGCTCCACTTCTAATCCAGTTCCCTGCTAATGCACCTGAGAAAGCAGCACAGGATGGCCCAAGTGCTTGGGTCCCTGTACCCATGTGGGAGACCTGGAGAAATCTCCTGTTCCTACCTTCAGCCCAGCTCAGCCCTGACAATTGCAGCCATTTGGAGAGTGAACCAGCAGATAGAAGATCTTCCCTTCCCTCTCTCCCTCACTCCTCTCTGCCTCCCCACTTGCCCCCTTTTCTCCCCAACTTAGCTGGTGCCGTGGTATTGTAGGCTAAGACTCTGCCTAAACCACTGGCATCCCATATGGGCACCAGTTCATGTCCCAGCTGCTCCTCTTCAGATCCAGCTCTCTGCTATGTCCTGGGAAAATGGCAGAAGATGTCCCAAGCACTTGGGCTCCTGCACTCACATAGGAGACCCAGAAGAAACTCCTGGCTCCTAGCTTCAGATTGGCTCAGCTTTGGCCTTTGCAGTCCTTTGGGGAGTGAACCAGGGGATGGAAGACCTTTCTCTCTGTTTCTCCCTCTCTCTCTCTGTAACTCTGTTCTTCGAATAAATAAAATAAAACTTTTTTTTTTGACAGGCAGAGTTAGACAGTGAGAGAGAGAGAGAGAGAGAGAGAGAGAGAGAGAGAGAGAAAGGTCTTCCTTCCGTTGGTTCACCCCCCAAATGGCCGCTCTGGCCGGTGCACTGCGCCAATCCGAAGCCAGGAACCAGGTGCTTCCTCCTGGTCTCCCATGTGGGTGCAGGGCCCAAGCACTTGGGCCATCCTCCACTGCCTTCCCGGGCCACAGCAGAGAGCTGGACTGGAAGAGGAGCAACCGGAACAGTACCGGCGCCCTAACTGGGACTAGAACCCAGAGTGCTGGTGCCGCAGGTAGAGGATTAGCCTAGTGAGCCGCAGCGCCAGCCAATAAAATAAAACATTTTTTAAAAAAGAAACTTACAAAAATCTCTCTCTCTCCTGCCCCCTTCGGTCTTTCAAATAAAACAGAAAAAAAATCAGTAGAGGTTTTAAACACCCAAAACAAACTTGCTAAGAAAGAAATCATGAAAGCAATACCTTTCATAATAGCTCTGTAATGAATAAAATACCTAGAAATAAATTTAACCAAGGAAGTAAAAGACCCCCACAATGAAAATTACAAAACACTGATGGAGGAAATTGAAGAGGATACAGAAAATTCGAAAAGACTTTCCATGTTTATGGATTGGAAGAATTAATAGCATTGAAATATCCATAGTACCCAAAGTGCTTCTCAGATTCAATGCAATCTGCATCAAAATACCAAGAACACTGTTCAAAGGCCAAGAATAAACAATCCAAAAACTCATATAGAAACATTAAAGACCAAAAGCAATCTTGAATAAGTAAACAAATCTGCAGGTGCCACAAAAGCCTGATTTCAAGACATACTACAAAGATATTTTAAGTAAAACAACATGATACTGGCATTACAACTAACACCTAGACCAAGGGAAAAGAATTGAGATCATCCAAATAAACCAACACACCCACAGCCAACCAAATCTCAACATAAACATACAATGGGGAAAAGAAAGCCTGTTTAATAAACAGTGTGGGTCTGGCACTGTGGGCAGCAAGTGAAGCCGCCACTTGTGATGCCAGCGTCCCATATCTGAGGGCTCTTAAGTCGGAGACCAGCATGCAATTTCTGGCTCCTAGCTTTGACGTGACCCAGTCCTGGTTGTTGTGGGGCATTTGGGGAATGAACCAGCAGGTGGAAGATCTCTGTCTCTCTCTCTTCCTCTCTCTCTGTCACTCTACCTTTCAAATAAATTAACCTTTATAAAATAAGCAAATAGTGCTAGAAAACTGGATATCCATATAAAGAAGACTGGAACTTGCTTCCCCCCATCCCTACCATCTTTCACTGCATGAAAAAAATCAACCATTGATCAAAGATCTAACCAAATAAAAGATTTGAAACTGTGAAATTACTACAAGAAAATATAAAAGAAATTATTTAAGACATTAGTATAGGCAATTATTTAATGGATAAGAACCCAAAAGCACAGAGAAACAAAAACAAAACAGACAAGCTTTTATCAAACCAAGAAGCTTCTGCCCAGTAAAAGAAACAATCAAAATAGTGACGAGACAACCTACAGAATAGGAGAAAATGTTTCTGAACTACTCACATGTCGAAGGATCGATATCCAGAATATACACAGGAAACTCAAAAATTAGTAACAAAAAATATTAAGTGGGCAAAGGACCTGAATACACATTTCTCAAAAGAAGAAATGTGAATAGCCAACAAATATATAAAAAATGCTCAACATCACTAGCCATCAGGGAAATGCAAATCAAAACCACAATGTGGTATCACCTCACCCCGGTTAGAGTGGTTATTATTAAAGACAAAAAATAACAAATGCTGGTGAGGTTGTGGAAGAAAAGGAACTCATAGATACTGTTGGTGGGAATGTAAATTAACAGCCATTATGGAGACCAGTAAAGCTGTTCCTCAAAAGGCTAAAAATAGATCTCCCATGTGATTCACCTATTGCATTTTTGAGTATATATCAGACAGAAGTGGAATCAACATATCAAAGAGGTGCCTGTAAGAAATGAGTGTTGTGGCATAGCAGGATAAACCCCTACTTGGGACACCTGCATCCCACATGGGAGTGCTGATGGAGTCCTGGCTACTTCACTTCCAATCCAGCTTCCAGCTAATGTGCCTGGGAGCCAGCTGATGATAGCCCAAGTCCTTGCATTCCTGACACCCACATGAGAGACCTGCATGGAGTTCCTGACACCTGGATTTAGTCTGGCCCAGCCCTGGTTATTATGGGCATTTGGGTAGTGAACCAGTGGGTGGAATATCTTTTTCCTAGTCTCTCCCTCTTTCTTTGTCACTCTGCCTTTCAAATAAATAATCTTTTTCTTTAAAAAAAAATAGATACATGCACTCCTATGTTTATTGTGTCACAAGAGCCAAGATACAGAATCAACCCAGGTATCTGTGGATGGATGAATGAATGGATAATGACTACAGAAGGTGTGAGATATACACTATGGGCTAATATTCAACTACCAAGAAGAAGGCAGTCCTGTTATTACTTTCACCAAAATGGACATACTAGAGGACAACATGCTAAGTGAAATAACTCAAGCACAAAAAGAAAATAACACATGTTCATTCTCACATATGAGAGCCAAAAAACACTTGATCTGAATACAGAATGTTGATTTCTAGAGGCTGGGAAGGAGGTAGAGACAGAGGGAGATTGGATCACAGGCACCACATAGTCAGATGGAAAGAAGGTGTCCTAGTGGATGGACCACACAAGCCTACTATCTATTGGATGAAGAACAAGAAGTGGAGAGCCTGAAGACTTTAAACAACACAGGATGAAGAGATGCATGTGTTAACTACCATGATTTTGATCAGTGCATGCTGTGTGAATAGCCTGAAATACCACACTCTGCCCCATAAAGATGTTCAATTATGTTAATCAAAAATGTATGAAATCCTGTCATATTATATATATGTGTGTGTATATATATATACATACATCTGAGCATAAGCAATGTGCCAACGTCTCTGCAGGGCCCTGGGGACATAATGGTGAAGAAGCAACTTTTTTTTTTTTAATTTTTTAACTTTTATTTAATGAATATAAATTCCCAATGTACAGCTTATGGATTACAATGGCTTCCCCCTCCCATATCTTCCCTCCCACCCGCAACCCTCCCCTCTCCCGCTCCCTATCCCCTTCCATTCACATCAAGATTCATTTTCAATTCTCTTTATATACAGAAGATCAATTTAGTATACATTAATTAAAGATTTCAACGGTTTGCACCCACATAGAAACACAAAGTGAAACATACTGTTTGAGTACTAGTTACAGCATTAAATCAAAATGTACAGCACATTAAGGACAGAGATCCCACATGAGGAGCAAGTGCACAGTGACTCCTGTTGTTGACCCAATAAATTGACACTCTAGTTTATGGTGTCAGTAACCACCCTAGGCTCTCGTCATGAGTTGCCAAGGCTATGGAAGCCTTCCAAGTTCGCCGACTCTAATCATATTTAGACAAGGTCATAAAGCACAGGGTGAGAATAGTAACCAATGATCCTAAGAGTGGCATTAACCAGGTCTGAACAATTATACAGCATTAAGTGGGGAAGAGGACCATCAGTACACACAGGTTGGGAGTAGAGCCATGGAGGTAGAGTAGAGGTTATGATTACGAAGGAATGAGGCCCAAGTGTGCTAGACAGGGTCTAGAACAAAGGACAGAGTCATTATTAGAGGAGCTAAGAAAGGTGCTGTCTAAGCTACAATTAAGTTTTCTGATTGAGAGGCAAAAAGAACCTGACAGAAGGGGCTTGATAATAATCTGTTGGGCTTTAGGCCTTGTAAGTTAAGAGGCCCAGACCTATCTAGGTGAAGAAGCAACTTTAAGCTGCATGTTTAATGTGCTAGCGTTGTGAGTGGAATTGTGTCCACCTACTAGATAGGCTAAAGTCCTAACCCCCAATGAATGTGACCTCATTTGGAAACAGTTTATTTGCTAATGTTATCAAGAGAAGATGAGGTCATCAAGATGCATTTTTTTAAAAATTTTTATTTATTTATTTGAAAGGCAGAGTTACAGAGAGAGAGAGAGGCAGAGAGAGAGAGAGAGGTCTTCCATCTGCTGGTTCACTCCCCAGTTGGCCCATACAGCTGGAGCTCCTGAGATCCAAAGCCAGGAGCCAAGAGCCTCCTCCAGATCTCCCATGCGGGTGCAGGGGCCCAAGGACTTGGGCCATCTTCTACTGCTTTCCCAGGCCATAGCAGAGAAATGGGTCGAAAGTGAAGCAGCCGGGACTCGAACCAGTGCCCACATGGGATGCCAGCACCACAGGCAGCAGCTTTACCTGCTATGCCATAGCATCGGCCCAAGGATGGGTCTTATGAGAAGGAAGGAGAAACACTGAGGAGAAGTTCACGTGAAGGCAGAGCAGACATTAGAATACCAAGGAACGCCAGGGACTGCCAACAAGGACCAGAAGTTTGGAAGGGGTGAGGAAGTGTCCTCCCCTGTAGGTTTCAGCAGGAGCATAGCCCTGCCAACGCCTTCATGTCAGACTTCTGGTCTACAGAACTGAGTAAATTCCTGTTTTCTGAAGCCACCCGCTGTGGTCATCTGTGACAGCAGCACGCGGCAGGGGAGTCTGATCTAAAGTAGATAGTATACAAACGGCTGCCCCCACAGAAAGGAGAGTGAAGCTGACATGGAAAGAATGTGTAGGGTGCAGCCCCCCGGGGAGGCTGGAGACACGATCCATGTGGTGAGCACTCTGGGTGCAGAGGTGCAGAGGCAGGAGACAATGAATACGGCAGAGGAACGGAGGGCAGCCTAACTGCTGAAGCAGCAGCAGCTCAAGTAGTGAGGCCCACGCCAGGAGAGAGCACCGTGCACAGATTCCCCGAGAAAAGCAGAGAGCACTCTTAGGAAAGAGTTTTTGCTCTGCGGTTTTGTTGCTGTTGTTTTCTTGCTTCTGTTTCTTCAATGTGAAGGGATGTTCAGTTTGTTCTGGTGCCACAGGGTCAGGAGAGTGGGGTTCAGGGGTGGAGGGGAGAAGATCAAGAAGAAATCTGGTTTTCTGCAGCAGAGCCCAGCATCAGAGTGGATACTATCAGGGAGGCGAGAGGCAAAAAGGAGACAAAAAGGAGTTACACTAGTGGATGTGCCCTAGAATCTTCCTACACTGTGATATCTAATAACCCACCCATAAGCTTTACTCACTGGCACAAAGCAAAGTTATCTCTCATCTGTGCTAACCCAGCTCTGAAGAATGGAGGAAGGTTCATGTCCATACCTGGGGGCAAAATAGATGGGGATGGCTGAAACCACAGGAAGATTCAGAGAGGAGACTGCAAGAAGGGATCCAGGAGAAACCAAAGGTTAGAGTTCAAAGCAAGAAGTAATGGCCAACCAACACAAAGTGTTAGATGCCACCAAGAGGGTTGAGTATACTCAGATTGGAGAGAGAAATGAAATCCCTGAAGTCGACTTAAGGGGGAGACACTGGCTATGTTTGGATGTACGTTCTAGAGGCTCACACTGTGAATATGACCCAACAACCTGCAAAAGAGAAAGCTTATAGAGAGGCAGAGGTTTTGATAACAATTGCCAAATTTCAGATGGATTAAGGATGGGAAGGAACAGATAAGCCAACTCCCTAAATATGCCCAGATGCTTAAAGGTAAGATTAGCAATGACGATGATAAATTATAGCTGTTAAGGGGGCATGGTTCAATAAATGTATTATTTTGGAGGTACATATGTTAATAAAAAGAGCAGAGAGACCAAGAAACTTGTACAAAGTCACAAAGTTAGATTGCTAGTTATCCTTTCCAATCTATTCGCCACTTCTTCTATAGTAATAATAGACATGTCACCCCCACCCCCAAGAGGCTACATTTCCCATCTTCGATCTACTGAAGAAGAGAACACAGCACACCTACAACTGCTTTCCTTATAAAGACCTGCTTACAACTGTGGCCTTTGGCTGGGATCCCAGAATTGGAACGGTAAACATTTCCCTGTATTAACATGAAAGTTTATCCAAATGTTAAGAGTGCCCGAATGGTTTCTACAAACACTATGGCACGTGTTGACTACCGGGTCTGCTTCTGCGAATCTGAAATTCCAACACATGCAGAGAGCACCTCCAATAAACACCTTTGGTCCTGCTTTGCTAATAACATCCCTGGCAGGCGTATATCGCCACAACTCGCTGCTAGAGGAACTAAATATAACCCGTGTGACTCCCCTGGGAGAGGACCCCTGGAAGCCTAGCCTGTTCCTCCAGAATCTCCACCATGCATCCTCTCACTTTCCTGAGCTTGTCTTGTGTGCTTCTGCTATGGTACGTCACAGTCATGAGTACAGCTGCAGGCGGAGTCCTGTGAGCCCTGTTACTGAGTCACCAATTGAGAGGGTGGCCTGGGAACCCCCGACACAGCGGCTAAGTTTTCACCAGTGAAATGTGAGTGGACCGATATAATCTTACTTTTATTTGGCTAAGAAGAAATGACTTGCCCTTCCTTTCAAGTGTTTCACCTTTCTGTGAACTAGAATAAAAATATGGTGGCCAACCAGCTCCACTTGTAGATGAAAGCAACCTGCAGGGTTGCAATGCCCATAGAGTACACAGTGACCATAGGTGTCTACTTAATTGTAAACTTAAACTATTCAAATGAAATAAAATTTAAAATTAAGGGCCTCAGTTTTATATGTGGCTCATGGCTTGGCAGCCATGAACAATGCAGACACAATGCAGCTTCATCACTGTGAAATGTCTATTAGACAGCCATGCTCTACAGGTAGTGGTGCAAAAGGATGAACGGAGCCTTGACAGCTGAACTCACAGAGCTGAAGAGACTCACCAGCCTGGACTCCCAAGGGTCACTAGTCTCCTAAGTGATTAAGAAATATATTCTTATTTTCTCAGGCAGCTCTTTGGGAAGATATCTTTGTTACAGCAGCTTAGCCTATGCTCTAACTAACATAGCATCTAGTGTATTCTTAACTAAAGATAAGAAACATGCAGAGAACAAACTAATCATGCAGGACAGAAGCAAATAGCCTATTTGAACACAGCTTCCCTGGAAGCCCAGGACTTTAATAAGGGTTTCAGAAGCCCGTGGGTAACGCTGGCCACATGGTATGGTATCTTGCAGGGTTGGAAAAGCTCAATCCCTGTCCCAGCAGTGCCCTTCTCAAGTCAGAGCTCTTACAATCATCCAGGAAAACTTGATCCATGTCCTTCCTTTTAATAGAAGCATGTAATGCTACAAATGCTACAAATGATGCTGCAGCACCATTCCACAAATTCTCACATGCTGTACTTTAAATTTCATTCGATGGATCTTTCAATTTCTCTTGATGCTTCCTCTTTGATGTATGTATGATTTAGAAGTGTTCTCTTTAGTTTCTTGTTGCTTGGAGATTTTTAAATTATCTTTCTGAAATTCACGTCTAAGTTGACTCTATTGGGGTTGGAGAACACACTCTGCATGACTTCAATATATTTCAACTTTATTGAGGTTTGTTTTATTGCCCAGGATATGGTCTATCTTGGTGCATGTTCCAGGGATCTACCGTCTACTGCTGTGAAGTGTTTTATCTGTCGACCTGATCCTATTAGTTGATGGTGTTAGAGTTCCTCTGTATCTTTGATGGTTTTCTCTCCAGTTGTTCCGTGAATTGTTAAGAAAGGGACACTGAAGTTGCCAATTAGAATGTGGACTCATCTACTTCTCCTTTCAGTTCCATCACATTTTGCTTCATATACTTTCAGCTCTGTTGTTACACTTGAAATTGTATATTTCCTTGTTGGATTTGCCATTTAATCACTCTAATATCTCTCTTTGTCCTTAATATTTTTGTCCTTAATATTTTTCTTTCCTCTGAAGTTTATTTTATTTATTTTTATTTTTATTTATTTATTTTTTGGACAGGCAGAGTTTGACAGTGAGAGAGACAGAGAGAAAGGTCTTCCTTCTGTTGGTTCACCCCCCAAATGGCTGTTGCAGCTGGCGCACTGCGCCGATCCAAAGCCAGAGCCAGGTGCTTCCTCCTGGTCTCCCATGTGGGTGCAGGGACCCAAGCATTTGGGCCATCCTCCACTGCCCTCCCGGGCCACAGCAGAGAGCTGGACTGGAAAAGGAGCAACCGGGACAGAATCCAGCACCCCAACCGGGACTAGAATCTGGTGTGCCGGCACCGCAGGCAGAGGATTAGCCTAGTGAGCCATGGTGCCAGCCTCTGCTTTCTTCTAATTAAGGTTTGCATGGTATATATTTCCATCCTTTATTTTAATCTACATACAGATATATCATTTGAATCAAACAAAGTTCTTTGTACAACATATGGTGGATCATTGTTTCAAGTCCACTATTCCACTTTCTGTTCCCTAACTAGTGTGTATAAGCCTGCCATAAAGTAATTGTTGATGTGTTAAAGATTAAATATGTTAGGCCGGCGCCGTGGCTCAACAGGCTAATCCTCCGCCTTGCGGCGCCGGCACACCAGGTTCTAGTCCCGGTCAGGGCGCCGGATTCTGTCCTAGTTGCCCCTCTTCCAGGCCAGCTCTCTGCTGTGGCCCGGGAGTGCAGTGGAGGATGGCCCAAGTGCTTGGGCCCTGCACCCCATGGGAGACCAGGAGAAGCACCTGGCTCCTGCCTTCCGATCAGCTCTGTGCGCTGGCAGCAGCGCGCCAGCCATGGTGGCCATTGGAGGGTGAACCAACGGCAAAGGAAGACCTTTCTCTCTGTCTCTCTCTCTCACTATCTCTCTGCCTGTCAAAAATTAAAAAAAGATAAATCTTAAAAAAAAGATTAAATATGCTAATTTTTTACTTTGTTTTATACCTCTGTATCTTCTTTTTTCATTTTCCTGACTTCCAGTAGGCTACTTGAACCTTAGAATTCCATCTTGATTTATTCATAGTGCTTTTGATGGGTTTTCCCTAGAGATCTTTTCTAATGGTTCTTCTAGACATTACCTTATAGATATATAAGTTTTATTTTTTTAAAATTATTTATTTATTTGAAAGACAGAATTACAGAGAGGTAGAAGCAGAGAGAGAGGTTTCTTCCATTCCATTGGTTCACTTCCCAAATTGCCGCGATGGCTGGAGCTGGGCCAGGCCGAAGCTAGGAGCTTCTCCTGGGTCTCCCACATGGGTACAGGGGTCCAAGGACTTGGATCATCTTCTGTTGCTTTCCCAGGCACATTAGCAGGGAGCTGGATCAGAAGTGGAGCAGCCAGGACTTGACCTGGTGCCCATATGGGATGCCAGCACTGCAGAAGGCAGCTTTATCCACTGTGCCACAGTGCTGGCCCCTAGATATATAACTTATCAGTGTCCACTGATGCCAATACGGTACCAGTTAAAGTGAAATGTGGAGATTTTACCTCTGTTTCTATCCCTTTACTCTCTCCCATTTAAATATAATTGTCTTATTTCTTCTCCACACATTGAGAATGACAGTTACACTTTTTGTTTCAATAATCAGTACCTGTCTCTGTTTTTCTTCCCATGTTTTTTCTTCCTCATCCCAAGGCTCCTTCTTTCACCATTTCTCTTCCATTTAGGAATTAGAAAAGGTTTGCTTTCCAGCGTCTGCATGTTCCTGAAGGACAGTTGCCCTGGGTATAGAACCCTGGGGCTCTCTGGTTTCTGATGATAAATGCAGGTGACATGGGTGATGTGTAGTTTCCCTCCAGCTGCATCCAAGGAGTTTTCCCTGTCTTTAGTCTTTGATTCTGGCAGTTGTCCTCAGTTGACACCAGCAGAAGCAGGCCCTTGGGCTCCCCAGTGGGCTCCACTGATGCCACCTCAGCCGCAACGCCCCATCACAGCTCCACGCTCTGATTCCACGGACATGGGGCAGGAAGGGAGGGCTAGCTGCATAGTCACCAGTGCTAGTCAAATCCTGGACTGTCCACCAGACTGCCTCTGATGTCATCCTGGTGTGGGAGGGAAAGGGCTGCCTCCTTACTGACAGTGGGGGGCAGAACTCCAGGCAGCCCCTGTGGTCAACACTGGTACCAGAGTGGATGCGGGGAGAGCTCATCACCAACTCCCCACAGTGGGGTGTTGGGGTGCCTCCCTATGTCCTCACAAGGAGGAAAGCCAGGCTCCTCCCTTGGATTCAGCTGGAAGGGGAGGTAAGTGGGACTGTGATTTTGTTGTTGTTTTCTTTTTCTGTGACCTTTGACTGGAGTCTACTGGCTATTATCTAAAGGTTTTCTGTCTTGCTATGTTGTCCCTTTCCTAATCCATTGGTTAAAGAGGTGAGGCTTGGCCAGCACCGCAGCTCAATAGGTTAATCCTCCGCCTTGCGGCACTGGCACACCGCATTCTAGTCCCAGTCGGGGCGCCAGATTCTATCCCGGTTGCTCCTCTTCCAGGCCAGCTCTCTGTTGTGGCCAGGGAGTGCAGTGAAGGATGGCCCAAGTGCTTGGGCCCTGCACCCGCATGGGAGACCAGGAGAAGCACCTGGCTCCCGGCTTCGGATCAGTGCGGTGCGCCGGCCGTGGCAGCCATTGGAGGGTGAACCAACGGCAAAAAGGAAGACCTTTCTCTCTGTCTCTCTCTCTCACTGTCCACTCTGCCTGTCCAAAAAAAAAAGAGAGAGAGAGAGATGAGGCTTTTCTTGGGACACCATCTGCAAACATGGACATTTCTAGATTCTGCAGAAACTAGCTGGACGCTGCTTCCTCCGGGATCAAGTTTGAAGTACAACAGGAAAACAACAACAACAAAAAACCAGGGAACCTTCCCCATGTCATCCCCATGCCCTAAGTTGTCCAGCTGGTCTGCCTCTTCTCTTCACTTTTCAAAGTCTTCTCAATTTGCTTTCCATTAAATGGTCGGGACTTACTAAACTTAGTGGGAGGCATAGGGGAAAGTACAGTTTTTCCATCTTCCTGAGAGAAGAAAACATGCTTCCTTTTAATAAATGTGGACTAAACCAGGTCCCCCCAGTTCTTAATCCCAAATCATATCTGCAAGGCCACATCTCCATTTCTCACTGCCACTAGCTTCCCATGTTCCACAGGAACTCAAGTAAACAATAGTCATAAAGGAAAAAAAATAGAAAATAAAACTAAAAGTAGGAGTCCAGAAGATACAAAAGGTGCTAATCATTGTTCCAAGTTCTCTTATAATTTTTGTGGCTAATATTTTCATGCATTAGACAGATGCCCTTTTCATGTCTAGCCATTCCTTTTGCCCTATGACACTTCCGCCCATCCAGACTGCACATGTGGGCACCTGCAACCTCCAGGTGAGGATGCTTCTGTCATCTGCAGTCATCTGATCTTTTGAGTACCTGGCAAAAAGTATATATTATCAAATGAGTTGATGACAGTACATGGTTATGTACAGTTCTGTTTCTCTTGTCCTAGAGGAAATACAGATATCCTTAGCTATGTGAGATGGGAGGTCTTAAGGTGGAAAAATAGGACTTAATTACTATATCTGAGAATGGCACCCAATTATTTTGTATGTGTCCATAGGACCCAGTTAAGAACAGTGTGGAGAGGTGTAGGGACAGTCCAAGGCAGACACAGCAGCCAGCCATGCTGTAACTGATGAATGGAAGCCTGGTTTACATTTGATATCTTGGGAACCAATGGCAATGACTTGAGGACAGTGGACTTATTCCCAGCCCCATCCACCTCATTTCCAGGATGGGTTGGCACCCCTGGCCTGAAGGCATGAAGGCTGTTGGGGGCAGTGAGGACCTGAGTCAGGAGAGGAAACCCCAAGTTAGCTGAGATTCTACTTCTGTAAACCTGGGGTTTGATACAGGAAGTAGATTATGTTTTAAAATACTTGTATATACACATAGCTCATATATTGAAACCCTTAGATTTATGCCCACTGCTGAAATAGCCAAGAAGCATTGGCCAGTGGCCAGAAACATTCAGATAGGAGACGTCAGCCTCTAGTAGACTTGGTAGAGTAAGTACATGTGAAGAAGCTGGACTTCTGATCAGCCCAGCCACAGACTTTTGGGCTGTTTGTGAGGTTCTCTTCCAGTGCACTAACAGTTGACCACAAAGCGCCATTAATAGCTGAGAGGTGCAATTGGTGGTTCTGTACATGACAGACAACTCAGTCTTTAGACGTCTGTACTCTTTGAAAAAGAGCCTCAAAGGAAAATGAAAATTGAGGGTTTCATAGAAAGAGTCAGATATTCTGTTTGGGGGAAAAAAAAAAAAAAAGTCCTAAGTGTCAAAACTCAAGACATGACTCATTTATGTGTCTTAAAATATGGATTTAATTGAGATAGTGGCTGGACCATTGCAGATAAAGGGGTTGCAGGTGTTTTATGTCTCTCTGCAATGCGACAGGTCCTGGTGTGGACCTGGGAAGCTGCACCTTTATATGTGAAGTGCCGTACTGTAGTCCCACGCGAACTTTCCTTTCCTCTTCTCCCAACCCACTGTGGGAAGTGCTTCTGTCCCCAGATGACTCTGATGACTGACAGGTCAAGAACCGGGGCCTGAGTCCACATGACCTTGCTCCAGGATGTGGCACTGGTAGCCACAGCCTCTGCTGCTTCCCGAAATGCTTCCGTCATGTCCTCCCTCCCTTGAACCCCTCCTGGTCTCCCTTTGTTCACGTCTCCACCGTGGAGTCCTCTCGGACCAAGGCAAACATGCAAACTTCCAGCTACCTTTGGTTTCCGCTTCCTCTGAGTACTGTTTGGTGGCAGGGGGCGGTTCCTGGATGGATCAGGATGGGGGAGTGATGAAATTTTATTCCACTTCCCTCTCTCAAAACATTTCCCGAAAACAACAAGGATGAAAATTCCAAGGGAACAAAGCCCAACAACACCATCCATCAGTGAAACAAGAGAGCGATGACTGGTGCAGTCACCAAGCTCACTGCCCAAAATCTGGGGCACAGGACCCAGTGGGAGGAGAAGTGCACCCCCTGGGGCAAGAATTGTCAGTGTCCTGAATGAGAACTGATTCAAGCACATTTGCTAATAAGAGGACATCAGTGTAATGTGAAACCTGCATACATTCATAAGTGATCTCTATCAGTCATTTTGAAGCTACTAGGGGTAAGACTTTTCACAATTAAAGAGAAATCCTTAATAATGTGTGCAGTCCTGGCGGGATGCAGGAGCTGAAAAGGGGGAGATTTAGTGACTACAGGAGATTCTACATTTTTTACTACATGAACCTTTTCAGAGAACTGAGAGTCCTGATGAAGAAGCTGCAAGCACATTTCCCCATGCTAAAAACAACCAAGGAGGGGCTAGCACTGTGGCATAGTGGGTTAAGCCACCTCCTACAGTACTAGCATCCCATAGGGGTGCCGGTTGAAGTCCCAGGTGCATCACTTCTGATCCAGCTCCCTGCTAATGTGCCTGGAAAAGTAGCAGAAGATGGCCCAGGTCCTATGGCCCCTATACCTACATGGGAACCCAGAAGAAGCTGCTGGCTTTGGATCAGTCCAACTCCAGCTTTTGTGGCCATCTGGGGAGTGAACCAGCAGATGGAAGACCTCTCTCTCCCTCTCTGCCTCTGCCTCTCTGTAGCTCTGCCTTTCAAAATAAACAAACAAAGCAATCTTTAAAAAATTAATCAAGGAGTACTGGCTTAGAAATGTTGAAGTCCATTTTTCTACCCATTTGTGTGGGGGTAACACACTGTGCCAAATGTGCACGGTCTTATGTACATGGATTTGATTACAGGAATGAATATTCTCTGAGTAATGAAAATGATCAGATAAGTAGGAAGCAAACAGCACAGAGCATCCAAGTCCTCCCACGCCACTGCCCACATTTCCTCCAGACATCCCCAGTCCACACTGCCTGCCTTCCCATGTGGGAGACCTGGATGGAGTCCTTGGGCATTTCCTGGCCCCCAATTTCAGCTTGGCCCAGCACTGGCTGTTGCAGGCATTTGGGAACTGAACCAGCAAATGGAGGGTCAATTAATCAATCAATCAATCTCTCTCTCTCTCTCTAATAAGTAAATAAATCATTTTAAGCATTTTAAAGTGAGGGGCCAGTGGCATGCCATAGCAGGTAAAGTCGCTGCCTGCAGTCCTGGCATCCCATGTGGGCACCAGTTCGAGTCCTGGCTTCTCCTCTTTCCATCCAGCTCCCTGCTGTGGCCTGGGAAAGTAGTAGAATATGATGCAAATCCTTGGGCCCTGCACCCGCCTAGGAGACCTAGAAGAAGTTCCTGGCTCCTGACTCAATTGGCCCAGCTCTGGCCATTGTGGCCATCTGGGGAGTAAACCAATGGATGGAAGACCTCTCTCTCTCTCTCTGCCTCTGTCTCTCTATAAAAATTCAACTGATGGGGCTGGTTCCATGGCACAATAGGTTAATCCTCTGCCTGCAGTGCTGGCATCCCATATAGGCACCGGTTCAAGTCCCCACTGCCCCTCTTCCAATCCAGCTCTCTGCTATGGCCTGGGAAAGCAGTAGAAGATGGCCCAAGTACTTCGGTCCCTGCACCCGCATGGGAAACCTGGAAGAATCTCCTGGCTCCTGGCTTCGGATCGGCGCAGCTCTGGCCGTTGCAGCCAATTGAGGAGTGAACCAATAGAATGAAGGCCTTTCTCTCTGTATCTCCCTCTCACTGTCTGTAATGCTACCTCGCAAATAAATAAGTAAAATCTTTTTAAAAAAAATCAACTGACACATTCATGTGACTCACACATGAGCCATTCCTAGTAAGTGTCAATTCAGTAAGTGACAGGCTAATGCTCAGTAGCTCAGCATTTGAGCAGTGTGGATGTCCTGATCTAGGAAGCTTTCTCTCCAAGCCCTAGACTGAGGTCTTCAGTCTAGGCTGACCAAGGACTAACACATCAGTGTGTATTAAAATTCCTCTCTACTCATCTCCAGCAAACCTTTCCCTGCTAGCATCATCTGAGGGCACTTTGAACATGGATCAAGCTTACCATTCCAACAAAACTGGAAAAAAATTTACATACATAAACCACTCGAGCAGACAGCTCTTCTTAGTGCCCAGCCTCTCAGGGTAGGGCTCACAAGGGGAGGCACACATCTTCTTGCTGGGCTGTACATCCTTGGGCAAGGCCTTGTCCTCTTAGAGAAGTGAGTCTTTTCTGTAAATTACAGGGAGACACACGTGGAGCGAGCCTTTAAAGGTGCATGAAGGATTTAAGCAAAGGAGAGACATCTGACTTACGTTTCAAGAGGGTTCCCCTAGCATCTGTCTTAAGAATAAATTGTGGGGAGTTGGTAGAGAAACAAGGATGAGAACAGGGAGACCAGGGTGGAGGTAAAGCTCACCTAATAAACCAAGGGAATGATGATGATGGCTTGGAGCACGATGGTGGTGGTGAAGCAGGTGAGAACTGGCTGTATCCTCGATATGCTTTAAAGGTTTGTAGACAAACAGACGTGGGGTGAACTGAGAGGTCAAGGATGACTCCAGGTTTTGGGATGGGGGGGGGGGGGGACTGGCAGGACGCCGCTGTCCCAGAGTGAGGGATTCAGGGAGCCGGTGGAGGAATTAGTGGCAGAGAACTATCAGGAGTTCCACTTGAACTTGACAGATGTGCAACCCTGTCGGTTAGCTCCATGCGGGTCCTGAGGCACTCACTCAAACACAAGTCTGTCGTTCAGGGGGAGGGACGGACTGTGGAAATCCACATGTGCATGGGAAGCCGCACCGGTGGGAAGTGAGGCCAGGAGGCCGGAAGGAGGTGCCCACAGCGACGGAAAAGCAGAGAGGCCCAGGGACAGAGCCCTGAGGCTCGCGGATACTAAGAGGCAGAGGAGAAAACAAGGAACCGGCGAAGGAGATAGACATGGAGCAATTGCAAGCTTGGGGAAACATGAGAGCCCATGGAAGAAACGTCCCTAGGACAGCGGAGTGCTCCACAGTGCCCTGCGCTGCCCAGCGATCTAGCAGGCAAGCGTCTTGAGAAATGCCGCCTGCACTCAACGGTGAGGAGATGCAGGTGCTTTCTCAGAGGATTCACAATCCCCAAACCTTCATCTTGGGGAAGGATGGACAACAAACGTCCAGCTGCAGAAGATAGAAAAATGGACGTCAAAAACTGGGGGAAAAAGAAAACTGCAAAATCATGAATTCATCACAAAAAGGGAAAAAGCGCCCCTGCCCTCGCCCCGGATTGATCACTACAAGAGTTCTGTAAAAGTGGCCGTAAACTAGTAGGTAAACACTTGGCCAGGCGATACACGAGACAAAGTGCGACTTGTGCTGAGGAAGTAGACTTGTGATAGAGTTCTGTATTTACTCCTCAGGAAAAGGAGAAACTCTTAATAAAAACTATAAATAGGAGGCCGGTGCTGTGGCGCAGCGGGTTAATGCCCTGGCCTGCAGTGCTGGCATCCCACATGGGTACCAGTTCAAGACCTATCTGCTCCACTTCTGGTCCAGCTCCCTGCTGATTGCCTGGGAAAGCTGTAGAAGATGGCCCAAGTGCTTGGGCCCCTGCACCTGCATGGGAGACCCAGAAGAAGCTCCTAGCTCCTGGTTTCAGATCGGCCCATCTCTATCTGTTGTGGCCATTTGGGGAGTGAACCAGCAGATGGAAGATCTCTCTATGCCTCCCTCTGTCTGTGACTCTGCCTCTCAAATAAATAATCAAATCTTTAAAAAATATCTATAAGTAGAAAAACATTCACTTACCTTGAGTGGTATTTTTCTAGCAACAACAAAAAAATGTTGTCACTTTTTTAAAGAACAATTTTGCAGTAGCTATGAATATGGCTTATCATTTGGTGAACCTATTGCCATGAAATCATTCTGCAGTAATATTCACATATACTTGTAAATATATAGAGGGAGTTACTGCAATGCTATTTACAATAGCAAAAGACCTCTACCAAGTAATGATTAAATAAACTGCAGCGTGTTAGCTCCGTGATACCCTGTGCCACTGTTAAATCATGGGAGAGCCCTACGCAGTCTTTCTTTGTCAGATGTTTGAAACAAGAGTGAAGAGGGCAAAGGGCAGAATGGTGCATGTAGCCTGATGCTGTTGGAGTTTAAGACGTGAGTGTTCCTGTGTTTGCCAAGAAAAGAATTTGAAAGGCTAGGCACCAAATCAGCCCATGGTTGCCTCTGAGCAAAGGTGAGAGGAGTGTGTTTTCCCTATTTTTATTCATTGACTCAACAAATAGGTACTGAAGGCTTACCTTGGGCAGCACGATAAATGATAACTCTAAGTTATCTAATTTTTATGCATACTTTAGGCCCAGGGGAATGTGGTTTATTTCATTTACTTTTTGAGATAGCACATGCACATGGTACAAAATCCACGGCACAAATGCATCAAGTGGGAAGAGCCTCTCCCACACTGGGACCCAAGTCATGAGTTCGCACCCCCCAGAGGCATCCCCTGTTGCCAGCTGCTCACCCCTCCTCTCGGAGGCAGCTCTCAGGGTCAGGAGCACATTCAAGACCAGGACTGTTGGCAGGGGCAGATGTGTCTTTTATTTATTTATTTAAGATTCATTTATTTGAAAGTCAGAGGAGGAGAGGCAGAAAGAGAGAGAGAGAGAGGTCTTCCATCCACCAATTCACTCCCCGATTGGCCAAAACCACCAGAGCTGTGCCCATCTGAAGCCAGGAGCCAGGAGCTTCCACCAGGTCTCCCACATGGGTGCAGGGGCCCAAAGACTTCTACTGCTTTCCCAGGTAGCAGAGAGCTGAATCGGAAGTGGAGCAGCCAGGACTCGAACCAGCGCCCATATGGGATCCCGGCACTGCAGGCAGTGGTTTTACACACTACGCCACAGCGCTGGCCCCCACAGATGTGTCTTTTCTCTGCATGGCAGCCTGGGAGGCCCAGAAGGCTCCTATGAACAAGCGGCACCAGCCTTCCATGAAGTCATTCACAGAACATGGCTCTCTCCTGCCTCTCATCGCCATGACTACACACTCACTGAGGAAACCGCTCCTCTGCAGACCCCTGGGTCCGCTAGGGCAGGACAGCTGCCCTGCAGCAGAACAGGAGGGAGAATCCAGTTTTCAAGCAGTCCTCACCAGTTCTTCCTCTACCAGTTTGCCCCAAGACCCAGAGGCATCCCCACTGCCTGCTCAGTCCCACTGCCTTGAGTCACCACGCATCTTCCTGCTCTCCGGCTGCTAGAATAAAATTGTTTTCTCTCTCCCTATCTGACATAGCCTTGAAGGCCTATGAGTATTTTAAATCCCTTTACTCTAGGTCTGGTGAAATGTTAGGAGGAAGAAAAATTAGGAAAGTCTATTAAAGATGCCAATTTGACCCTGAACTTCCTTTTAAGGAAAAATAAATAAAGCTATTAAAAAAAAAAGTTCATTAGTTTGATATGGAGAACTGCGACATAAGAAAACAAACAAACAAACAAACAAACAAAAAACACCCAACTCAAAAATGAGCAAAGGACCAGAATAGACGTCCTTCTGAGGAAGGTTTACAAGTAACCCATAAACACTCAAAAAGATTCTCAACACTGCTAGCCATGAGGAAATGGAAATTAAAACCACAGGGAAATATCCCTTGGTGAAAACGTGGAGAAAATGGAATCCTTGTGCATTACTGGCCAGGCTGTAAAACAGGGCAGCCTCCGTGGAAACCAGTTTGGCAGTTCCTTGGTAAGTCAAGTGCAGAGCTAGTAGTTCCTTGGGAAGTCAAATGCAGCAGTTCCACTCCTAGGTATAGCCCCAGAAGAACTGAAGCAGATACTTAGAGAGATTTCTGTACAGTGGTGCTCATAGCACAGTTGCTCACAAGAGCCAAAAGGTAGAAACAGCCTAAATGTCCTTCAACAGACAAATCGATAAGCCAAATATTACAGTGTATGTGTGCCATGAAATATGACTCAGTCTTAAAAAGGGGTGAAATTCTGAAACATGTTACAACAAAATGAACATTGAAAGCATTATATATACTGGGGCCGGCGCTGTGGCTTAGTGGGTAAAGACACTGCTTGCAGTGCTGGCATCCCAAATGGGTGCCAGTTTGAGTCCTGGCTACTCCACTTCTGATTCAGCTCTCTGCTATGGCCTGGGAAAGTAGTAGAAGATGGCCCAAGTCCTTGGGTCCCTGCACCTATATGGGAGACCCGGAAGAAACTCCTGGCTCCTGGCTTTGGATCAGTGCAGCTCTGGCCATTGCAGCCATCTGGGGAGTGAACCAGCAGATGGAAGACCTCTCTCTCTCTCTCTCTCTCTCTCTCTCTCTCTCTCTCTCTACCTCTCTACCTCTCCTTCTCTCTGTGTGTAACTCTGACTTTCAAGTAAATAAATAAATCTTAAAAAAAAAAAAGAAAGCATTATAAGCATTATACAAGGGAAGCCAGACACAAAAGACAAGTATTTTATGATTCCACTATACAAGGGTGCTTCAAAAAGCTTGTAGAAAATGCAATTAAAAGATAAGTTTATTTTGGTGCAAAAAATTTTGAAATCCATGCATACTTTTCTATAACACACATTTTCCAAGAATTTTTGGAAGATATCTTGTATGTATGGATTTCAAAATTTTCTTACCAAAATAGACTCCTCGTTAAAGAGGCCAATCCACAGAGATGGAAAGTCAAATAGAGGGTACCAGGGAACATCAATGTGACGTTGCCACAACACCCAAGCACACCATCAGCAGCTCCTTTTGCTGAGCAAGGTACAGACCAGTTCAATGTTAGAGAACTTGTGAGAGGAGTTGCATGTGGCAGGAGCTAGACAGGTCATGAGCAGTCTCAATTGAAACTCCCAAGTATATGAAAACCATAGAAATGTAAGTTTAGTTGATCATTTGTTTTTATAATTAATTTAAATGTTAATCAAGCCTTTTAAGGGCCCATGCTGTGGTGCAGAGGGTTAAAACCCCAGCCTGCAGCACCAGCATCCCACATGGGCACTGGTTCAAGTGCTGGCTGCTTCTCTTCCAATCCAGCTCTCTTCTGTGGCCTGGGAAAGTAGATGAAGATGGCCCAAGTCTTTGGGGCCCTGAACCTGTGTGAGAGACCTGGATGGAGCGCATGGCTTCAGATCAACTCAGCTCTGGCTGTTGCGGTCATGTAGGGAGTGAACCAATGGAATGGGAGACCTCTCTCTCTCTGACTCTACCTCTCTCTCTGTAACTGTCTTTCAAATAAATAAATCTTTTTAAAAAATGTTAAGCCTTTTATAAAATCTTACAATAAAATAAGCCTCCCTGTGCATTTTTACCCAAAAAAGTCTTTTTCTTTATGTGACCATAGTAGTTGGCCAAATGGCAATGGGAATGATTCCACTGAAAGATTTGAAAGGATTGTTGCCTTTTTTTTTTTTTTTTGACAGGCAAAGTGGATAGTGAGAGAGAGACAGAGAGAAAGGTCTTCCTTTTTGCCATTGGTTCACCCTCCAATGGCCGCTGCGGCCAGCGCATCGTGCTGATCCGAAGCCGGGAGCCAGGTGCTTCTCCTGGTCTCCCAGGCAGGTGCAGGGCTCAAGCACTTGGGCCATCCTCCACTGCCTTCCCGGGCCATAGCAGAGAGCTGGCCTGGAAGAGGGGCAACCGGGATAGAATCTGGCGCCCCAACCGGGACTAGAACCCGGTGTGCCGGCGCCCCAAGGTGGAGGATTAGCCTGTTAAGCCACGGCGCTGTGTTGCCTATTTTGATGGGGACATGATCACTTATGTACGAGGCTTGCTTGGGCTTTGCAGCTGTTAAGGAAGGGTCAAGTATCTTATTTGTAGAAACTAAGGAAGCAATAAAGCCACCTAAACTCCAAAGCCTAAATGATATCTGCATTTAAAAATCAATACAAAAGAAAAAAGTCTTTGGAAGAAAAAAAAAACAGTGAATTAAAATAGCCAACCCAGACCAATGTTTAATATGCTGTACACAAATACCAGTGCTTTGAGTTTATTATAACATTTTAAGTTGCTAAGACTAACAAACCACAGGCAACTGGCCTTAGACAAGGATATTAGTCAGAGTCTGAAGCAAAGATGTTTGCTTCAAATTATTGAGGAATGTACAGCAAAAACTGTGGCTCCAGTACAGCTTTTTTTTTTTTTTTTAAAGATTTATTTATTTATTTAAAAGACACAGTTACAAAGAGATTTCTTCCATCTGCTGCTTCATTCCCCAAATGCCTGCAAACGCGAGGGTTGGGCCAAGCCAAAGCCAGGAGCCAGAAATTCCAGGCTAGTCTCCCACATGGGCAGCAGGGACTCAAGCACTTGTCATTGTGCACTGCCTTCCCAGGTGTTTTAACAGGGAGCTGGATTAGGAGCAGAGTAGCAGGGGCTCAAAATGGCACTAATACAGATGTCAGTATTACAATCATCAGCTTAACCTTCTTCATCACAATGCTTGCCCCCAGGTACAATGTTATCCTGGGACCACAGACTGATGTATTCAGAAATCGGCTAATGAGATGAAAGACTAAGTTCATGTACAAAAAAAAACAACTGAAATGTTTTCATTGCAAATTGATGTGGTTAACATATATATATATATATATTTTAGATTTATTTTATTTATTTGAAAGACAGAGTTACAGAGAGAGAGGCAGAGGCAGAGAGAAAGAGAGAGATCTTCCATCTGCTGGTTCACTCCCCAAATGGCTGCAATGGTCAGAGCTAGGTTGATCCAAAGCCAGGAGCCAGGAGTTCTTCAGGTCTCTCATGTGCATGCAGGCCATCTTCTACTGCTTTCCCAGGCACATTAGCAGGGAGCTGGATTAGAAGTGGAGCAGCCCAGACTTGAACTGGCATCCATATGGAATGCCAGCACTGCAGGCCAGGACTTTAACCTGCTGTGCCACAGCACCAGCCCCAACATGTATTGTCTTTTAATGTACATGCAGTCTGAACATGGTGGTGAGGTAAAGAAAGAATTCTTGTTCTCAGCTTCACTGCTAACACGATTAGCTATGAACTGTGTAAAACCATGAAAGCTTACATTGTCCATAAGCATGGCTCACAGTCCAAGTTTCAGGGAGATGTACGTTCAGATAGCACAGCTGTCATGAGCAGAGAGCACCCAGATGAAGGGGCTGGCAAGAATGTCCATCAGTGCACTGTGTCCCTTATCACAAATTCTCCTATGAAAGAAGTGTCAGCAGAACTAACCACTGTGCTCAGTGACCTAGTAAAATGCTTGTGTCATATGAAGTCGAATGCATTAAATTTGCTATTAGTCTCTTACCTATATGCTACTATGAAAGCTGGTCATGAGGAATGGTTGTTACTGCAGAGGTGCAATAGTTATTGAGGGGAAACAGGGAAAATGTTTGAGCTATGAGTAAATTCTTAATGCTCCTGCAAGATTAAAAAATCAGCTTGGCCTCAACGCTTTACAGATGTGAACTGCCGGCCCAGATGTGTGGCATCACGAGCCTTCTTAATGATCCTCACATGTCTGTGCAAGGGGGACTATGACGTGCATTGATGGCACACAACCGTGAAGGGCAGAGCGGAAAGTTACAGAAAGAGTTTTGTGGGGGAGGTGTGAGCAAGGCTGAGGGCTGGGGGCTGGGCGGCTGCCAGGCCCTGCCTAGCTCCTCAGAATGCTGCATGGGGGTCGCTGGCCCAAGACAACCGGGAGCAGCAGGCTCAGCCAGGGCCTTGGGGTGGAGAGCTCAGGTGACTCCAGGAGGAGGGAAGCCAGGTAGATGAGCAGCCAGGAACCTGGGTATGGCCCATACAGAGGAGAGGCCAAGCCATTCCCACCCAGTGCTAGCTGAAGTCTTTCTTCTTTCAAAACAGACCTCCCCCTCCTGCAAGGCCTTTGTTAATGCTCCCCTGGCCCACCCTCCATCCTAAGACTGCAAGTAATTGCAAAAGCAGCACAGGCAAGTCTCGTTCTCCACCCTCTCTTCTTGTATTCTCAGAACAAGTCAGTACTCAACAGCATTTGCTTGGCTTTTTGATTATGAGTGTAAAGTTAATCTCAGGGGCTGGTGCTGTGGCACAGCAGGTTAAGTTGCTACCTGCAGTGATGGCATCCCATATGGGCACCACTTCCCATTCAGCGCTCTGCTATGGCCTGGGAGGGCACTGGAGGATGGCCCAAGTCCTTGTGCCCCTACACCTGCATGGGAGATCTGGAAGAAGGTCCTGGCTCCTGGCTTCGGATCAGCACATCTCCGGCCATTGAGATCATTTAGGGAGTGAACCAGTGGATGGAAGACCTCTCTCTTTCCCACTCTCTGTATCTCTCTAACTCTGCATTTCAAATAAATAATCCTTAAAAAATTAAAATTAAAAAATAAATTTAATATCATACTCCACCCAAAATAAAATAAAAATGGACTTTTTATCAGTTATCACTGGTAAGAGTAATAATCTTGATATTTTATATCTGTGAAAAGCTAGCATCAAATGCCTTGTGAATTACATATGAGTTTTAACTTCTTGTTTTCCATCAGAAAAATGACATTTGGCATAGCAGTTACGACGCCTCTTAGGATGCCCAACCAAATACCAGAGTGCCTGGGTTTCAGTCTTGGCTCCACTTCCAACTCCAGCTCCTTGCTAATGCATACTCTGGGAGGCAGCAGGTAATGGTTCAAGTACTTGGATCCCTGCCACCCATATGGGAATCTAAACTGAGTTTCTTTCTCCTGGCTTTAGCCTGGCCCAACCCCAACTGTTGGGAGCATTTGGGGAGTAAACCGGAGGACAGAGGATCTTTCTCTTTTTTTGTCTCTATGCTTTTCAAAGTATTCAAAAAAATAAAAATAAAATAATTACAAGGAATTAACAGATGCAGAAACCACTGATCACCTCAGAATATAACTTAAATTTAATAATAACTTTTCAGTATAAACTATTAGAAGTCATTATCAATGATGTCAGATACATTTCAGAAGCAGTAATACATCATTTCTTCATTGTGGTGAAAATGAATATCCTAAGTGTGCTGAAATTCTTTTTTTCTTTCTTTCTTTTTTTTTTTTTTTTTTGACAGACAGAGTGGATAGTGAGAGAGAGACAGAGAGAAAGGTCTTCCTTTTTGCCATTGGTTCACCCTCCAATGGCCGCTGCGGCCAGCGCATCGTGCTGATCCGAAGCCGGGAGCCAGGTGCTTCTCCTGGTCTCCCAGGCAGGTGCAGGGCTCAAGCACTTGGGCCATCCTCCACTGCCTTCCTGGGCCATAGCAGAGAGCTGGCCTGGAAGAGGGGCAACCAGGATAGAACCCGGTGTGCCGGCGCCACAAGGCGGAGGATTAGCCTGTTAAGCCACGGCGTCGGCACTGAAATTCTCTTAAAACCTCTTCTCCCATTTCTGTCAACATACCTCTAAGGCACCCTCTGAAAGCTATTAAAACAAAATTTAGACACAGCTTAGGTGTATGTGATTTCTTGCAAGTAGCATTATTATTAGCAATCTAACCTGGATTAAAGATTAAATGTTTAATGCTGACAAACACGTACAAGTGTTCACATGAACGTTTAATTCAGGACATCACTATTTCCCTCATAACTCTTGAATAATCACTATAGAGGACAAAAGCTTGAGTATATAATAATTGCTATATTTTTTAATTTTTAAAATG
This sequence comes from Lepus europaeus, assembly GCF_033115175.1. Taxonomy (NCBI): domain Eukaryota; kingdom Metazoa; phylum Chordata; class Mammalia; order Lagomorpha; family Leporidae; genus Lepus; species Lepus europaeus. The sequence goes on from NC_084846.1 coordinate 26,816,059, forward strand.
TTATTTATTTTTTATTTTTTAATGTGAAAGGCACAGGAAAGCCAGAGAGGCGGGGGAGGAGGGGAGAGAGATCTTCTGCTGACTCGTTCACTTCCCAGATACCCACTACTGTTCAGACCAGGCTGAAGGCAGAAACCAGGAACTCAGTCTGGGTCTTCCACATGAGAGGCAGAGACCAGATACTTGAGCCACCACCTGCTGCTTCCCAGGGTGTGCATCAGCAGGAAGATACGGGAAGTGGGCATACTGAGCAGTGATTTAACTGCTGTACCAAACACCCATCCCCAACTCCCATCTTAAATTTCTGCATAAGTGTACAGTCAGTGAGTGTGTAGTTTATCTTTTTCCCTACATGAGGTTACTCTGATTCCTTTTACTTTTTTAAAGACTTGCTTATTTATGGTTCCGGCATTGTGGCTTAGTAGGTTAAGCCTCCCACCTGTGACACCAACATCCCATATGGGCGCCGGTTTGAGTCCCAGTTGCCCCTCTTCCAATCCAGCTCCCTGTCAATGTGCCTGGGAAAGCAGTGGAGGATGGTCCAAGTTCTTGGGTCCCTGCACCCATGTGGGAGACACCAAAAAAGCTCCTGGCTTCGGATCAGCCCAGCTCTGGCCATTACAACCACTTAAGGAGTGAACCAGCAGATGGAAGACCTCACTCTGTCCCTCCCTCTGTCTATAACTCTACCTCTAAAATAAATAAATAAATAAATCTTTAAAAATTTAACTTTGGAAGTGACGAAAATGTGAAAACTGGAGATCAGCAGTGACATTTATTTTTTTAAAAAGATTTATTTATTTGAAAGTCAGAGTTACAGAGAGAAAGAGAGAGAGAGAATGAATCTTCCATGCAAGCACTCAGGTTATCTTCCTCTGCTTTCCCAGGTACACTAGCAGGGAGCTGGATCAGAAGTGGAGCTGCCAGGACTCATATCAGATTCATATGGTAGGCCAGCTATGCCACAATGCCAGCATCACTCTGATCCTTTTTGTTAAAATGTAACTGTTTATGTCTGTGACCCCAATAAATTGGCTCATGTTTCACATATCTTCTCTTAATTTAGTGTTTCTAGCAATTCATATTTATTGTTTTTTACAAGAGTTTTATTCTGTCATGGACTGGAAATCACAAAGAAAACACCTAATCTTTTATCTCAATAGCTCCAGAAATGCTGGAACTCAAGTGTGTTTTTTTAAAACTAAAAACATTCAGTGTAAGTGGATGAAATTGCCAATAATCAACACTTTTGATCGTCCACTGGAAATTTCAAACAGTAGATGTCATAAAGCCCATATTCTGACTTTTGTCAACCTTGATCCCAGGTCAGAGCTTCTACTTCCTGGAACCTGTGTATTCCTTTTTCTTTTTAAAGGATTTGCTTTCTTTTTTCTTCCATCATTATTACTTATTTATTTAAGAGGCAGAAAGACAGACAGCCAGTAGACAAATGGCTCGCATCTGCTGGTTCCTTCCCCAAATGCCACAACGGTGGTGCCCAGACAGGGACTAGGGACTCGATCCAGGCCTCCCCGATGGATGGCAGGAACTCAACCACTTGAGCCATTACCACTGTCTCCCAGGGTCTGCACCAGTTGGAAGCAGAAGCCAGAGCTGGAACTAAGCCTCAGCACTCCAATGTGGGACATGAATGTCCCAATATACTTCCAGGCTGTTACGCCAACTGCTTACCCTCAATCTATTGCACTTGTCTTATAGACAACTCTCCAGGCTCGGAGTGAGAATAAGAGCTGATACAAGCAACCTTACTGGGAACTGCTTAGAATGTCAACTAAGAAAGAAAGAAAAACCATTAACAGCAAAGAGCTACCTGAGACTACTCATGGAGGGAGCAATAGCTTGATCCCTCTCACTAGGCCCAGAAAGTATCATTGTGTCACCCTTACATTAAAAATGCTGGGTATGGGCCAGTGCTGTGGCTCAGTGAGTTAAAGCCCCAGCATACAACACCAGCATCCCATATGGGCACCAGTTCAAGTCCCAGCTGCTCCACTTTCAATCCAGCTCCCTAACGCACTTGGGAAAGCAGAGGAAGATGGCCCAAGTGCTCGGGCCCATGCACCCATGTGGGAGACCTAGAAGAAGCTCCTGGTTCCTAGCTTCAGATCATTCCAGCTCTGGCCATTGCAGCCATTTGGGGAATGAAACGGTAGATGGAAGATCTCTTTTTCTCTCTCTGTCTCTACCTCTCGCTGTAACTCTTTCAAGTAAATAAAATATATCTTTTTTTAAAAAAAATGCTGTCATTGAAATGAAATGTTGCACACACACACACACACAAATGCTGGGTAAGAGGCCAGCATTTAAGCTGCCACCTATGACACTAACAGCCCATATGGGTGCTGGTTTGAGTTCTGGCTGCTCCAGTTCTGATCCAGCTCCCTGCTAATGTACCTGGGAAAGCAGTGGAAGATGGCCCAAGTGCTTGGGCCCTTACACCCACATAGGAGACCCAGAAAAAGTTCCTGGCTCCTGGCTTTGGCCTGGCCCAGCCCTGATTGTTGTGGCCATTTGGGGAGTGAACTAGTGAATGAGAGACCTCTCTCTCCCCTTTTTCTTTTTCTTTTTATTTTTTAATTAATTTGTTTATTTGAGAGGTAGAATTACAGACAATGAGAGGGAGAGACAGAGAAAAATCTTCCTTCTTTTGGTTCACTCCTCAGATCGGAGCTGTGCTGATCTAAAGCCAGGAGCCAGGAGCTTCTTCCAGGTCTCCCATGTAGGTGCAGGGGCCCAAGGACTTGGGCCATCTTCCACTGCTTTCCCAGGCCACAGCGAAGAGCTGGACTGGAAGAGGAGCAGCTGGGACTAGAACCGGTGCACACATGGGATGCTGGCACCGTGCACAGAGGATTAACCTACTGTACCATGGTGCCGGCCCCTCTCTCCCTTTTCAAATAAATAAATATTTTTTAAATTATGGGTAACAATGAAACTATGAATTACATTAATGGGGGATGCTATATAACACATTTTAGATGTAAAATGCCTACTAGTGTGGCCCCCACTAACTCAAGGAGAATATATTCCAAGACCCTCAGCAGGTACCTGAAATCATGGATAATATCAAACATATTACCTATGTTTTTTTGTATATATCCATACTTATGACAGTTTAATTTGTAAACTAAGTACATTAAGAGATTAACAAGAAAATAGAAGTTATAAGAATATGCTATATTGGGCCGGCACCGTGGCTCAACAGGCTAACCCTCCGCCTTGCGGCGCCGGCACACTGGGTTCTAGTCCCGGTTGGGGCGCCGGATTCTGTTCCGGTTGCCCCTCTTCCAGGCCAGCTCTCTGCTATGGCCCAGGAGTGCAGTGGAGGATGGCCCAAGTGCTTGGGCCCTGCACCCCATGGGAGACCAGGAGAAGCCCCTGGCTCCTGCCATTGGATCAGCGCGGTGCGCCGGCCGCAGCGCGCCTACCGCAGCGGCCATTGGAGGGTGAACCAACGGCAAAGGAAGACCTTTCTCTCTGTCTCTCTCCTCTCTCACTGTCCACTCTGCCTGTCAAAAAAGAAAAAAGAAAAAAAAAGAATATACTATATTAAAAGTCTTATAAATGTGGTTTCTCTTTGTCTCTCTCTAAAAATATCTTATTGCACTCAACCTTCTTGTACTGATGTGAGATGCTAAGATAGCTACATCATGAGCTGAAACAGGCAAATGATGTCAGCTGAGTGACATAGAATTAGGCTACTATGTAAGGATTACTTGAACGCAGCACTGTGATACCACAACAATCTGGTAACTGAGATGGCTACTCAGTGACTCAAGGAGGGGTAGCATATACAGTGTGGATACACTGCACAGAAGGATAATTCACACCTTGGTCAAGATGGAAGTTTTTTAGCTTAAAAAAAAGCAAATTCTTAGTTCTCCAAGGAAATCATCTATTTGGAAAACTTTACTCCCCAGCAGATTTGAGTAATTTCTAAGGAATGGCAACAAATCACAAAATCAATAGGATTCAGACACTGTCATTAAATAGAGCAAGCATTATTTAAGATCTCACACACACTCTCACATAAAACCCCAGGTGTAATATGAATCATAATCAGAAGTTTCCCTTCTTTTAGATTCAGCTCCAAGAAGATCAGAGCTGTTAAACTAGCAAGATTCTGAATAATTGCCTTGCTAGGACCTGGTTAAACCATTCAAGACAGTCAGACCCTGGCTGCCGTCCATCCATTTGTGACTCACTAAGTACGTCCTTGATAGAAGATGCAATGTGTGGTTTGTTATCACTGAAAGATCATTACTAGGAGGGAGTTGATGACACCCAACCTCCCTCCCTACCCATGCAATCTCCACCTTGGGTGTCCAATTGAGAGCAGTTCTGCTACTCAAACCCAGCTGGGTGGGCAAGTGCCACTGGCCTGGAGAAACATCATTCTAGATGCTGCAGCAGAGAGAAGGGGATTCAACTGGGGACTAGATTGCAGGGGTGGATTGTAAATTTAAGAAAAAGAACTATACAACATTAGTCTAACCTAAGGAAGGAAATGGATTAGAGAGTTCTTGGGAGATTAGATGAAGGAGAAAAGGAGCTAAGAGTGACTTTCAAGTTTCTGGCTGAAGCAAATGGAAGTGTTTAATGACATTTTGGAGAAGTCACTATAGAAAGAACAGCAAGTTTCATTTTGAAAATATTTTTAAGATACATTTTTGAGACAGCAAAATAAGGGTATCTAGAATCAATATAGTTTTCTTACTCAGACATAGAAATTTTTTTATTTATTTTTCCCAAAGTAACCTTTTATTTAAGGAATACAGACCTCATGCATTTCATAAGTACAGCTTTAGGAATATAGTGATTCTTCCCACCATACTCGCCCTCCCACCACACTCCCACCCCTCCTCCTCCTCCCTCTCCCTCTCCCCTTCCCAGTCCCATTTTCCATTAAGATTCATTTTCAATTCACTTGGTACACAAAAGACCAACTCTACACTAAGTAAAAATTTCAAAATTTGTACACACACATCATACACAAAGAACTGTTTGAGAACAAGCTTTACATTAACTCTCATATTACAACTCTTTGAGGACAGAGGTCCTGATGGGCAGTTATTGTACAGTGACTGTTGTTGTTAACGATTAACACTCTTATGTACAACATCAATGATCACCTTAGGTTCTTTTTTTTAACTTTTATTTAATAAATATAAATTTCCAAAGTACAGCTTTTGGATTACAGTGGCTCCCCCCCCCCATAACTTCCCTCCCACCCACAACCCTCCCATCTCCCACTCCCTCTCCTTCACATCAATATTTAGTTTCAATTATCTTTCTATACAGAAGATCAATTTAGTATATATTAAGTAAAGATTTCAACAGACTGAACCCACACAGAAACACAAAGTGTAAAGTACTGTTTGAGTACTAGTTATAGCATTAATTCACATTGTACATATAACACATTAAGGATAGAGATCCTACATGGATCACCTTAGGTTCTTGACATGAGCTGCCAAGGCTACAAAAGCCTTTTGAGTCTACGAACTCCAACAGTATTTAGACAAGGCCATAAGCAAAGTAGAAGTTCTCTCCTCCCTTCAGAGAAAAGTACATCCTCCTTTGATGGCCACTTCTTTCCACTGGGGTCTCACTCACAGAGATCCTTTTATTTTTGTCTTTTTTTTTTTTTTATTTGACAGGTAGAGTTATAGACAGTGAGAGAGAAAGGTCTTCCTCCTGTTGGTTCACTCCCCAAATGGCCACTACGGCTGGAGCTACGCCGATCCGAAGCTAGGAGCCAGGTGCTTCTTACTGGTCTCCCACGTGGGGTGTAGGGGCCCAAGCACCTGGGCCATCCTTCACTGCACTCTGGGGCCATAGCAGAGAACTGGACTGGAAGAGGAGCAACCGTGTCTAGAATCCGGCGCCCGTATGGGATGCCACCACCACAGGTGGAGGATTAACCAAGTGAGCCACAATGCCGGCCCCCACAGAGAACCATAATATAGAACAATTTTTGCCACAGCAGACATAGAAATTTGATGGTGTTCAGAATTTCAGTGTTTCACAGCTCACTCCTAGATCATTTTTGTAGTAGAAAGAACCAGAATTCATACATCTTATACTTTTCTACCAAATCTGCTACAAATTAGGTCTATGGCTGAAGTTACCATGAAAACACTCTCAGTTTCTGTTTCCTTTGGAGTTCAAAAACCTTCCACGTGGTTTAACTGTGTGCCTTTGGAAAATGAAAGGGGAAACCAAAACCTCAAGCTGCTATTTATTGCCCCTTGTAGTTCTGAATTTTTAAAAATTAAACCATTTTCTTTCATTTCCACCAGAATATCATTCCTAAAATGGAAGCAAGACTAGACAAGTTTTTCACTGTTGAACAATCTCACACTAAAAAAAAGACCCAAGTTTTAGAAGAGCAATTTTAAAAGACTCAACATCCATTCTGAGAAGTCCAACAAATTGTAGATATTTAAATGAAAAGACAAAGTCCTTATGAGTTCTCATTTTGTAAAATCATTTTGCATTTTAAGAATTAAAACACTCAGTACAGATATTTCTTTTACCATTTTTCAAGATGTTGGAAATATAAAAAGTATCCAGTTGTCATCATTAAATATTTTTTACAAAAAAGTAACAAGAGTTACATGTGTGTGCTTTTAAGTCAGTAGGTCTGAGTTCTAATTCTGTCTCCATCAAGTAATAGCTGCTTGAATTTTGACACCTTACTTAAATATTCTGAGCCCCAGATTTTCCTATCTGTAAAGTGCAAATGATAATGGTATCATCCTCAGGAAATGTTTATGAAAATTAAATGAGATGGTACATGCAAATCACTTAGCACTATGCATAAAAGCTTGAAAGTAATTATATAGAAATGTCATGAAATCAGAGTAAAAACTGATGAGGAAATATTTGTGCATGTAAAACTCACTAGCCTCCAGTGTGATCACATTAACAAAGTTTTTGGTCTGTGTTGTTAAAAACATTCAGCCAGCGCTACAGCTCACTAGGCTAATCCTCCTCCTGCAGCACTGGCACCCCGGGTTCTAGTCCTGGTCAGGGCTCCGGATTCTGTCCCGGTTGCTCCTCTTCCAGTTCAGCTCTCTGCTGTGGCCCAGGAAGGCAGTGGAGGATGGCCCAAGTCCTCAGGCCCTGCACCTGCATGGGAGACCAGGAGAAGCACCTGGTTCCTGGCTTCGGATCGGCTCAGCACTGGCCGTAGCAGCCATTTGGGGGGTGAACCAATTGAAGGAAGACCTTTCTCTCTCTCTCTCTCTCTCTCTAACTCTGCTTGTCAAAAAAAGAAAAAAAAAAACATTCAATGCTGGTGAAGGCAGAGATGGAGTCTTTCATTCTATCAATACTGACTGGAAGTAAATGGAGAAAAACTTTCTAGAAAATGACTTTGGAACATGGTGTTGAAAGCCTTAAAAATGGAGGCTGGTGTCACAGTGCAGCAGGTTAAGTAGTTCAGATTGCCAGTTCGAGTCCTGGCTGCTCCACTTCCAATCCAGCTTCCTGCTAATGCCTTCAGAAGGCAGTGGAAGAAGGCAAGTACTTGGTCCCTGACATCCATAAGGGAGACCATGATGGAATTCCTGGATCCTGGCTTCAGATTGGCCCAGATCTGGCTGTTGGGGCCCTGTGGGGAGTGAACCAATGGATCTAAGATCTTTCTGTCTCTGCCTGCCTCTCTCTCTCTCTCTCTCTCTCTCTGTCACTCTGCCTTTCCAATAAGTAAAGAAATGTGGGTTGTTGTTGTTTTTTTAATAATCTTTAAAATTGTCCATATCCTTAGACTCAATCTAGCATTAAGAATAGAATATTCTTGGACCTGGCACTGTGGCTCACTGGGTTAATGTCCTGGCCTGAAGCGCCAGCATCTCATATGGGTGCCAGTTCTAGTCCCGGCTGCTCCTCTTCTGATCCAGCTCTCTGCTATGGCTTGGGAAAGCAGTAGAAGATGGCCCAAGTCCTTGGGCACCTGCACCCGCATGGGAGACCTGAAGAAGTTCCTGGCTCCTGGCTTCAGATCAGCGCAGCTCCAGCTGTTGCGGTCAAATGGGGAGTGAAGCAGCGGATGGAAGACCCCTCTCCCCCTCCCTCTGCCTCTCCTCTCTGTGTAACTCTTTCAAATAAATAAATAAATCTTTTAAAAAAAATATTCTTTTTTTTCTTTTTGACAGGCAGAGTGGACAGTGAGAGAGAGGGAGGGAGAGAGAGAGAAAGGTCTTCCTTTGCCATTGGTTCACCCTCCAATGGCCGCCGTGGCCGGAGCGCTGCAGCTGGCGCACCGCGCTAATCCGAAGGCAGGAGCCAGGTGCTTCTCCTGGTCTCCCATGTGGGTGCAGGGCCCAACCACTTGGGCCATCCTCCACTGCACTCCCTGGCCACAGCAGAGAGCTGGCCTGGAAGAGCGGGACAGAATCTGGTGCCCCGACCGGGACTAGAACCTGGTGTGCCGGCACCACAAGCGAATGATTAGCCTATTGAGCCGCGGCGCTGGCCAGAATATTCTTAATAGAGATACAGAATTACAGGCAAAAATGAGAAACAACCTGATGTTCAACTGTAGATGAATGGCTTGATAAGTTACAATGCATCAGCTTTTGGACTGAGATGCTCAGTTGGCTAAAACATGGTCCCTCTGGTGTTCTTCCCAGAAATAACCTCATTTCTATCATGAGGAAATCTCAGACAAATCCAAAATGAGAGCTATTCCATAAGAAAAACTCAAGCTATCGAAAGGCAAAGGAAACCTGGAGGAGCTGTCCCCCAGTTGGAGGAGGAGAAGACAATCCTACAATCAGAGACAAAGCATGATCCCAGACATTAGAGAAACAGCTGGTAAAACCAGCTTACAATCTGGAAATTTGGGAAATTTTCTCATTTTGATCATTGTGCATGATTATATGTTAACCTCTTTAAGAGCTGGGGAAAGAGATACCAAAAATCTTTATGCTGTTTGCAACATTTGCTAGGGCTAAAATTATTTCAAGATGGAGAGCTTAAAAGTAAAAAAAATTGAGGTGGGTATTTGGCCTCTCGGTTCAGATACCCACACCCCACATCAGTGTTGGGGAGCAATCTCCAATTCTGGCTTGTGAACCCAGTGTCCTGCTGAAGTGAGCCCTGGGGCACAGTGGTCATCCAGGAGTTGGGTTCTTGGTCATCATGGGAGACCAGGACTGAGTTCTTGACTTCTGATTTCAGTCTGGCCCAGGGCCAGCATTGAGGGCATCTGGGGAATGAACCAAGGGATGAAGTGTTAAGTGTTTTCTCTTTTTCTAATTAAAAAAAATATATAAAAACAATGGCACATTCATAATTATGCAGCCATTAAAATGGTTCAAGATTAATCTGAATGACATTGGAAAATGCCCACCATATAGCATTAAAGGTGAAAAATAAAGCCAGGATACAAAGCTGATTTTACAATGAGTTTGACCATGCAGTGATATAGTTTTATTTTTTACTTTTATGTTTCCCAATTTTTTTCCACAATGAGTATTTACTACTTTTTTTTTTTTTTTTTTTTATTGACAGGCAGAGTGGACAGTGAGAGAGAGACAGAGAGAAAGGTCTTCCTTTTGCCGTTGGTTCACCCTCCAATGGCCGCCGTGGTAGGCGCGCTGCGGCCAGCGCACTGCGCTGATCCGATGGCAGGAGCCAGGTGCTTCTCCTGGTCTCCCATGGGGTGCAGGGCCCAAGCACTTGGACCATCCTCCACTGCACTCCCTGGCCACAGCAGAGAGCTGGCCTGGAAGAGGGGCAACCGGGACAGGATCGGTGCCCCTACCGGGACTAGAACCCGGTGTGCCGGCGCCACAAGGTGGAGGATTAGCCTAGTGAGCCGCGGCGCCGGCCTATTTACTACTTTTAAAATTAGAGAAAAAATGTTATTTTTAAAAACATGCCACAAATTGTTTGCCACAAAAATTCATTTATACATATTTCTTCCAGTTGGTTTTAATAGATAAAATTGTTTGAATGCTTTTAACTTTTCGAAACTATGATTTTGATCAGCCAACAATGACCATTCTTGGCTTAGGTGAGTTTCTTAATTTAACATCACTTAAAAAAAAGTGCATAATAGTTTCACCCACAAACTGGAGATGCATTCTTGGCACCACGTCCTGCCGAATCCCAAGGAGCTCATCTGTTGAAACAGTTGCTTCATTTCCATGACATTCCTGGAGCTCTCCCCTGGCCCTCGCAGAGGCTGGAACCCAGGCTCCACAGAACCCCAGTCAAGAACTGAAGAGAAATGAGGTCATCGCCTCCAGCGGGTCCGCATCCAGGGAAGAATGCACTTGGTGCACATCTTGCTGGGACGGGAGTTAGGTGGCCGCCGGGCATCCTGGACCCTCCACTTCAGGTGACCGTCCTCAGAATCATCAGGACGTTGAGCAACCCACACTTGGCGGGTGGTAGGGGAGGGGAGGGTCACACGTGGCTCCCCAAATGCTTACTCTGTGAAGTAGTGTCTATGCACACGTGTCTACCCCCTGCATCCAGGCACTAGCCAAAACAGCTGCGTTCCCTGGATGCCGGGAGAATTTGTAATTCCAAATCTGCCCCTCCTCCTGCCATGGCGGTACAGACGCGTCATCTGCCAAGGCTTTGCCGAGCAGTTTACTCCCAAGTGCAGTCAGTCGGGGGTCAAGCAGAGGAAAGCCAGCGTGGGGAGCTGGCAGTCGGAAGGCACCATGGAGGGGCAGCTTGGCAAGAGGCACACAACTCCTGCCCCAGTTCTGCCAAGCCCTGGTCATTCCTAGTGCCAGCCTCCTCGGCTGTCCACTGTGTCCACTTGGCCACAGTCAGCCTGCCTTCTTGGGGACAAGAGCACTTCCCCTCCTCCCTCCCATAAACAGTCCCCATCCGCATCCTGTCAAGCTGAAATCCAGGCCCGGCTCATTCTCCAGACTTCCCATGTCCCACTGCAAAGCCCAGCCACAGCCGCAGCTCTGTGTTGCATCGTGCACCCTTACCCTGGTGCTCTCAGCCTCTCCCACAGTAGAATCCCTGCTGTTCTGTCCCAGTGCCATCTCAGCGGGCCACACCTGATCTGTCAGCTTCCAACACAGGCTAACCAACTACTCAGTCGCCTGGCCCATTGCTAATCTCCTGGGCCATCACGGCTTTGCCAGCCTGCCTGTACCCTGGCCTACCTGCACCATCTGCTTTCATTTTTAAAAAGATTTATTTATTTATTTGAAAGAGTTATACAGAGAGGAGAGGCAGAGAGAGAGAGAGAGAGAGAGAGAGAGGGAGGTCTTCCATTTGCTGGTCCACTCCCCAGATGGCCACAATGGCCAGAGCTGTGCCGATCCAAAGCCAGGAGCCAGGAGCTTCTTCCAGGTCTCCCACATGGGTGCAGGGGCCCAAGGACTTGGGCCATCCTCTACTGCTTTCCCAGGCTGTGGCAGAGAGCCGAATCAGAAGTGGAGCAGCCGGGTCTCGAACAGGCACCCATATGGATGCCAGCACTTCAGGATAGGGTGTTAACCCGCTGCACTACAGCACCGGCCCCACCATCTGCTTTCTACACTGTTCCAGGAGAAGGGCTAGTTTAAACTGTCTCTCATTTTCTTTTCTTTTTTTTTTTAATTTTAATTTGCAACTGCCCTTGTTCCAGAAAACACTTAACACACACTCTGATGCTATCATATTTTCTCAGAGAAGTTTCTTCACGCATGTGCCTTCTCATTCTATCTGCCCTTTGAGGCACAGTGGGTCCAAGGAGAACATTTCCCATGGCATCAGTTCCTGCCCCATCTGAGACAAATCAACAGCAGTGACAGGGACCACCCTTATACCAAAAAGACAAAGGCAAAGCACTGATCTTGGACTCAAGCCAGAGACTGTAGAGCATCCTAAGACAGCCAAGGCAATGTACTGGCGGTGCTGGCCAGGTTGCTGTGCTGAGCTAAGCCCTTTTCACTAGACAGAGCTGCTCTCCCACTCCCCCTGCTGGACACCTCATTCCTCACCCACCTCCGCCTATGCCTCAGAACATTGGCTGCTAAAGAGAAGCCAGGCTTGCTAACTGTATTTCCCTATCTTCAATGCCTCTAATCTTCAATTAGAGACAGCGAGGCCAGTGCCGTGGCTCAACAGGCTAATCCTCTGCCTTGCGGCGCCGGCACACCGGGTTCTAGTCCTGGTCCGGGCGCCGGATTCTATCCCGGTTGCCCCTCTTCCAGGCCAGCTCTCTGCTATGGCCCGGGAAGAAGATGGCCCAAGTCCTTGGGCCCTGCACCCGCATGGAAGACCAAGAGAAGCACCTGGCTCCCGGCTTGGGATCAGGGCGATGCGCCGACCGCAGTGCGCAGGCCACAGCGGCCATTGGAGGGTGAACCAATGGCAAAAAGGAAGACCTTTCTCTCTGTCTCTCTCTCTCTCACTATCCACTCTGCCTGTAAAAAAAAAAAAAAAAAAAAAGAGAGAGAGAGACAGTGAGTAGCCCTCGGTGGAAAAATGGTGTGAGCCACTTATGAAACCGGCATCTGAGCCTCTGTTCTCCCACTTTCTAGTTCCTTGATATTAGGAAAGTTATTCCCTGGGCCTGAGTTTCCCCAGCTGTTAAGTAAAGATGCTAACAATCACTCCCAACTATCATTGTGAGGATTAAATGAGGTATTACTTGCAACAGTGTCTGGCCTGGGATAGGCATCCAGTTGTTAATTGTTTGTCCTGTCCCCATTCATCGGGAACTATTCTTGGTACCTCTGTGGCTTCGTCTGTGCAATTATGACAACACCTGTCTGCCTGCATGTAAGAGTTGGCTGGGGAAGCCAATGCTGTGGCATAGCAGGTGAAGTCACTGCCTGCGACTTGTCGGCATCCCTTGTGGGCACCAATTTGAGTGCTGCTGCTCTACTTTCAATCCAGCTCCCTACTGATGGCCTGGGAAAGTAGTGGAGGATGGCCCAAGTGCTTGGGCCCCTACAACCCATGTGGGAGACCCAGCTGAAGCTCCCAGCTCCTGGCTTTGGCTTGGCCAAATCCCTGCCATTGCAGCTACCAGCCATCTGGTGAGTGAACAAGCAGGTAGAAGAGCTCACTCCGTCTCTCTGTTTCTCTTTATTCCCCTCATCCTCTCCCCCTTTCTCCCTCCTTCTCTGTGTAAAATTTACTTTCAAACCAATAAATAAATCTTTGAAAGAAAACAGAAAGAGTTGACTGGGTCAAGTGAGAGAACCGATGTGTACAAACCATAATGCTGTGCTAATTACATTCATCCAGTGATGAATCACAGCTCCTGCCTGGGGCTTTGAAGAGACAAGGACAGCAAGGTTAGTTCTGATCTTTGTCCAGAGAGATTTATAAATTTGCATATGAGAAAAATCACGCATGAGGATAACTGTGCTTCAATTTGGCAACTAAGCAGCATATGTGTTTTGTGGGAAAAGAGCAAGGAAGCTGTGAAGGAGAACTGCCTGTGAGGCAGGGAAGGGCCTCCCTTGCCTTCAGGAGTGCAGTCACGTGGGACCGGGTCCCAGAGAGAAGGAAGAGGTGGGTCAGCAGGGACGAGGAGGGGGGCCTCCCGGATCTGCCTGCAAAGACGCAGAGGAGTGGACAGTTCTGGGGATGCTAAGAAGTCCAGGTTGGCTGCAGCCTGGGCTGATGTGCCACCGTGGACAAAGGGATGGGAAAGCCAGGTTGGGACACTGCCTGGGGGTTGGACTTCACAGCCAGGCAATGAGCAGCATCTAGGGTATGTGAGCAGCCTGAGATGCTTACCGAGGACAGTGCCAAGAGTGACAGGAGACGGAAAGAAGGAAGGCAAACGCAGGAAGGAGTCGGGGTTGCCAAGGAGAGACATGGGCTCACGAGAATTCAGCAAGCACAGGAGAAGGACAGGCCTAAAGGAAGGGCCAGGTGTCAGTGCAAGGCTGGCTGCCGTGGCCACCCAGGTCTGCATGCACCCAAGAAAATGTGTCAGAAAGATGCCATGAGCTCTGACGAATCTTGTTCTTCAACAACTCACAGGACGACAGACACAGTGAGAGCAAGTTGGATCAAGCGCTTCTCTTTGCAGACTTCTAGAATGAACAGGGCACAAGCAGGAGGTGTGGTTGGGTCATCTACCATCCCTAAGTTTCAGGGAAGTCTCTGCAATTTGCATTCAGCCAACACATACACTGACATCTGCTTCTGAATGCAAGTCCAGTGATAACAAAATACGCTATGATTAAAACAAGCTCAGCAGAGCATAGCAGCACACCGGGCTCTTGTTGTCACTCACAGTCATCCTGCCCCGTGGGGAGTTGATCTTGTTGGGATTTCCAAGTGGAGTGGGAAACAGCCTGCGCAAATCACACCTGCCCACTTCACCAAGTAGTGTTCCCTACAATGACTAACTTCAGAAAATAAATACAAGTACAATGTGGAGCGGTCAATTTATAGCCCCAATGTTTGCTTTTTGTTTCTTCAGCTATAATTAACAGGTGTTGAAATAAGCACTCACATTAAGATGCCTGGTTGTTGATTCCGTGATGACTTCACAGGAAAACATTTTCAATGCTTTGTAGGGTTTTGAGTCATGTATTTTCTTTTTTTTTTTTTTTTACATTCTTTTTTTTTTAACTTTTATTTAATGAATATAAATTTCCAGTGTACAGCTTATGGATTACAATGGCTTCCCCCCCCCCCATAACTTCCCTCCCACCCGCAACCCTCCCCTCTCCCGCTCCCTCTCCCCTTCCATTTGCATCAAGATTCATTTTCAATTTTCTTTATATACAGAAGATCAATTTAGTATAAAGATTTCAACAGTTTGCACCCACATAGAAACACAAAGTGAAACATACTGTTTGAGTACTAGTTATAGCATTAAATCACAATGTACAGCACATTAAGGACAGAGATCCCACATGAGGAGTAACTGCACAGTGGCTCCTGTTGTTGACCCAACAAATTGACACTCTAGTTTATGGCGCCAGTAACCATCCTAGGCTCTCGTCATGAGTTGCCAAGGCTATGGAAGCCTTCCAAGTTTACCGACTCTGATCATATTTAGACATGGTCATAAAAGACAGAGTGAGGATAGTAACCAATGATCCTAAGAGTGGCATTTACCAGGTTTGAACAATTATACAGCATTAAGTGGGGAAGAGGACCATCAGTACACACAGGTTGGGAGTAGAGCCATTGGTGGTAGAGTAGAGGTTATGATTACAAAGGAATGAGGCCCAAGTGCACTAGACAGGGCCTAGAACAAAGGACAGAGTCATTATTAGAGGAGCTAAGAAAGGTGCTGTCTAAGCTACAAGTAATTTTTCTGATTGAGAGGCAAATAGAACCTGATAGAAGGGGCTTGATAATAATCTGGTGGGCTTTAGGCCTTGTAAATTCAGAGGCCCAGACCTATCTATCTCTTCACATGGGGTATATCCTAAGGGAGGTGTGAACCTCCTAGGGGAAGGCACTCTGTTGACTTTCATTACTTGGCTGGCCTGGGAGGAGAGCTGGCCAGGTAAAGGCAGGTGGCATCTCTAACAAGAAATTGACAGTTCTGCCTGCAATGTTGCTGACCCTACTTGACCATACCCTCAGCTGCAGTGGTCACTTTGGAAGTTGG
This sequence comes from Lepus europaeus, assembly GCF_033115175.1. Lineage (NCBI taxonomy): Eukaryota > Metazoa > Chordata > Mammalia > Lagomorpha > Leporidae > Lepus > Lepus europaeus. The sequence goes on from NC_084846.1 coordinate 26,831,642, forward strand.
GCTGAGTGAAGGGCTTTTCAGCTTAGAGCCAATAAGATCTGTGGCTCTGACCTGGGCATCCTTCGACTCCAGGGCAGGTCCATTTCCAGTGATCCAACTCTTGGCAGAGCTGCCAGGGCTCTTCATAAGCTGACTTCTGCTGAAGCCCAGGCTTACCATATTGAAAGCCACTGCAGTGGACTGGCCTGTTGGGTCTGCTTGAGGGCAGATCACTGTACAGATCAGCCATTAATAGGCCTGCCACCCATTGCTTCTGATGCCGAGCTTTCTTTTCCTCCTGGTTTGTGTTCAAGCAGACCAGAGGATGCAAGTCAAGGGAGCGCCCAAGTCCCATCTCTAATCTTCGGTGGCCTGAACTACAAGTCTATAGTCACAGGCATGTTCTGTAGTAGTTTTTCTAAGGTAGACAATGCCCATGAGGAAAATTATATTCTCACTTTAAAACTTTCTTTCCCTTTGGTCTGAAAGGGAGGTTTTTTCTACTTACTGTATACTTCGCTGATGTCGAAGTGAATCTAGCTATGAGATTATTATTTAAGTTCTTATTTTGGCTATGCTATTACAGAAAAATGTTAGCCATCTCTTTTATAAGGTCTAAAGATTAAATTGTGTGTCCTACAGATTCCTTCATAACAGAATTAGTTTCCTACCTTGAAGAGAATAGAGAAATGAAAGAACAAGTTGGGCTTAGAATAGAGAAATGAGGGAGCAAGTCCTAGATCGCTTGCTGACAATAGCAATATCACATGAATACTTAGCAAACCGTTTCAACCATTAGATAACAACTTAAGAAAACATTTACCAGAAGGTCCAATGCCTTCTATAAATTTTAAGAATCATGTATTTGAAAACACCTCTTAAATATCTAACATGGTGTAGTTTAGCCAGTAAACTTAAGCACAACCATCTAAAATGTTTTGAGTTTCTTTCTACCAACAAGTCTAAAACATATGATACACAGATTCAGGTCACACAAATTAAAATGTATCTTTGATTGATTTTAGCAGCTTAAATTTATGGACAATCTTATCTATAAGCCATTTGAAATAAAACTCTTAATAAAATTTCCCCATGTGGACATACAATATGTACACACATATAATATAGCATAGTAGACCAATATAGCAATTTTAATAATAGCTTTTAAAATCTTTAACTCTTTTTGTAGATTGCCAATTGATTTGAATTGCTTTTTGTTTTTAGTAACCTCAGTTAACCATACTTTCTCTCAGTTGGTACTGTTAATACATTATTGGCTTCATCTGTTTACAGAGCCATCCCAAAATACTGAATACAATAGAAGTGGCTGGAAAAATCCATAGGAACCTATAGGAGGACAGCTAAACACAGAACCAACAACGCTTTAGTTTTATGAGCAGCACATCATATATAACTGTGGATGACAAAAGACTTTAAGTCGCCATGTTTAAAATTATAAACTCATCAACCAACAAGAGGCACTTGCTTACTTCACAGTATTTTTGAAAGCACCTGTAGGATTTTACAAGTATTTAACCCTTTAGGCCTCTGGGGCTTTCTCATTAAGATAACTATCATGTCTAGTAACACAAGATCATTAGACTTTTTAATTCTCAAACATTTGTATTAATAGCATTTTCCATTATAGAAACTTAAAGTCTGGTACCACATCACATCTTGACAGTCCTTCTAATATAATCCAAATAGACTGATTAGTTGGTGTCTCTATAAGATGAGAGACATAGGTCCTTCGATTTTTTCAGTTGGGCCCAACCTGGAAAAACCAAAGTCCAGGATTTACTGGAAATTTTAGAGACCAGATTGTTTGAAACTTTGATTTTTTGAATGCCTGTCAAGAATGCCAAGAAGGTTCAAAATCCAAAATATCTGGTTGAAATAAGATTCCTTAAAATCATGACATAACATAGATCAAATTTGATCATTGTTACAAGGTGATTATTCAATTTTTTGAAAATAAGCACATATTGAAATAACCCATAGCTCTTAATAAAAATTCAGCTGTTTTTGAACAATTAGAATTTAACAGACATCAAGAGAACATAATAGATTACTTTAACACATTGCTTTAACAGAGCATCAGAGTTTAATTCTATGTCAAAGAGAAATTGAGCTTCCTGTGATCTTTTGCTGTGAGGTTTCCTTCCTTTACCTTCTTTCATATTGGTGACCATGTTTCTGTGTTTCTGTGTGTAACACATCTTTAAGCATCTTTTGCAGGACAGGATGAGTGGCAACAAATTCTTTCAGTTTCTGTTTGCTATGAAAAGTCTTAATTTCACCTTCATTCACAAATGAGAGCTTTGCAGGATATAGTATTCTGGGCTGGCAGTTTTTCTCTCTTAGTACCTGGGCTATGTCTCGCCATTCCCTTCTAGCTTGTAGGGTTTCTGATGAGAAGTCTGCTGTGAGTCTAATTGGAGATCCTCTAAGAGTAATCTGGCGTTTCTCTCTTGCACCTTTTAGGATCTTTTCTTTATGTTTCACTGTGGTGAGTTTGATTACAACATGTCGTGGTGAGGATCTCTTTTGGTCATGTTTCTTAGGGGTTCTATAAGCTTCCTGTACTAAGATGCCTCTGTCCTTCTCCAAACCTGGGAAATTTTCTGCTAGTATCTCACTGAAAATGCCTTCTAATCCTTTCTCCCTCTCCATGCCTTCAGGAACTCCTAGAACCCGAATGTTGGGTTTTTTAGTAGTATCCTGTAGATTCCCGACAATATTTTTTAGATTTCTAATTTCTTCTTCTTTTCTTTGGTTTGCCTGTTTCCTTTCCTGTTCTCTGTCTTCTAAGTCTGATATTCTCTCTTCTGCTTCGCCCATTCTGTTTTTAAGGCTCTCTAATGTGTTTGTCATTTGATCTATTGAATTCTTCATTTCATTATGATTTCTCGTCACTATCCCAGTTTCTTGTTCCACTAGTTGTTTCATTTCATTTTGATTCCTCCTTAATATTTCACTTTCACGAGAGAGATTTTCTATCTTTTCCATTAAGGATTTCTGTAGTTCAAGAATTTGTTTTTGAGAACTTCTTAATGTTATTATCAATTTTTTGTGATCCGCTTCTTGCATTTCTTCGATCTCATCATCTTCATAATCTTGATTTGGGGTGTCTTTTTCATTTGGGGGCATCATAGTGTCTTCCTTGTTCTTGTTAGCTTGGTTTTTGCGTTTGTTGTTTGGCATGTTGGAGATATTTGGTTTCTTCACTGTGGTGTTTTTTCTTGTTACACTATGGCTCTATATTAAGTGGACTGTCTGCTTTCAGTGGAGCCTTAGAGGCTTGAGATGAGTGTGGACTGAGAGCTGTGTTTGGTTCCTCAGGGCTGAGGGTGTGTCAAAGATGACACTCCCAGGTTAGGTGTGGTAAATCTCTCTTTCTTTTTTTGATTTAAAAGGGAAGTAATTCCGCACAGCTGAACGTAATTGGAGGTAGTTAGCAGGCAAATGATATACCCACAGGAGCCAGAGATCGGAAGCTCTTTCCCAAGGACCACACAGGGAATCTCTGCTGCCCTCAGTGTGGGCTCCAATTCTCCTGCAGTTTCTCACTGGGTTGCCAAGTTAGATGCCAATCTCCTGTTATTTCACCCCTCCCCCCAGAGTCAGGTTTTTCTGCTAGGCTCAGGGCTGGTGCAGACCTGAGGTCGCCCTGCTTATGACGTATGTCCAAAATGGCGCCTGCTCTGTCTTGCTCGCCTTTGAGAGGTGAGCGGAGAGAGTGAAACTTGTGTCCGTATCAGTCACTTTTTTTATTTTTTACCTCTCTCTCTTCTAGTTAGCCTGGTGAACTTTTCCCCACAGAGTTTCAAGCCTCGTTCCCTCTAGCCTCCTCTTTCCACTTGCCCGCTGGTATCTCGGGCTATTGAGGTTCGGCTCACCTCGCGTTCCAGCACTGGTGTGTTGAGTCTGCCGCTGGTGACCGAACTTGGGCTCCCACGCTCTCCACGCAGGTACACTGTGAATCACTAGTTCCGGAAGAGTTTCCTCTGCTGTTTCATCCCCTACTCTTCCTTGACCCTGCAGTATCTCCACTTATATTAAACTTTCTCTCCACCCGGACTAATAGTGTGCTCCCTGCCTATTCCGCCATCTTGCCGCTCTCCGAGTCATGTATTTTCAATGAAGAAAATAAGAAGAAGCAGAACAACTATCATCCAATACACCGTGACCAATAGGTACTGTTTACATCTAGCCTTATTGCATGCCTTTAATTAAGGATGTTACAATCAGATTCTACAAATAAACATACTGCATCCTTGCGTTTCATTTTGCTCATCACTACAATGAATGTTTCTCCCCTTGTTGAAAACTGGAGGGGCCCATTTGGAATCCATATTGCTCTAAGAAGACAAAGAAGCTACTGTGTATTGATTTGGTAGGATACTAGGAACTCTCAATTTCCAGTTTAAGGCCTAAAGAGCTTGGAGGGCCTCACTCCCATTTTCACAACAAGGAAAGAGTTCTGAACAAAATGATGATCAAGGCCGGCGCCGTGGCTCAACAGGCTAATCCTCCGCCTTGCGGCGCCGGCACACCGGGTTCTAGTCCCGGTCGGGGCACCGATCCTGTCCCGGTTGCCCCTCTTCCAGGCCAGCTCTCTGCTGTGGCCAGGGAGTGCAGTGGAGGATAGCCCAAGTGTTTGGGCTCTGCACCCCATGGGAGACCAGGAGAAGCACCTGGCTCCTGCCATCGGAACAGCGCGGTGCGCCGGCCGCAGCGCGCTACCGCGGCGGCCATTGGAGGGTGAACCAGCGGCAAAAGGAAGACCTTTCTCTCTGTCTCTCTCTCTCTCTGTCCACTCTGCCTGTCAAAAAAAAAAAAAAAAAAATGATGATCAACAACCCTTCCTGGATCCAGCGAGAATCAAGAATTGGGGGGATCAGAGGGCAAACTACTATTTGCCCAGCCCTGGAGAGACCAGCAAATATAGAAAATTACAGCTCACCGCAACAGAAGTCCACCCAGGAGCCAGTCCCAGCAGGAACACTTCAACTTTGAGGGTGAGTTCACAGCCTCAGGCTCATTCTGAAGGCCCCGTGTTGTCAACAGTTTTGGCTCCAGGAGCTCCACCAGCTTCTCAGGGGTGGGAAGACTGGAGAAAACCCCCATGTGCTTCTAGCAGCGGGAGGGAGAAAGTCATTTTGAAAAGCAGAGAACTCTGTTACCTATAACAATAGCCTGCCCTTGAGACAAACTATTTTATGGCAGCCTAACCAATCAGGGAGAGGGGAACACCTGCTCCAGCTCAGCCTAGCCTTCCCTTCTCACCTGTGGGGAGTGGAACACCAGACAAAGCTGAGAAACATTTGGGAAGGGCACAGACAGAGCAAGTGGCTAGGGCCTATGCACACAGCTAAAGAACCTGAGGCCTAAATAACACCTCTACTACCCCCTTCCCCACCCCAAATCTCACCACCAGATCAGTAGGGCTCCTGGTCCATAGAAAACCACAGCTGAGAGAACTGTCTGCCTCAGACTGTATTTGACAACCAGAGAACGTCAACAGGAGAAATGCCAACAACCTACACCTGAGTATATCCAAACTGTAGAAAATCAAAGACAACAAGAAAATTGAAAGAAGCCGGGGTGGAGGTGTACTACTTTAGGAGAAAGATAAGGATTACACAAGATTGCTCGTCAGTTACCATGTAAACAAGAGACAGCTGAGTGAAATATTGAACGTATGGAGAGGAATGCAACGGACAAGTGTTTTTTTGGGTGTTCCCAGTACCACTCTCACATTCCGTGAGTCATTAGCAGGATTCACGTAACTCAGGAAAGCTCTTAGACTTGCGGCAATGGTCTCTCACAGTGAAAAGATACAGTTTAAGATCAACAAAGGAACAATCAGATCAGGCAGAGTCCAGGAAAACCCAGGTGTGGGCTTCCGGTCGTCCTCTCCTGGAGCAGGTGCACAGGCAGCACTTCATGCTGGCAGCAGTGACGCATGGCATTGTGTGTGGAGCGGGCGTCAGCACCCAGGGATTTTATGGGGAGCCCACATGATGGACCCGAGCCACTCAGTCTCCAGAGGCGCCCCATAGATCAAACAAACAGCATGGCCCAGGTCCCCAGTTCCACTCACCCCACCCTCCCAAAAAAACAGAGGCATTCACCTTAACTTGTGCTGTTAGTATCAACTATCTGGCATGACCAAGGCTCAGGCATATAAGTGCCCTCTTAGCAGGTGAGATGCTCCAGTGGCTTTGAGGCTATCCCCCTGCGGGTGGCCAAATGCCAGTCCTGAACACCTTCAGAATGTGCAGGCTTTGCACAACTCAGGCCAGCTGCAGTCACCCTTTTCTGTGCAGGAGCCGTCGAGGAAGAGGCTCGGCAGGTGCCACTGGAACTGGGGGCAGAGTTCCTGGGTGCTGTGTGCCCATTTCCCATATTGGCTGCATGCCTTGAGTGGAATGTATATTAGGAAGTGGCCCTTTAAGAGGGATGGGCACCCGTGAGAAGAAGGCTTCACAGGTGCTTCCAGCCCAGGGAAAGTGGGTTGGGTAGAAGCTGAGTTTACTGCCCTAGAGAGGCAGTGTTGATATTCAGAAAGGAATTACAGCCTTAGAATGAGCACAGCTGGTTCTGTCAGTTTGTCTAAGCAGCTTCAGGGGCCCTCATCTGAAATACTCCCCTGTTTCTATGGGAGGGGCAACATGGCACAGCAAGTGAGAGTGCCAGCCAGGGCAGGCTCAATAGGCCAACCTGTGCAGTCACCCAGAGCTCCCCGCTCAAAAGAGCCCTAAATTCAGTTTAATGCTCCTGCTGTCACCATCTGGAAAATCATAACCCCAATAAGGAGCCCCACATATTGGTTTTTTACAGGGCCCCACTGATTATGTAGCCGGTCCTGGGCCAGGTCTGGAATCAACTCATGGGTTCAAATCCCTGCTCCATCACTTTTTAGATGTACTTTAGAGCATATTGTCTAAGTCCTTTTCAATCTGTTCCTTTTTGTGTGTGAAATGAGGATAAAAACATTGTTGTGAGCATTAGGGGGAATAATATGTGAAAAGAGATAGCATTGTCTTACCCCTAAATAGTCCTCAGTGTTAACTGTCATTTGTTCTCAACAACAACAAAATGAGGGTGTATTAGTTATGCACCTCTGCATAACAAGTTGCCCCAAAACAACTCTTGCCATTTCTGTGAGACAGAGTCCAAGGCCAGCCGGCCTGGGTCCTCCAGCTCAGATCTCTCACTGGACTGCAGTCTGGTTGCTACCAGAGGCTGCTGTCGCTCCTGGCTCAAGGGGGCAAATTTTTGCTCCCAGGCTCAGTCTGGGGACTGCTGGCAGGACCCACATCCTAGCAGGCTGTGGCCTGGGTCTGAGGACCTCAGCCCTTTGCTGGGTTTTGGCTGAGGGACATGCTCTAGTCCTTGCCAGGCAGGATTCTCCATTCCCCTGTTCATGGCATGGCAGTTTACCTGCATCAGCACAAGTAGGAAGAAGAGGCGGCGGGGCGGGGCAGGGGGGAGAGAGAGAGAGAGGGAGAGGGAGAGAGAGATGCAAGACAGAGTCACAGTCTCTTGTGCTATATCATCACTTCTGCCACACTTGATTCATTAGAGCAAGCTGCTGGGTGCACCCACACTCAAGGAGGGGAGATTACAAAAGGGCATTGTTAAGGACAGAACGGAGTCCCCCTGAATGCACGCTACACTTCTAACCCCCAGTACCGAGGAATGTGACCACATCTGGGGACAAGACCTTTAATGAGGTACTAAGTTTAAATGAAGTCATATGGGTGGGCCTTTCTCCACAACGATGAGTGTCTTTCTAAGAAAGGGAGAATCCAGGGCCATCCCTGCACGGAGGAGAAGTCTTGGGAGAACACTGTGAGAACATGGCCTGCTACCAGCCCGAGAGAGGCCGCAGGAGGAACCAAGCCAGTCAGCACTTTGATCTGACTCCCGGCTTCCAGAACTGTAAGATGTATTTCTGGGGCTTAAGCCACCCAGTGTGTGGCATTTTGTTATGGCAGCCATTCCTAGGAACACAAGAATGAACACCAGATGGCAGGGATCGCTGGAAACCATTCCAGAAGCTGCCACAGGGGGTATTGGACTAATTCGTGAGCAAGGACCCTGCAAAAGCATAATCTCGTCAGGGGCTCTTTGGCTTTTGCAGAGGAGTTCACATCTGTCCCCCTCCAGCATGCAGGAGCAGCCTGACAGCCAGCAAACAATCTTAAATGGACCTGCCTTCAGGAACCTGGGAACTATGCAACTTACGGTCACCCATGCCCATGTCAGGGGCTGCAATCAGTACCCACAGAGTCAGAACCCAAGTGGTTTTTTTTTTTTTTTTAAGATTTATTAATTTATTTCAAAGTCAGAGTTACACAGAGAGAGAAGAGAGAAAGAGAGGCAGAGAGAGATCTTCCGTCCCCTGGTTCACTCCCTAATTGGCCACAACGGCCGGAGCTGCACCGATCCGAAGCTAGGAGCCAGGAGCTTCTTCCAGGTCTCCCACGTGAGTGCAGGAGCCCAAGGACCTGGGCCATTTTCTATTGCTTTCCCAGGCCATGGCAGAGATCTGGATTGGAAGTGGAGCAGCCAGAACTCGAACTGGCACCCATATGGGATGCTGGCACTGCAGGCTGGGGCTTTACCCCCTATGCCACAGCACTGACGCCCAAAGTGGTCTTAAAGTGCAGAACATTAAGACTTTCAGATTCACCTCTCTGGATCCTAAATTTGCTATATTTCAAAACATCACTTTATCTAAGATTAGATGTATTTCATGTACTGTCATTTTTAGAACCATGCACACTCTAGATGTTCTCTGATCTCATCAGAAAGCAAAACCACATCGCCGGCGCCACGGCTCACTAGGCTAATCCTCCGCCTTGCGGCGCCAGCACACCGGGTTCTAGTCCCAGTCGGGGCACCGATCCTGTCCTGGTTGCCCCTCTTCCAGGCCAGCTCTCTGCTGTGGCCAGGGAGTGCAGTGGAGGATGGCCCAAGTGCTTGGGCCCTGCACCCCATGGGAGACCAGGAGAAGCCCCTGGCTCCTGCCATTGGATCAGCGCGGTGCGCCGGCCGCAGCGCGCCTACCGCGGTGGCCATTGGAGGGTGAACCAACGGCAAAGGAAGACCTTTCTCTCTGTCTCTCACTGTCCACTCTATCAAAAATAAAAAAAAAAAAAAAAAAGCAAAACCACAGTAAAACACTTTCTTCACACTGAGATTCTTTAAAAATTCTTTTAAATCAACATATGCTGAGTTCCCTTTTCACAGTGGAGTCTTGCTCTTTCAGGAAAATAAATTAAAGCAATAGTTCTATGGTGAGCTTTTAATGTAAAATAAATTGTGGGAGTTCTCTTCAAAGCAATTGAAAATTCTAATAATCCAGCTACCCACCCACCTCAACACCATTAATTAAAGACTCCTTTTACTTAAAAATAAGCATCACACAAGAAAATCAAAAGAAAAATAGGATTGAGCCAAGCACAAACACCAACTCTATCTCTCACTGCCAACTGCGACAAGAGATATAAAACAGCAATTTTCAGAGAACGGACAGCGATCAGGACACAGCTATGAACCTGGAAAGAGAGGAAGCAGGTGAAGTGCGCTCCACATTCACCCTGCTGGGGACGCTGAGCCCAAGTAGAACACTGCACCCTCCCAGGGTGGAGGAAACAGGCCAGAGTGTGAGGCCACCAGGGTGGCAGAGATTCATTGACGAGTCAGGTGCTGGGAGGAGGGTGAAGGTCAGATAACCACCCCTCTCTCCAAGTCTCACAGAAATTCTTCTCGGGCCCTTAACCCTAGGCCGTGTGAGCACAATGGCACTGCCAGAGGTCTGAGCACAGCTGCAGGGGCCTGGAGAGCGAAGCAGAAATCTCAAAAGCTGCACAGGTCTGGAAATGGAGTTCTAACCCAGCCAGAGAATAGGGATTTGGTGAACCTGCCGGCTTTCCATGAGTCACAGAAAACTGGCCATGCCTTCAGAGTGTAAACCACCCTCTTGGGAGTAAGGACACCCTGGTAGTTAGGTCAAGACTGAAATAAACCCGTGGTGACTGCCTTAGGCAGCTGCTTGTTGCCTTCACTAAATACCTGAGAGGAGCAGGCTTATGCAGGAAAAGGTCTGTGTTCACCTCAGTTCTGGAGTCGCAGTCCAAGATCAGGTGGCCCTATGGCGCTCGTGGTTGGCCATGGCAGGACAGGAAGCAGGGAGAGCAGCCAGGCCCTACTCAGCTTTTATAACCAACCCTCCCGGGAGAACTGCCTTGCAAGGGCACACCCAGTGACCGAAACATCTCCCACGGGATCCACCACCTGGATGCCAAAACTGGATCAAATCTCTACCTTTAATCTGTTAGTCATGAGCATTCATCCATTACCCATTTATAGATGACTTTAGGGTTCAAGTCTCCAAACCACGGGCCTCTGGGAGACACCCAAACTACTTATGCAAACCGTAACATTAACAAAATCTGAATCCAATTTTCACTGGAATTGGGGTGATCTGACAGTGGAGCAAAATTCAACACCCTTTGAAAGAAGACAATATAATCCAGGGCTTCCACAAAGTACTGTCCACAGTGTCCAGCATGAAAAACTTCCCAGGTGGGAACATAGTTAAAGCCAAGATATGGAAGCAGGTACCGAGATGATCCAGATGCTGAAGTTAACAGGGAAAGATTCAAAATAATGACAGGCCGGCGCCGTGGCTCAACAGGCTAATCCTCCGCCTTGCGGCACCGGCACACCGGGTTCTAGTCCCGGTCGGGGCACCGATCCTGTCCCGGTTGCCCCTCTTCCAGGCCAGCTCTCTGCTGTGGCCAGGGAGTGCAGTGGAGGATAGCCCAAGTGTTTGGGCTCTGCACCCCATGGGAGACCAGGAGAAGCACCTGGCTCCTGCCATCGGAGCAGCGCGGTGCACCGGCCGCAGCGCGCTACCGCGGCGGCCATTGGAGGGTGAACCAACGGCAAAGGAAGACCTTTCTCTCTGTCTCTCTCTCTCTCACTGTCCACTCTGCCTGTCAAAAAAAAAAAAAAAGACAATTACCATCTAACAGAAAACAGAGGTAAAGGTTGACAATGGGGACAAAAAGATGGAACATAACGCAGGGGAATTAGAATTATAACACTGGAGAATTAGAATTTTTTTAAAGAACCAAGGAGACATCAAATAGTTGCAAAATACAATATCAGGCAGCAATGAATTATCGGATAGGTTCACAGTACAGCATAAAATAAGAGTGATGAACTTGAAGACAGGTTGACAAAATATATCCAATCTGGAGAACACAGAAGAAAAATAACAATTGTCTTACTACCACTATTAAGGAGGTACTCCCCACATCTACTTCCCTTTTTCTTCTCTATTTTCCCGGATTATTTTTCTAAGAGAAAAAATAAGGTGGAAAATATATTTAAAACAATATTTACCTTGTAAGGAACAGCTGCACAATAATTAAGAGTTAACTGTGGGCACATAATAAATGAAGAAAGAATACCTGGAAATTCAAATCTCATTTCTTTTTATTAAAAAAATCATTTATGTGAAAGGCAGAGTGACAGAGAGAGGGAGAGACAGAGATCTTCCATCCACTGGTTCACTCCCTAGGTGGTTGTAGCAATTGTGGCTGTACCAGGCCTAAGCCACAAACCTAGAGCTTCTTCCGAGTCTGCTGGGACCCAAGTACCTGGGGCACGAATTTTCCCAGGTGCATTAGCAGGGAGCTGGATTGGAAGTGGAGTAGCTGGGACACAAACCAGCACTCACATGGGATGCCAGGGTCATAGGTGGTAGCTTAACATTGTTCAACAAAGCCAGCCCCAAATCTTGCCATTTCTATGCCTTCACTCTGTCCACACCCAGTCCAGGAGCCAAACTACTGTGCTTCTCTTCAACAGGTTCAGCATTCTACTGAATGGTCTCCAGCCCCAACCTCACCCCCGCCCCCCGCCAAAATTTAGGGCTCAGATCCTCCATTCAAAAGGTTCCTAGGAGCCAGCACTGTGGCACAGTGGAATAAAGCCCTGGCCTGAAGCACCAGCATCCCATATGGGTGCAGGTTTGAGTCCTGACTGCTCCTCTTCCAATCCATCTCTGCTTTGGCCTGGGATAGCAGTAGAAGATGGCCCAAGTCCTTGGGCCCCTGTACCCACATGGGAGACCCGGAAGAAGCTCCTGGCTCCTGGCTTCGGATCGGCGCAGCTCCGGCCATTGTGGCCAATTGGGGAGTGAACCAGCGGATGGAAGACCTCTCACTCTGCCTCTACCTCTCTGTCTTTCAAATAAAAAAAAATAAATTAAAAAAAAAAGGTGCCTGGCCAGCGCCGTGGCTCAACAGGCTAATCCTCCGCCTTGCGGCGCCAGCACACCGGGTTCTAGTCCTGGTTGGGGCGCCAGATTCTATCCCGGTTGCCCCTCTTCCAGGCCAGCTCTCTGCTATGGCCCGGGAGTGCAGTGGAGGATGGCCCAAGTGCTTGGGCCCTGCACCCGCATGGGAGACCGGGAGAAGCACCTGGCTCCCGGCTTCGGATCAGCGCGGTGCGCCGGCCGCAGCGGCCATTGGAGGGTGAACCAACAGCAAAAAGGAAGACCTTTCTCTCTGTCTCTCTTTCTCACTATCCACTCTGTCAAAAAAAAAAGAAAGAAAGAAAGAAAAAAAGGGTGCCTAGTCTGTGTCACACTGTCGCAAGCTTTGGGTATTTAAAAGGATACACTAGCTAACAGAATGTGCCTGTTAGCCTTTGTAATTTTCATTTAAGAAGACACACAATGGAAGTACATCATATAGTGAAGAAAAACAAATCAGTGAGATCTGGAAGTTGGGGCTCTTAAGACCTGCTGGAGAAGGATGCATACTTTAGAGAAGCTCCATTTTAAATAATATTCGTGGAAACAGTAACGCCACCACCTTCAGTATTCACTCGGAGAGTCCTGCACAAACACTTGACCCACACGGCATGTACATGATGCTCAAGTGTTCCATTTCCCTCTGTCCATCTATTCATCAGAAGACCCAGATAGAAAATAAAGCCTTTACATTTTGGAGAACCATCCTGCTTCAGACATTCAACATTAATGCATACTGCAGGGGTGGGAGTGGGGAGAAAGAACTTCAAAGAGGGGAAGTACATACTGTAACAGAATTTTTAATCAAAAAATGGAGCACAGCATTTTACAGCTCTACCCCAGCTCTCACAAAATGCACCTGTAAAATTAAATAAATAAATAAATAAAATAAAAGGGGCCGGCACCGTGGCTCACTTGGTTAATCCTCTGCCTGCGGTGCCGGCATCCCATGTGGGCGGCAGGTTCTAGTCCCGGTTGCTCTTCTTCCAGTCCAGCTCTCTGCTGTGGCCCAGGAAGGCAGTGGAGGATGGCCCAAGCGCTTGGGCCCTGCACCTGCAATGGGAGACCAGGAGAAAGCACCTGGCTCCTGGCTTTGGATTGGCGCAGCGCCGGCCTTAGCGGTCATTTGGAGAGTGAACCAACAGAAGGAAGACCTTTCTCTCTGTCTATAACTCTGTCAAATAAATAAATAAATAAAATGCACCTGTAAATCTTCTCAGTTTAGTTTTTCAACTAAATAATAATACCATGTATTGGAAGGTGTACCAACTTCCTTCCAGCACCATAGGTGCCCCACTACCCGCTTCTAACTTATCCAAAGGCTCTCTACAGCCTGCCATGTGCACTTCTTTCCACAGCAGAGAAGCATGTTTCTTGCATAAACTTCTCATTCAAAAGTGCATCCAGTGACAAATCTTTGCAGAATGTTTTCTCAGGTACGTGGCTCAAAGCTGCAGAGACTCCAAGAGGCCTAGCAGAGAACAGACACTGGTAGACAAAAGGACTGAGCAGAAATGCCAGAAACCTCACAACAACGGATTCAGGCAAGGCGACCAGCACTCTGTATCATGCCTGCTTCTTTGCCTACCAAATATTGAGCCCTCACCCAACGCTGGAACTATTATAGGTGTTAGAAATAGAGCAGTGAGCAAAGCAACTAGGTACTTGCCCTTATGGTGAGAAAGCTATATAAAAGCAAAGGTTTAGGGGAAGGAGAAGGAATAGTGAGGATGAATTAATGGACATTTGCTGAGGCCCAAAGGCAAAACAAAGTATGACTCCCCAAAGAAACCAACTTGAGCCTTTAGGAATTTATTAGTAAATAAACCTCTTCTCATTTCATGTGGGCAGCAGGATCCCCAGCCGGGTTAAGGTTCCTTCCTCCACACATGAAGGAATTCACAGTGGAGGTATAAAGGTGTACAGGAGATCAGGATTTATTCAAGACAAAGCAAAAGTGCACGTTCAAGAAATGTCAGGGTGCTGGCGCTGTGGCACAGTAGGTTAAGGCCCCAGCCTGCAGTGCTGGCATCCCATATGGCACCAGTTTGAGTCCCGGCTGCTTCACTTCTGATCCAGCTCTCTACTATGGCCTGGGAAACCAGTAGAGGATGGCCCAAGCCCATGGGCCCCTGCACCCATGTAGGAGACCCAGAAGAATCCCCTGGCTCCTGGCTTCAGATCGGCGCAGCTCCAGCCATTGCAGCCATCTAGGGAGCAAACCAGCAGATGGAGACCTCTCTCTCTGCCTGACTTTCAAATAAATAACTCCCTTTCAAATAAATAAGAAAATAAATCTTTTTATAAAAAGATACCACATATCAATAATAAAATCACAATTTTTTTAAGCTGATGTAAGTTCAAATCCAAGTATTTTCTGTGGTTTGGGGATAATTCCCCAAGTCTCTTTTTCATCTGCACAATGGAAATAATGCCCAACTGAGCAGGTTGTTGTGGGAACTAAATGTGTATAAAGTGTCATGTCACAGTAAACTGACTCCCATGTCATTCCTCTCAACACTTTTTATGTTGAGTTGTTGGCCAGGATTGCAATTATCCATTACAACTAAGAGAAAAATACTGGCCTTTTGCAATGATTCATGTTGTCAGTTTATAAGACATTTTATGCTTACTACAAGTATCCTATGACTCATTCATTCTGAACAGCTACCATGTGCCAGTACCTGAACTCAACTCTAAAAATACACCCATAGGCCGGCGCCGTGGCTTAACAGGCTAATCCTCCACCTTGCGGCGCCGGCACACCGGGTTCTAGTCCTGGTTGGGGCGCCGGATTCTATCCCAGTTGCCCCTCTTCCAGGCCAGCTCTCTGCTATGGCCCGGGAAGGCAGTGGAGGATGGCCCAAGTGCTTGGGCCCTGCACCCGCATGGGAGACCAGGAGAAGCACCTGGCTCCTGGCTTCGGATCAGCGAGATGCGCTGGCCGCAGCGGCCATTGGAGGGTGAACCAGCGGCAAAAAGGAAGACCCCTTTCTCTCTGTCTCTCTCTCTCACTATCCACTCTGCCTGTCAAGAAAAAAAAAAAAAATACACCCATAAACACAGTACTTATTTATGGAATTTACATTCTAGAGGAAAGAACACATACATCTATGTTGATAAAAATATGTTGAAGAAAAGGTGAGGTTAAGGGAGAGAATGACAGGGAGGCAAGCCAGGAGTAGGACTTGCTATTTTATTGATTTTATGTTAAGAATCAGGGTAAGGATCAGGGAAGTCCCACTAACCAGATGAATTAGGGCAGAGACTAGAAAATAAAGAGCCTATCTGAGAGAAAAGATGGTCAGACTACAAGGTACAAACATGCCTGGCCCTTCTGTGGGACAGGTAACAGACTAAACAGTGAGCAACAGAGGCACAGGAGGCCAGATTACACAGGGTCTTGGTCATGGAAACTAAGGGCTTGGGATTTCATTCCCAGTGAGATGGGCAGTCACTGGAGAATTCTGCCCAGGGCGTGATGTGATCTTCCTTTCAGAAGCATCG
Organism: Lepus europaeus; assembly: GCF_033115175.1. NCBI lineage: Eukaryota > Metazoa > Chordata > Mammalia > Lagomorpha > Leporidae > Lepus > Lepus europaeus. The sequence continues at coordinate 26,847,471 of NC_084846.1, forward strand.
CTCTGCAGGGTGCTGGGATGCAGAGTGGACGCAGGAGGGCCACCGCAAGTCTAGGACCACAGTTCTCAATCCCAAGTTGTACCAGAACCACTGGGACTTGCAGTGTTTAAACATAAACTAATCTCACACACACACACACACACGTACAAAAATGTTCACAGCAGCTTTATTTGTAATACCCTACACATCCTCCATGTATATTTATAACATGAACTACTACTCAGCAACAGTGATGCACATGAACTGGATAAACACAGAGAATTCTACCAAGTGAGTAAAGCCAATCCCAAAAGGTTAACATATGGGGGACTCTGGTGCAGGGGGTAAAGCAGCCACCTGCAGCACTAGCCTCCCATATGGAAGCCGGTTCATGTCCTGGCTGCCCCACTTCCAATCCTCCCTGACAGTGGCTTGGGAAAACAGTGGAAGATGGCCCAAGTCCATGGACCCCTGCACCCACTTGGGGGACCCAGCAGAAGCTCTTGGCTCCTGGTTTTGGACTGGGCCAACTCCAGCTGTGGTGGCCATTTGGGGAGTAAACCAGCAGATGGAAGGTCTCTCTCTTTGTAGCTCTGCCTTTGAAATAAATAAACAAATCTTTAAAACAAAGAACAAGGTTAACATATGATTCTACTTTCCTAAAATGACAAATTACAAAAATGGACAACATATTACTGGTTAACAAGGGTTTGGGATGGGAGTAGGGTGACGTGAGAAGTGTTGGCTAGCAAAGGGAAACAAGACGAGCACTTGTGGCAATGGGGGAAAACTAGGTAAAAGCTACAAGGGTCATTGTGTATCATTTCTGACACTGCAGAGAGCTCTACAACATTAAAGTTAAAAAAAAAAAAATGACACACACACTACTGAGCTTCACCACCAGTCCTTTCTCAGGTCTTGGGTGGGATCCGAAAATGAACATTTCTTACAAGTTTCCAGGTACTGCCAGTCAGAGGCCAACCATCACACAGTATTCGTGTTCCTGTTTTGTGAAGAAGCCTGAATTAATTTGACTTCTCCACAAAAGGCTCTAGGAATTCAGTTGCCAGAGCCAGTTCTCAAATCAGGTCCTGTCAGTCAAGAGGTTTTCCTTGAGCAAATCAAAGTCAGGAATACTCTTAACCAAAGGACCGTTCAGTATCTAGCATAGAACACAGACCAATAAATGCTTGTCAAAACAGGTTGAACTGTCCCAAGAACTTACACACAATAAAATATAAGAGCTAAGTTTTAAACATTTTGCAAGTCTCAATATACACAACACACATATTAAAGTATATACTGTCTCCACTCTCATCCCGTGCCTTTGGAACCAGTGCTGAAACTCCACTCCCTATTCCTCAGATTTAAGAGCAGGGGGAGGGTCTGGACCTCTCACTTTACATTTTTCTGCATTTGTAGTTTGTAAACATCTATAAGGTAATCCCTAAAAGAACACAAAATCAATTATGTTCACTACTCATGTTACTATTATACTGAAATGGACATATCCAATATTGCTTTCTCAATTTCTAGAAGCCCTAAGTGACAATGGAAGAAAAATCTATCATCAGGTTAAGCTGCTCCCTACAACACTGGAATCCCATATGGGTGCCAGCTGCTCCACTTCTAATCTAGCTCCCTAATGGCCTGGGAAAGCAGCAGAAGACGGCCCAAGTGTGCAGACCCTGCATCCACACTGGAGACCCAGAAAAAGTTCCTAGCTCCTGGCTCCTGGCTCCAGCCTGGCCCAGCCCTGGCCCTTGTGGCTATCTGGTGAGAAAACCAGTGAGTAGAAGGTCTCTATTCCTCCTTCTCTAACTCTGCCTTTCCGATAAATAAATCTTAAAAACAAAACAAAAAAACCTAACTAAACAAAAATTCACTGACACCTCATTCAACAGAAAGGACAGAGGTGGGGAGAAGTAAAAACTTATGCAATTGTATGGGATTTCTAAACTACGCTCAGTTTTTAACAAATTCACACATGCCAAGATTTGCAAAGACGTTGAAGCTATCACATTAAGTGCTTGCCAAAAATGGTTTTCCTAGTTAGTTCTTAAGAATTCTACTTAAAATCCCCTTATGCAATAAGCCTCCACAACAGTCTTCTCCATCTCCATGGCAAAGGTAACAAAGCTTGAGGAAACAGAGGCGTAAATACCTAAGAAGCTTTTACATTAGCAGTAACAAAGAACTTTCCGGTAATGACAATTCCAGGCACCTAAGAAAGCTGACATTCACAAATGGTTCTTTACTTAACCCATTAAGACCCAAGTTCTCAATTCTGCAAATATTTCAATCACATTATTATTTTTTACAGATTTATTTATTTGAAAATCAGAGTTACACAGAGAGGAAAGGCAGAGAAAGATAGACGTCTTCCATCTGCTAGTTCACTCTCCAACTGGCCACAATGGCTAGAGTTGCATCCATCAGAAGCCAGGAGCAAGGAGCTTCTTGTGGGTTGCCCTTCTGAGTGCAGGGGCCCAAGGACTTGAGCCATCTTCCACTTCCCCAGGCCATAGCAGAGAGCTGGATCAGATGTAAAGCAGCCAGGACTTTAACCACCATGCCACAACCCCCATTATATTTCAAAAGCTTACCCTAATTGGAATATTTGTTGCTCAATTTAAGTCTTTATATGGGACAATGGGATATAATGGGTCAAACAAATGTTTAAAACATTGAAAAAGTGGGCTCATCCCAAACTGGGTCATATCTTTTTCAGGTTCTCCATTCATACATTAATTACATCCTCCAGCCCTAAGTAAATACTAAAACCTATGTTGTTAGGATGGGAAAAGCTAAACAGAAAAGCAGACTTCAAATTCAGGTAGCGGTCTCAGGAACCCAGCATCCAGAGCAGAAAACTAGCTCCCGTTAATTAAATGCCTTTTCTTCCACTAGAAAACAGTGTCACCATGCCGCGTAGCTCTCCATGGGCTGACACCACTGATGAAGATATTAGACTCACATTTCAACAGATCCAACACACAACCCTGCAATGCCATTCCCACCCCCAGCAAGAGTTGCCAAAACCCATTCTTGTGGTGGGAACGTTGATCCCTTTGAGGAAGCAACTGTCCAGTCTCACACAGAGCAGCCTGTCCTCAGGCTCTCAGAATGTCCCAGAGGGAGTTCTCAGTCACCGCAAAGGGGCCTCACACTCCATTTGGTAAATGAATGGTCAGGAATTCACTTGGAAATGTTTTTTTTACCTGATGGTCCTTCTACGTTTAACCCACAAAAGACTCAAGACATAGCATTGATAAAAATATTTATTTTGATCAATCTATCATACACAAGTCAGTAGAGGTTCCACTCTGCCACAGATGCATCCGAGAAGAGCCCCGTGCTGCCCATTGGTGACTGAGCGATGTAGCAGGTCTCGTCCCAGCAGAGCACACGTGTTCCACGCTGCCCTCGTCCAACGACTGTTTCCAAGTCCAGGTGACCAAACAGTCCTTTACCCCCAGAGCAGGCTAAAAACGTTTGTGAAGAGGAGAAATAAATTAAACTCCCAAATAAAAACTTTGTAGGCATAGCTTAAGAACTGAAGACTTCAGACATTCTTGTTTGTGCACACTCATCTATCAAAGTCAGAGACTCTAGAAGACGAGACTTGGCCTCGTTAAGCAAAGGAGATGAAGCACACAGAACCGTATTTCAAGACATACATTTTATTACTTTTGAGTGTGATTACCTATAGTAAACGAGAAGGGAAATACTCAGTTGATAGGTACAATGAGGTCAATGAAAAGACAAGATGTTCACATAGAAGACTGATGAACCCAGAAAATTCAGCCGTATCATGACTGAACGTGACAACGGGTGTGGTACAATCCCATTTACTGACTGGGTTCTGTGGGTCAGGCTCAGCGGATGCAAAAGCAGAAGAGACAAGTCTGCATTTCCAAATCCTGTCAATTCAAAGTGTGATGTCTACCCCAAACAAATCCAACTGCGCCAAAACATAACCGCAAGGATTCTGCAAAGCTTCTTTTTAAAAACTATTTTTCTGCCCAGGAAAAACCCGAGTTGCATCTATTTATAATTTTCAAAAGTGTGTTAAAATCTCCCACTAAACCCCAAGTGATTTGCGAATATTTATGAAAATAAACTTCTCTTTCTCAATGCAGTAACCATCCAAAATAAAGAAAATCTGTATCGGCCTTACACAGGTACCAGGAATAATTATCCTGCTGGTTCACCTATTTTTCCCAAATATGTTTTACTAAGCTATTACCCCTTAAGCATCAGAGTACTGGGTTCTGAATAAAGCATTCCTACCAATCAATAACTGCTAGCCTTGTACAATGTGCCACTCTGAGTGAAAAGGACACTAAGACGAACAGGGTCCTTGGAGAGGAAAACAAACCGGGAAACCACTAACTGTACTGCTGACATCAGTATTACATAAACAATACATCTACACAAAAACAATAGACTTCGTATTAATAAATGATAAAAACCACAACAGACACAATTCTGTTCCTCCTAGGGCACAAACCAGGCAACCCAGGAAGACCTCTCTAGGCAATGTTCCCAACACAGGCAGTTTATGACAACCCTTCGCAGGAAGTCAGTCAACTCTTCCGAAAGGAAACGTTAAGGTGCCCAGAGTGACAAAAAGGTTGAGCATCCACAGCAGAAAGGAGAGGCACAGCGAGAAGACAAGAAGATGAAGAAATGGAAAGCGGGGGAGGGGAATGCCTCACCAGGTCTGCATTTGTGAAGTCAAATTGCAGCCAAAAAGCAGCACCACCTAGGAGAGTCTATCCACACCTCTGGATCCGAGCTCACCATAAGGCCTCCAAAATACCGTTTCCTGACACGCAGGTCCTGCCTAACGCACCACACAAGTTCACAGTATCAACTCCTGTCCCAAAGACCCCCAAGAGGTTATGGTCATTTTAAGCTAATTTAGCACTGTTGAGCAGATATTATAGATGTTTCCAGGATAAAATAAAATGTTAAGTAAGCAACAAACATGTATAAGGCACTGAAAAGACAGACACGAAAGATTACTTTGGGAACACAGAAAGGCAGTGGTTTTGGCTAGAAGAGAACAGGCTGTTCTGGAAGCAGGTTTCTATCGGCTAGACACTGAGGGGAAAGAGCAATCCAGGCCGGGGAAGGACAAGCATCCAGGCAAAGGTATGAGACGAAGTCTGTGGCCCCAGCATGCAGAAGCATGGAGCCAGAGCACCGTCCTTACAGGAGAAAGAGACCAGAATGACTAAAGCCCCTAGGAATACCTCTATCCGGTCCTCATGGCAACCTTATAAAGGAGGCAGTACTATGCCCAACTTATCTAAGTAAGAGACTGGCTCTGAAATAGGTTAATGGTGTCTCGGGACAAGGTATTAGATGATGACTTCCAGTGCCTGGAAAACAGTAGCAGTCTGACCTACAGTGCCATCTCTGACCACGTGTGCTAAGGTCAGGTTTCCCTAAGCAAATACCCAGTCCAGGAACCCTCAGCTAGCAATGGGGCAGACCTAATACCTCAATCTTCATTTACAGCAAAGGACACTGATGCTCCAAAGACTACAGGCCAAGAAAAAATAGAGTGGGGATTGCTGGAAGCAGTTTTAGGGAGCCATTCCACAAGGGACTAAAGGAGAGAGAACAGTGAGGAGAGGAAGCAGGGAAGACCACTTGTTGAAGAATTTTATCAGAAAAAACAGAATACCACAGAGGGGGTAAGCTGAGGGCACATACAGTGGTGCCCTTTGGGAAGAAAGGAGAAGCAGGGAGACAGAGGAGGTACAGGAAATTGCTAGCAGATGGCGCTGTGCTAAGTAAGAGGTAAGAGGACCTGGGAGAGGCAGGTGACTGTAGAAAGTGTAGGCTCTGGACAAAGACAGATCCCACCACCTACCAACTATGTGGCCACTCTCAAGGACTAAATTAACCTCTCGTCTAATAGGAGAACTCCTAGGAGATGCCTAGGACAGGAGGTTGAGCAAGATAGCCATACGCCAGAGTGCAGTGGTCTTGGTCATCACAGTACCACGAGCGTCAGTCCTTCCTGGACTGGATCAGAAGCAGGCCCACCTGAGACTGTGTTCCTAAGAATACCTACACGTGCAGCTTTCACAGTACACACACATCTATGTGTTCATGTGTGTTTTTGTATAGAGTTTTCCACAGGTGCTTGTCTAACACTGGAAAGGTTATTTCTGAGCAAGCAATTTGATGGATAAATGTTCACATGCTTTGACTTATTAAGCGCATCAGAATTTATCATAAGGAAATAAAAAACTCCATATGCATAAAAATGTTAATTATATGTTAAATAAAATACTAGAAAATTGAAAAAACCTAAGTAATCCATAACTAGAAAATATGTGGAATGTCAATTCTCATTTTACAAGATGAAAACAAAATCCTATTATGCACCTTTCTTAGACTGACATAAAAGATTTATTCATCTCAATAATGATATGATGGGAATATAGAAAATTAAAAATGAATACACCCTTGAAAGTGGTAGGGTGCTAAATCAGTTCTGTTTCTTTTAAAAGATGCTTCACTATAGCTACAATAAGCTATATATAAGCACACATATTTATACATGTATATATATATATATATAGAGAGAGAGAGAGAGAGAGAGAGACATACAATATGCTATATGTAAACACAAATTAGGAGGGGGAGAGAAATGAGCTCCCTGATAACTCTGCTGGGCCAGCCTTGCAGTTCCCCAGCAGCCCCAGTGCCTCCTGGCTGCTGCAGCTCCATGTCAACGCCTCTGCTACTCTGTTTCCCGACGATTCTGACCGTGTACAAACATCTGCCCTGAAACATTCATTTCTGAGAGCAGTACCTCAAAACAGTTGGCTCAGGCATTCCGGGATCTGCACCTCTCTTAAAACCTAAGCAGGGGCGGGGAAGGGAGAGAAAAGAAAGAGAAAAAAATACAAGTTAAAAATCCAGCAGACAAAAAACACGTACAAACAAGACATTCTTTTTAGTCCACCCTGGGGCACCAATGATATCCAAATCTACTTGCACTACCTAGATTTAAAAAGAAAAAAGAAAAAGATTTATTTATTTGAAAGGCAGAGCTACAGTAGCAAAGGCAAAGAGAGAGGCAGACTTCCATGCACTGATTGACTCCCCAGACGGCCGCAAGGGCCGTAGTAGGGCTGATCCAAAGCCAGGAGCCAAAAGTTTCTTCCAGGTCTCCCACGTGGGTGCAGGGGCCCAAGGACTTGGGTCATCTTCTACGGCCTTCCCAGGCCACAGCAGGTAGCTGGATCAGAAGTGGAGCAGCAGGGATTCAAACTGGCGCCCATATGGGATGCTGGCACTGCAGGCGGCGGCCACAGCGCCGGCCCCACTATCTAATTTACCTGCACTACAGAACAGCCTGCAGCCTTCAGTGAGGAGTGAAATTCCATCCTCCAAGAGCCATCAGCACAGCAGCCCTTAGCGCGCTCTTCCATGAACAGTCATTACCCAGAAATACGCCACCACAACTTTGACTCACACTGAACCAAAGACTGTGTGTAAAATACAAAGACTGAACACCTAAAACACTGGCCAGAGCACGTGCGAAGTCCGGCAGCACCGCACAGCGGTTAAGAGCACGGCCAGAGCCCGTAGCGCCCTCCCGCAGCACAGCTGCATGAACTTGGCCATGGGACCTCGGTTTGCTCACCTGTAAAATGAGGCCCAGAAAAAGCAAAGGTGGAGGAGAAAGCAGAGGCCCCGCCACCAGGTGCCCGCATTCCCAGCGCAGGCCTCTCGGCACCCAGAGCCGCGCTTTCACACGCATGGGGTCACCTAGCCCTCCCAACAAACCTGAAGAGGGGCCCTAACTCATTTCACAGATGCAAACAGACCAGCAGGGAGTATACGACTTGCTAAAGACCACCCAACTAGCCAGGGATAGAACGGGAACTCGAACTCGGGCTGGATCCGCGCCACCCGACAAGACCGCCTCAGATGACTGCACGACGGGGTCCCCCTGCTTCTCTCTTCCCAAGGCCAAAAATGGAGTCGCAGCGTCGGCCCCCTCGCTTCCCAATAGTGCCCCGCCCCCAGGTTCTTCTACCACTAACCCAGGTAAATCACGAAAGGGATAAAACCCCAGCGAATGGCGAACTGGCCGCCCTTGAAGAGCTGCTGCAGCCTCTGCTTGGCTTCTTTGCTCAGCTTCACCATGGCGACGGCCGGGCGGCACACAGCAGACACCACAGGAGCGACCGCTTCGGGAATCCGGGAGGAGAAGGAGGTGCGCACGCGCCACACACGGCCTTTACGGCAGGAGTCGTGAGCGTCGCCAGTAGAGGTCGTAAATTCATCGCCCTGAACCAGCCTGACTCCGCGGCGCCGCTGCCCGTGGAAGGCGCATGCGCAGCTGGTTCGCCGGGTTAGGGCGGAGGCTCTCCTCATTCATCTTACCTGAGCGTCTGCTGGTTTATTGCGGCGCTGCTGTTGGAGTTCAAAACTGCAACACCTCTTCCCACAGCCGTACACGTTTTTTAAGGCCCAGCTCCAACTGTTCCTTGCTTGACATAAAAGGGACGTTAATTTAATTAAAATGGACTGGCTTTAGTCCTCGACTCTTGTTCTAAGTGGGATACCTCGGACAAGATATTTATAATGTTTATATATTGTATTATTATACAATATATATTCTAGATACATTTATTTATACATTTATACATTTATTTATTTATATACATTTACTTATATATATTTATTATACAATATATATTGTATTATTAAACTATATAATTTATATATTGTATTATATAATGTACATATTTAATATGTTCTTTTCGAGATTGTGCTGCCTGAAGATTACGAACCGACGCCCAGTAGGGCCCATATCCATGTTTTCTTTGGTCCCCATAGTATTTTAAAGTTACTTGCTAACATTTTAAAATTTGGGAATCTTCACGTGAAATTCTGGATTTCTCTCATGAGTCAAGGAAGTGGAAGCTGAGAGCTCTGCCCTCTGGCGCGCCTGTGTAGACCCAAGCAGTTGTTCTCAGCCGCGGATGCACTTTGAAACCACCCTGGGAGACTGAAAGCCATGCTTCTGATGGTTTTGGGAATGAGGCCTGGCCCTTGGCTTGCCTTTAAGGTTCTTGTGTAATTTTTTTTTTTTTTTTAAAGATCTGTTATGTATTTGAAAGGTAGAGCTACAGAGAGGGAGAGACAGAGAGGTCTTCCCTCTGCTGGTTCACCCCCAAACGGCTGCAATGGCCGGAGCTGGGCTGGTTGGAAGCCAAGAGTCAGGAGCTTCATCTGGGTCTCCCATGTGGGTGCAGGGGCCCAAGCACTTGGGCCATCTTCTGCTGCTTTTCCAGGCCCATGAGCAAGAAGTGGTTTTAAAAGTGGAGCAGCTGGGACTCCAACCGGTGCCCAAATGGGATTTCCAGGGTTGCAGGCTGCTGCTTAATCCGATTGCCACAACACTGACCCAGCTCCTGATAACATAGCAACTGCCTGGTTGAGCTTTTGACCCCAGATCTGAGTGCAAGGGCTTTGACCATTAAGACTTCCCTGGCTCATTCCTCAAATTACATGGCCACATATTCTGTGAAACCCTTAAGATGTCCAGTGGCCCCTAAAAGTTTGCCATTGCCTGATGTTAGTCTTGTGTTTGGCTCATCTTCAGGATAACAAAAACCAATGTCTATTATGCCTGACACAGTGTTAATGCTTTTAATAAAATAGTTCATTTTAATGGTTACAAAAATTTGTAAGATTGCATTGCATCTCAGCTTATTGTACTATTTATTGCAAGGATTAAAATGTGTATGTTTAAATTAATAGTATATATGTTGTATATATTATACATCATTTTACAGGAAACTGACTCAGACACATGGAGTAATTGATCCACAATCACACAGTTGAAATGTGCTTTTTTTTTTTAAAAAAAAAAAAGGATTTATTTATTTTTAAAGTCAGAGTTACAGAGAGTGGGGGGAAGACAGAGGTCTGTCACTCCTCAAATGACTGCAGCAGCCAGCGCTGAGCCAGGCTGAAGCCAGGAGCCAAGAGTTTCACCTCCCACATGGGTAGCAGAGGCCCAAACACTTGGGCCATCTTCAGCTGCTTTTCCTAGGCCATTAGCAGAGAGCTGGATCAGAAGTGGAGCAGCCAGACCCCCAACCTGTGCCTATTTGGGATGCCAATGTCACAGGTGGCTTAACCCACTGCAGGACAACACCAGCCCCAAATTCTGCTCTCATTTAATCTGTTTGACCCTTGCTGTTATCTAAACTCCTCCAGGACAGAAACAGTTTGTTGACAGAAACAGTTTGTTTCTTATCTCTTTATCCAAAGGGCCTGAAACATAAAGAATGAGATAAATGTGGCATTTATCCTGTAATTTGGGCTAAATAATACCAAGGTCATTTGCCTCCCTCAAACAGATTTCTTTTAAAGAAGCACTACCCTTAAGACTTTCGTGGTTGAGTGGAAAAGACAGGAGTACACAGAAAATTTCAAAGCAAAGTGAATACATATACTAAGTCCCACAATAAGGTTATGAACAAAATATGATAGAAAGGCCAATGGAAGACACCAACTTCACCTAGAGAGCAGAGAAATGTTGGAAGAAGCCAATGGCAGGCACACTGGAGAGAGGGATTAAGTCTGAAAATTAGGAAGAAGGTAGAGTCAGCAGGACTCATAGCCAAATTGAAGTGGAGGGCAAAGTTGGAAGCCAGCGAGGATAACTACCCAGTTTTGAGCTTGTGCACCTGTGCTCATGGTCTCTCCACAAAGTCTCAATTATCTAGATTCACCTCTAGAGTGACTCCCAGACACAGGGCTGGGAATAGGAACAGCACTGGCGTGGCCACTGGTATGTTAACACTCCTTCAGCCTATTTCTTGTAGAAAGAACAAAAGTTGAGGATCTCCATTTTTTTTTAAAAAAGATTTATTTATTTATTTGAAAGCCAGAGTTACACAGAGAGAGGAGAGGCAGAGAGAGAGAGAGGTCTTCCATCTGGTGGTTCACTCCCCAATTGGCCGCAATGGCTGGAGCTGCGCCAATCCGAAGCCAAGCGCCAGGAGCTTCTTCTAGTCTCCCACATAGGTGCAGGGCCCAAGGACTTGGGCCATCTTCTACTGCTCTCCCAGTCCACAGCAGAGAGCTGGATCAGAAGTGGAGCAGCTGGGTCTCGAACTGGTGCCCATATGGGATGTCAGCGCTTCAGGCCAGGGCATTAACCCACTGCGCCACGGCGCCGGCCCCTTTTTTATTTATTTATTTTTCGAGGATCTCCATTTTACATTTGATGCTCAGGCTCACACAGCCTCGAGTAGACTGTGACATCAGCAGGAAGTGAAGTGACCCACCTACCTCTGCCCCGCACCCCGCACCCCGCACCCCTGCTGTCTGCTCTGCACACTGGAGTCAGCATCAGCCTTCTAAACCTCAGTTCTGTCAGGTCACTCTTCTTTATTTATAGACCGTAATTGCTCTGATGTACTTATTAATTCTGGAAACTTTCGTGCTGACCTAGGATGCTCAGCTCTGTGTGTCATGGGTCCTGATAGGAAAAGGAGGCACAGTCCCCACGTCAACATTTTGCCTGCTAGTAAGAGATGAAGCCACATCTAGTAACAAGTTACTCATTAGGCTAATCTTTGGGAAAGCGATAACAAACTCAAGATTCATCAGGAGGACGCAGGGGACTGCAGACCTGTGCTGGAATCTGGCTGTCACTCAGTTGTGTGATTGTGGTCAACTTGTTAACCTCTCTTCCTTCCCCTGCAAAAGAAGAGCACAGTGGCACCCGCCCCCATCAGCTGAACACTGCTGCTGTCTGAAAGCCAGCCCAGCCAAGCTAAGTTTTACTCTCACAGGAGCTCCACTGTTGCTGCCTGGCGGTCCCCACTCTCTTTTCACTGATTTCAGTAACAAAGACCAACTTTTTCCGGAAGCTTTTTCTCTAAGACTGCCTGCATGGAGCCTCCCAGGAGCCAGCAGCACCTACTACAAACACAGCCATAAAGTGGGGAAAGGAAAGAAGTGGAACATTCGAGTCCTCGTGGACTGCGGTTTATATTTTGTCTCCATTAGATTTTTTTTTTAAGGTTTATTTGTTCGAAAGGCAGAATCAGAGAGAGAGAAAGAGACAGAGAGACAGAGAAGGAGATCTTCCATCTGCTGGTTCACTCCTCAAACAGCCACAACGGCTAGAGCTAGGCCAGTCCAAAGCCAGGAGCCAGAAGCATTTTCTGGGTCTCTCCAAGCACCTGGGCCTCCTTCCACTGCTTTACCAGGCACATTAGCAGGGAGCTAGGTTAGAAGTGGATCAGCCAGAGCTCAAACCAGCAGTCTTATGGGATGGTGGCACTGCAGGGGGGGCAGCTTGACCTGTTATCGCCACAGCTCTGGCCCCTGTCCATTAAATCTTTTATTATTATTATTTATTTATTTACTTGAAAGTCAGAAATCTTAATACAATGCTGCACAATCGAGGGAACCCAGTGAAATACTTGCTGCAATGAAAAAAAGAGCATAGTCTTAGAAGTCACATGACTCTAAGTCACATGACTGCAAGATCTGAGTCCAGTGCTGCCTTTCACTCAAAATGAGGACGGTAGGGGCCTGCACTGTGGCACAGGTTAACCCTCCGTCTGCCGTGCCGGCATCCCATATGGGTGCTGGTTCTACTCCCGCCTGCTCTTCTGATCCAGCTCTCTGCTATGGCCTGGGAAAGCAGTGGAAGATGACTCAAGTCCTTAGCCCCTGCACCTGCGTGGGAGACCTGGAAGACGCTCCTGGCTCCTGGCTTCGGGTCACTCAGCTTTGGCCATTGCAGCCATCTGGGGAGTGAACCAGCAGATGGAAGACTCTCTTTCTCTCTCTCTCTGCCTCTCCTCTCTGTGTATCTCTGACTTTAAAATAAATAAATAAATCTTAAAAAATAAAGAATAAAAAATGAGGACCTTGTTGGGGACATGTGTTTAAGGCACTGCTGGAGGCACCTAGGTTTGAGCCCCAGCTGTTCTGCTGATTTCAGCTTTTTACCAGTGTGCACACTGAGAGGCAGCAGGTGACAACTCGAGAAGTTGGGTCCCTGCCACTCACATGGGAGATCCGTCCTGAGTTACCATCGCCTGGCTTCTTCCTCGCCCAGCCTTACCTGTTGTGGACATTTGGGGAGTGAACCAGTAAATGGGAAATCTCTGTCTCTGCCTTTTAAATAAATATTTCTTAAGAAAAACAAGGATCTCGAGAGCCCATAGATAACATAGCAGAAAAGCTAATTAATCACCATGGTTACCAGAAACAGTGCCTCGTTTCCAAAATGCAGCCAAGTAGATGAGCCAAGTGAAAGCAAGGGAAAAATGTATCATGTACCTTGTTTCTCAGAAATGCTATATATAAAAACATATCAATAGTCAAACACTGTGGGCTTTCTTCAGTTGTGGCTCCTACCCTGTCCTCTTCTCCTCTGCTAGGATGTTTTTGAGTAGATGAGCAATGTCTTATTGCCATGGCACAGCTTGGAGTTCTTCAGCACATCAGGCAAACATATACATGAAATACAATTGCCACAAAGGAGAGATTTGTCAAAAAGCAGCAGAGACCAAGCACAAGGCTCTGCCAAGAAAAGGGAGTTTCAGCGAACTTTTGCTTGCAACTTTTGCTTCTGAGAATTTGATGATCTTACTTAGGGACAGAGTGCACACACCCCTGATGGGACAAGAACAAGCTAGATAAAGGTGCAATACAAGGTTAAAGGTAGACAGCCCGTTGTTAAAGGAATGTAGAAGAGAGAGAAGTCACAACGGGCTGGAGAGCTTAGCAAAATATGCACAGAAGCGAGCCTGAGCTGGTGTTGAATGGCTGGGGGAGAGGAAGAGAAGAAGAAAGAAGTGCCAGGAAGTACACCAGTACGAGGAGAGAGAGAGAGAGAGAGAGAGAGAGAGAGAGGCAGAGGAACGCTTCCACTGAAACAGAAAGCTGACTGTAGGAAGTAATGCGACCAAGTTGCAAAAACAACCCAGACATCAAGTTAAGAAATTTGGATTTTAGCCAGAGAATAGCTGGAAAGCTCCTGAGTATTTCAGAGGGAGGGAAAAAATGACGAAGTAAACACATTTTTAGGGTCTCATTTTTTTTTTCAGTTTATTTTGCTCAAAAGAGGATAAATTCACACAGCTAAATTTAAAAGGTACAAAAGGGCAAATGGTGAGTGATCCCCCTCCCACTTCAGTCCCCACCGCTGCCAGTCTTCTCCCCAGAGGCCACTCCGTGTTTGTAGTTTCTTACATGTTCTTCCAGTGCTGTGTACACATACAGAAGCAAAGCTCACAGACATCTCCCTCTCTACTCTTTAGGAAATGTGATGCATAAAAATTTATTTACCTGGCTTTTTCATTTAAAAATATAACTTTGATGTTATTCTGTATGAAGACACAAGAAAGTCCACATTCACTTGTTTTTAGCAGTATAGTAAAATTCTCTCTAGTTAAAATTCTCTCTACCTCTTCTGCACCCTGCTGCCCAGTTCTCCCTGGAGGCAATCACAAGTGTCCAGTGTCACACATCCTTCCAGAGATGTTCTAGGCACATGGAAATAAGTAAATAAATACACACTCATCTGTCCCCTCTCTTTCAAAATAAATAAATGGGAGCTGGCATTGTGGTACAGCAGGGAAAGCCACTGCCTGGGATGCCAGCATCCCATATGGGTGCTGATTTGAGTCCCAGCTGCTCTGCTTCCAATCCAGCTCCCTGCTAATGCACCTGGGAAAGCAGTAGAAGATGGCCCAAGTGTTTGGGCCCCTGAATCCATATGGGAGACCTGGAGGAGATTCCTGGCTCCTGGCTTCAGCCTGGCCCAGCCCTGGCCCTTGCAGCCATTTGAAGAGTGGAATGGCAGATGGAAGATTCTCTCTCTCTCCCTCTTAAAAAATAAAAATAAATATTTAAACTATATAAATAAATAGGATACATGCTATATACCCACTATCTCACCACCTCTTAAAAAACATTTTTAGAAATCCTAATAAAGTCTTTATTTGAATTAGCAGTATTGCATCAGTTGTCATTTCCTGGTTTTAAGAACAATGGCCTTTATGATATAATGCTCTCTTTGGAGGAAGCTGAGTGAAGGACACACAGGAACTGTCTGTACTATTTTTGGAACTTCTTGTGAGTCTTGAAATATGTCCAAATTAAAGCTTTATAAATATTTCTATGTGTACCATCTATAAAAGCTTCCATTTAATAAATAATTTATTGAGTTGTCCCCTATGGATGAAAACTATTTCAGATTTCCTTAGCACTGAAAACTGATAACAGAACCCATCAGTGTATTGCAGCATTCAACCCCATAGTTAAGAGTTTCCCTGGGCAGCCGGCGCTGTGATGCAGTAGGTTAATCCTCCGCCTGTGGTGCCGGCATCCCATATGGGCACCAATTCTAATCCCTGCTGCTCCTCTTCCGACCCAGGTCTCTGCTATGCCCTGAGAAATCAGTGGAGGATGGCCCAAGTGCTTGGGCACCTGCATCCATGTGGGAGATCCAGAAGAAGCTCCTGACTCCTGGCTTCTGATCGGCTCAGCTCCAGCAATTGCAGGCATTTGGGGAATGAACCAGCAGATGGAAGACTTTTCTCTCTCTCTCTCCATCTCACTGTCTGTAATTCTACCTCTCAAATAAATAAATACATAAAATCTTAAAAAAAAAAAAAAAAGAGCTACCCGTGGACCCAGCCATGCAACTGCAGTAAAGATTCTGAGAGCGGCAGCCAGAGCCAGGTGCACCCTGTTCTCCTTTCAGTGCTGCTGCTCACTAGTAGTTTGACCTTGAACACTTAACTTGGGTGTCCCTCCTCCACAACACCGGGATCGCCTTCCCTGATTACAGTAACTTTGAGGGTCCAATGAGTTCTGATTCCAGTTGAATCCACCACACAAATAGAACGTTTGGCAACTGTAACCCTCAGCCGGAGCCTGCCTCATAGTCTTCCATGCACAATCAGGAGGAACAGGTGCCACCGCACGCAGCTTCCATCTCAGTGCAGCAAGTGTCTAAGGCAGCTGTACCTTAGTCCCTATTCATTTCATAGTCACTGAAAATCTAACGACTTTGTGGCTCTTCCATTTCCTAGCTGCTATGACTGCCAGAAGGTCTGCCACACCACGATAATGATAAATAAAAATAATTGCATTTGTGAGTGATTCTGCAAGACTTCAATGGACAATAACCCCACACAACAAGCTGACCCCTGTGTAGCAGTACATTCTGTAGGCAAATCATCCTGTTGCACACTTCAAGAAGTAATTTTTGTTAAAACATACAAATATCCCAAGGGCCCCACTCCAAGATGCCATTCAAAATATTGGCTTCCACCCATCCCTAGTGGGTGGAAAGTGAGATTCAGGTTCTATCTTTCTTTAAAAAAAAAAAAAAACTTCATAATTACATTATCCAAGAACAAGACGATTATGTCGCCAACATTTGCCCTTAAATTTTTCTAAGCTTAACAGTTTCTCTATATTCTCTGGCACAGAACTTGACAGATTCGATGGCTTCATTCTAAAGAATTGTTTGCTTTCTCCTGCAGGGTCACAGCTGCACACAGTTCACCTTAGGGTGAGTGGCCATTCACTCTCCCAGCAGGAAGACCAGCTGGTTATTTAAATCTTCACTGTGAGTCCAATTCAAGATATTATCCAATTGGGTGCTTAGGGCCTTGAATCTGGGAGTTCAGCTTCTCAGAATTTATTATATAAAAACCCTCGATGCTTTAAAGAAGGGGGTGTCAGCTTAATATGATCACCTTAACTGTCTTCCTCACCTACAGGGATGGTCTCCAGCAGCTTTGTCCAGGGTGACAAACTATTCTGTCCACAGTTGATTGGACAACCTATAAACTTCCAGTTCAGAGCCAATCAAAGTCTTTCTCCTGAAGTTTGGAATTGATACAAAGAGACTCTACTTCACTCATAAAGGGGCTCTTGAAAGAAAGAGATAAAATGTGGAGAGAGGCAAAAGAACTGTTCTCCCACCATGGGCCCAGGCAACTGAAACTATGATTGGCAGTGTGTGAAAAATGGGCGTCACCCAGGAGAAGCACCCAGGGGAGGGTCATCTGACTGTGGAGGCCAATCCATTGTAAGGCTCATGGCTTTTCCTCCCTGTCTATGACAATCCCCAGTCATAACAGAAAACTCTCCTGTTGGGTGAAGATAACTTGGGCTGGGTTCTTGCATCTAAAGAACGTAACTAGAAAACAGCTTGCCAAGATATTCATTGTATCGGGGTTTGCTACATGGAAGCTACCTCAAGGCTCAGCAGCAAAAGAATCAGCAGCAGTGCTGGCATGGGCAGAAGTGCAGCCTTTGGAAACACACATGCCATAGATCATGAGCAACCAAGTGAAAGGTATACTAATTGATACAAGGCATGGCGCAAAATTTCAGGAACACCAGGATTATAAATATTTAAAATCCTGTCTAAATATGGGCAAAGACTGGAAGAGAAGACAAAGTAGAGAAGCAGGAAGTGGAAAGGGGAGGTGCTAAATACCCGAACTTGACTATGGCAAGGAATGGAAGGAAAAGTGAAGATTGAATGACCTATTTAAAAAGCTCTGATGAGGGGCAGGGGTTTGAATATAGCTTTAGATTTTATGTTTGGCTTACTGTATTTTGACACTGTTCAAACAAATGAATGGAAAGTAGAAAAAGAAGGGGAAGAAAAGGGAAGGGAAAGATAGCAAAGCAAAAGGAATAAAAAGGAAAGAGGAAAGAAGGGGGGGGCCACCGCCTGCAGTACTGGCATCCCATGTGGGCACCAGTTCGAGTCCTGTCTCCTCCACTTCCAACCCAGCTCTCTGCTATGGCCTGGGAAAGCAGTAGAACATGGCCCAAGTCCTTGGGCCCCTGCACCCACGTGAGAGACATGGAAGAGGCTCCTGGCTTCAGCTCCAGCCATTGTGGCCATTTGGGGAGTGAACCAGCAGATGGAAGACCTCTCTCTTTCTCTCTCCCTCTCCTTCTCTGTGTAACTCTGACTTTCAAATAAATAAATGAAGAAAGAGAAGAGGTGGGTGAATAGACAGATCAGTTGAAATCAGAGCTATAGCTCACATTGGATTGTCAAAAGAAAGTTCAGGGATCCATTGAAGGGGAAAGATTCCAGGAGAAAAGATAATTAGGCAATATCGTCAGTTCTTTGTACCTGTAAGTTCTCTATCTGTAGATTCAACCAAGCAAGGATCGACAATACCCTGTATTCAGGATGGGGGTGGGATTGTGTCTGTACTGAAAGCATACAGATGTTTTTCCTTGCCATTCTCCCCTAAACAATACAGTATAGCAGCTATTTACATAACATTTACACTATAGCATGTATTATAAATCATCTAGAAATGAATTAAAGTATTTGGGGGGATGTGAGTAGGTTGTATGCAAATAAAACACCATATTATGTGAGAGACGTTGGTGTTCTCTTGGGGTCCTTGAAGCAATCTTCTAAGGAGAGCAAGGGACAACTGTGCTTAGCTTAAACCTACCTAGAGACTGAGGCAGGTGGTGGAGATGGGTGGAGTGAGGGGTATGTCATGGAAAGAATGGTGCGCAGAACCACTGAGGGTGTAATAAACAGCCTGGGTGTCTGACAGAACTAAATGGAAGTTTAAGTTAGGGTCTTAGAGGTGACACCGGCGAACAACTGTGCAGGGTCCGAAAGTTCACTCTACTTAACAACCGTTCAAGTAAATTAAGGGGCTGGCATTGTGGTGCAACAGATTAGGCCCCCGCCTGCAATGCTGGGATCCAATATGGGCACCAGTTCCAGTCCCAGCTGTTCCTCTTCTTATCCAGCTCCCTGCTAATGGCCTAGGAAAGCAGCAAAAGATTGTTCAGGTACTTCAGCTCTTGCTACCCACATGGGAGAGCTGGATGGAGTTCCTGGCTCCTGGCTCCTGGCTTTGGCCTGGTCTAGTCCCAGCCATTGCAACCATTTGGGGATTGAACAAGCAGATGAGACAAAGATATCTTCCACCTGCTTGTTCACTCCCCAGATGGCTGCAATGGCCAGGGCTAAGTCAGGCTAATTCCAGAAACCAGGAGCCAGGAGCTTTATCTGGGTCTCCTGTGTGGGTGACAGGGGCACAAGAACTTAGGCCATCTTCCACTGCTTTTCCCAGATCATTAGCAGAGAGCTGAATCAGAAGTGGAGCAGCTGGGCCGCGAATCTGTGCTTGTATGATATGCTGGCAAGGCAGGAGGTTGCTTTATCTGCTACACCACAACATGAGTCCCCAAAGAAATAAATCTATTTTTTTACAAAATGAAGACTTGGCCTGAAGAACTCCTGAGCAGACAGAACCAGTCAAGTCTGACACGGGGCTTTGACTTTGCTTGATTTGTTAAACATAAGCGAAACTTCCCTTGAGCTATTTCTTGTAAATGCCTATATCCAAGAAAAACAAAACTTAAGCTCAGTCAGAATCAGCCAACAAAACTAGGGACTTTCCAATAGGATGGACCAAACCAAGCAACTGTGGAACTGCAGCCAGTAAAATATTTTCTCTGCTGTACTCTTGAGTTCCTCCTTTGAAAGTCACCCTGGGCCGGCGCCGCGGCTCACTAGACTAATCCTCCGCCTTGTGGCGCCGGCACACCGGGTTCTAGTCCTGGTAGGGGCACCGGATTCTGTCCTGGTTGCCCCTCTTCCAGGCCAGCTCTCTGCTGTGGCCCGGGAGTGCAGTGGAGGATGGCCCAAGTCCTTGGGCCCTGTACCCGCATGGGAGACCAGGAGAAGCACCTGGCTCCTGCTATCGGATCAGCGCGGTGCGCCAGCCGCGGTGGCCATTGGAGAGTGAACAAATGGCAAAGGAAGACCTTTCTCTCTGTCTCTCTCTCTCACTGTCCACTCTGCCTGTCAAAAAATTAAAAAAAAAAAAAGAAAGTCACCCCGTTGCTGGCCCTCAGTGAAGTTCCCTTGCCTGGAGCTGCCTAAATGATAAGTCAGTGTTTTCTCAAATACAACGTTATTGTGTCTTAGTTTACCTTTTTAACAGATGTTTCTCCTTCAAGAGGCGTGAGGCTCCTAGGTCAGAGACCAAGGACTTAATTACATATGGCAGAATAGTCAGCCATAGAATTAGTCAACAGTTGGCCGTTGGATTAGCCAAGAATTGTGTTGATCTGCAGGGGTTCCCCAGGTTCCAAGATGGTGATGAGAAGGACCCAGCAAGGTTGACCACACAAGACAGAATTGGGTTGTAGGAGAGGGGCACTGAAATAAGGGGTTCCCTGATTTCCCAGGAAGCAGGAGCAAGCCTGCATTCTGTCCAGGGCAAAACAGTACCTCTTCTCTGAGGGTTGCTTGTTGCAAACATAACACAAAGAATGGCCTGGGTAAAGAACAATCAGGACTTTGCATTGCTGGCATGCTAAGGAAGAACATTCTGGAATGTTCAGTGACCTGGGCCGCTTGTCTCTCCCAACAGCACTCTTAGATCAGATTGGAAACCTTAACCAGGGTTTGTTCAAAAACGAGTCTGGACAAAGACCCAGGGAAGGAGAATCCTCAAGTCCAAAGGTGAGGAGCTACAGAGAGCAGGCAAGTTCAGGGCTGGGACTGGAGACAGGATGAAATGGGACTTAGGCAGGGCAGAAGCAGGCAGAGAAGTCGAAACCTCCAAAGAAAATACAGTCGACAGCCATGGCCAGAGACAATGCACATGAAGCATCCAATGGAGAGGGCAAGACAGGAAGATGGAGGCAGGCAGCTGAAGCAGAAAGGACTGGTGAGAGGAACAGAGCGCTGTGTGAAATTTGAGTCATAACAGGTGCAGAGATCAAGAGAAATCTTCCCTGGCCCACACCAGGCCACAGAGAGCCTGGCACCCGCTCAGCACCCTCAGCTGCCCTTGCCCTTGGCTGCTGCGAGACCTCAGTTCACCCTGGATCTGGGACGTGGGCGCTCACCTCAACACACAGAATCTGCAGCAGCAATTCTCACAGCTGGCCCTCCACACGTGCACTTGGGTTAATGAGTTACTCGCTGAGTAGTTTTTGGAAGCACCAAGTAGCTCGTGGTTCTAGAACCTTCAGATTAAGCCATTTAAGAAGAGAACAAAGCCATTGATGCTGGACACAGGAAAGTCACAGGTGACTGTTGTGGAAGGCACCTTGCAGAACTGCAGGCTCACGAAGCTGGGCTGCGGGCACCGGGGTGCAGGGAGTCAGGCCAGGGTGAGGGCTGCAGTTCGCAGATGCCTCTGCTGTGCCTCCAAGAGGAGCCCACGTGTTCTAGGTGAAATGAAAAGGAAACGAAACCGTCGCTTTCAGCTTCTTTAACACATTTCCACACAGGGTTTTATGAATGAAAATATCAGGCATGGAGAGTTGGTGGGGAACAGGGCACAGACAGAACTCACTCCAAAGCCACAGAGTCTGGCTGGGGAAGGAGGCGCCAGCTCTCTGCACCTGCTTCCTGGACACCTCAGGGAGGCCAAGGAGGGCAGAGGCGGTGGCTGGGAGCTCTGACCTGGACCTATGAGGCCACTGCCAAACACTCATGGAAAATGCAATTAAAGGAAAAACTTGTTTGGGTACCAAAAAAAAAATAATAATAAAATAAAATAAAAAAATTGAAACCTACACACACAAAGGTCTTCAAAAAAATTCATGGGAAATGCCTGTTATGGAAAAACTATGCATGGATTTTAAAATGTCTTACACCAACATATACTTGTCTTTTAATTGCCTTTTCCATGAACCTTTGGACAAGCCCCCATGAAAGAACCTACTCAGAGCATCACCCTTGGGGCCACCTGCAGGGATCACCATGTGGCATCCTCCCCAGAATCCCCAGCAGTATCACCCTTGGGGCCATCTGCAGGGATCACCATGCAGCATCCTCCCCAGGGTCCCCAGCAGTATCACCCTTGGGGCCATCCTCAGGGATCACCATGCAGCATCCTCCCCGGGGTCCCCAGCAGTGTCACCGGTGTGCTCTGCTCAGGGCCTCTGCATCCCCATTCCCTCTGCCTGGAGCACTGTTCCCGTGGCTGGGTCCCTCACTTCCTTCCTCCCTCTTCACAAACACCAGTCTCTCAGGAAAACCAAAAGAGGAACCCCTTTCTCCACCACTTATTGTTTCACTTCCCTGATTTCCCTGACTTCTTAGCACACATGACACACATCAAAGGATCACTGCCCCCAGTGGACTTCCTGTCTCCTCGCTTTCCTGTCTCCAACAGAAACCACAGAGAGCAGCGAGTGCGTACATGGCTGAGAGACACCATGTGCCCCTGTGTCTCCATCCTGAAGAACTCCGTGTGTGTGCTGCTCAGTGACATTCCTGCTCAGGACCCCGAATGAAAAAAGAAAGAAACCCTGAGACTAGGTTCTGTCCCACACAGTCACCTTGGTTCTAAAATAGCGAGTTGGGTCACCTCATCCGTTGGGACAAGGTGGACAGGTCACATCCACGGAGACTCGGGGCACAGGCAGGGGACAGCAGGGAATTCTCCATCACCCCAACTTTTGAAACAAGAGCCACCTCCCCAGTAGGTTCCCAATGCCATTTCTGGCTGACCAAACAACAACCCCAGGATCCTCTACCAGAAATATTGCGTCCTGTAAAGTAGTCATGAGTTGGAAGAGAACAACAGTTTACAAAACTGGAGAAATGTTTGGAAATCCTTGTCCCAGAGAGAAGTCCTCTCTTGCTACCTTCTAAAAAGGACCAACTGACTGCTAAGGCAAAGGTCTGTCAAGGGAACCAGGGATGCCACCAACTCTGGCCAGAGGGACCTAAACACCAAGCCAGCATCCGCAGCCCAGCCACAACCCTGCAAGGCACATGGGCGGGTAGGGAGCGGCTGAAGTAACGGCCCTTTGATGGAGACGAAGGTCTCTGGCCAACAGGGCATTCACAAGGCCTGTGGGTTCTCCAGCAGAATGGGAAGCCATCCTTGGTGAGCCCAAACAGCCCTCAAACAGAGCTGGGTGCTTCATGCCCAAAGGGGTGGAGCTGCAAAACACCTTCCTTATGGGACTACACAATAGTCGAAACCTCCCCTGCTACTATAGGGCTCACACCTGTGCTCTGTGGGCTGCTTGCAATCCCCCAGGTTCAAACTAGTCATCAGTAATCCAATCCTGGGGCTGTGTTGTGGAGCAGAGGGTTACACGGCCTACCGTCATGCTGGCATCTCACAGGAGCATCAGTTTGAGTCCCACCTGCCCTACCTCTGATCCACCTCCCTGCTAAGGTGCCTGGAAAAGCGGTGGAAGATGCCTTGATTACTTGGCCCCCTGCCATCCATGTGGGGGACCCATATGCAGGTCCTGGCTCCTGGCTTCAGCCTGGCCTGCCCTGGCTATTGTGGCCATTTGGGGAATGAGCCAACAGATGGATATTCTCTCTTGCCAACCCCGTACTCTGCCTTTCAAATAAATAAATATTTTTAAAAGATTTATTTATTTGAAAGTCAGAGTTATATGGAGAGAGAGAGAGAGAGAGAGTCAGTGAGACAGAGAGAGAGAGAGGTTTCCATCCTCTAGTTTGTGCCCCAGATGGCAGCAATGACCAGGACTGGGCCAAGCCAAAGCCAAAGCCAGGAGCCAGGAGCTTCTTTGGGGTCTCCCATGTGGGTGCAGGACCCATACACTCAGGCCATTTTCTGCTATTTCCCTGGGCACATTAGCAGGAAGCTGGATGGGAAGTGGAGCAGCCAGGAATCAAACCAGCACCTATATGGGAAGCTGGCCCTGCAGGTGGAGGCTTTACCCACTATGCCTCAGTGCCAGCCCCCAACAAATATTTAAGGAAAACAAAAATCCATTAAAGACCAAGGCCTTCTTCTCAGCTTCCTTCCTAGGGAATAGGAGAGGCCCAAACAGGTGTAAATAACCTTGAGAGGAACAAAAACCTTTACTAGAGGGAGTGTGTTTGTGTGTGGGGGGGAATAATATTTTTTGAAGCATACTTTTTTTTTCTCTTTTTCTTTCCTCAATACAGTCATTTATTCATTCATCCAATAAATAGTATGGGATTGTTCTCTGTTAGGCATTGCTTAGGAACCAGGACATACAACAATTTAAACAAACAGAAAGATTTCTGTGGGACTGGAGTTGTGGTGCAGTGGGTTAACGCCCTGGCCTGAAGCACCAGCATCCCATATGGGCACTGGTCTGAAACCCGGCTGGGAAAGCAGTTGAAGATGGCCCAAGTCCTTGAGCCCCTGCACCCATGTGGGAGACCTGGAGGAAGCTGCTGGCTCCTGACTTCAGATCGGCGCAGCTCCGGCCTTTGCAGCCAACTGGGGAGTGGACCAACAGATGGAGGTGCTCTCTCTCTCTCTCTCTGTAACTCTGACTTTCAAATAAATAAATAAATAAATATTAAAAAAAACAGAAAGATTTCTGCCTTCATGGACTTTGTGTCTAGTCAGGGAGGCGGTAACAGTGACAGTAGAAAGAAATTGCATGGTGCTTCCAGGCACGTGGCTCTGTTCTAAACCCTTCCTGAACATCAAGGCTGGGGAACATCCAGCCCATGGGCTGCATGAGGCCTGAGAAACCATTTGGTCCAGTCCTGCCAAGGCAACCACAGGCAGGAATTCAATAAACCTATGGCAGGCTCATTTTATTTTATTTATTTGTTTATTTTTGTAGACAGAGTTACAGAGAGAAGTAGAGACAAAGAGAGGTCTTCTATCCACTGGAGAATATCCGCTGGTCTTCTATCACTCCCCAGATGGCCTAATTGCTGGGGCTGTGCCAATCCGAAGCCAGGAGCCAGGAGCCTCTTCCAGGTCTCCCATGCGGGTGCAGGAGTCCAAGCACTTGAACCATCTTCCACTGCTTTTCCAGGCCATAGCAGAGGGCTGGATCAGAAGAATAGCCAGGACTTGAACTGGTTCCCATATGGGATGCCGGCGCTTCAGGCCAGGGCTATAATCCACTTCACCCCTGCTAGGCTCATTTTTAAGCTGAAAATGTTGCATGATCTGCAAAGGATGTTATAAATATCCAAGCAGCCCTTGGCAGAAAAAAGGCTCCCCGTCCTCGCTCAGTAACTTTTTATTTTTAACACATCTTATACAGTAGGTATTGTTATTACTCCCATTTTATAAGTAAGAAAACTGAGGCACAGGCTGAGTAACTTGCTGAAGTGTTCAGATAATGAGTAATAGAAAAGGCATTTGAAGGGGCTGGCGCTGTGTCACAGGTTAATCCTCCGCCTGCATCACTGGCATCCCATATGGGCACCGGCAGGGAGAGAGACAAACATAAGGATATTACTGCCCACATTCCTCGAGGGTAGGAGATTCCTTACAGAAGTAAATCATCTAGGACTTAAACTTGAACTAGAAATAGCCAGTTGACAGATAGATAGATGGACAGATAGACAGACAGGTGGGTGGGTGGATGGATGGTTGGGTGGATGGAGATATGAATAAATGGATTGATGGATGGATGGAAAGATGGATGAATTAATGGATGGATGATGAATGGATGGGTGGATGGATGGATGAATGGGTGGGGAAGTGAGGGAGAAAGAGAAAAGTGCAGCGAGGAGTCAGTGCACCGAAACGGAAAGCAATGGAGGAGGGAGTATTTTAGAGATAGGGCGGCCAGGGCAGGTGACATTGCACTGGTTGAAACCAGGGGGAAGCGTGATCACAGTGACCAGATCCCAGGTCTCAGCAGCGAACTCCAGAGAAGACCTGAGACTGGCAGCAGCCGTGTGTCCCTGTCCTATGGGCCGCCCACCCTGCAGCAGAGGCCAGTGTGGAGGGAGAGGATTCTCGTGCACCTTGTGTCCCCTCCCCTCCTGTGAGTTCCTCTCCCCCACCCACTTGCAGTAGACACCATCCGGGGATGAGAAGGGAAAGAGGAGCAGGAACCAGAAAGACTGGCACTTTGACAAAAATTGACCGAACGTTTACCTCAAAGTTCTGTTTACGTGACTGAATGGGAACCAAGTCCCTCAACTGGACTAACACAGAAGCCGCCCCAGGCACCGCCCACGGGATGCAGCAGGACGGGGTTCCTAAGTCCTTGCAGATCAGCAACAGAACAGATACAAAGTAACTGCTCCCCATAGGGCATTTGTGAGGCTGCTGCCCCAACCTTCAGGCTACACTTGGCCAGGAGAGGAGAAAGGACGAGAATGACAGCAAAAGGAGGCCAGAGCAGATCGCTGCTTTCTTTCCAGGCGGGAAGTTCTGCTTTCCTAGTCGCTTAAGTATCGCAAGGGTTAGGAGGTAAATCCACACTACCTGCTTCTCCGGAGAGAACAAAAGGATTATTCACTTTTGCATGATCGTTTTTCTGAAGCTAAAAGCACGATTCAGGAAAAGCCATTTGTTGCAAACTTTGCATTCACTCACCCAGCACAGATTTGAATGGGCCCGGCTTCCAAATACGGGTGGTAAATCTGTGTTTGTCAGAAAGCACAATGGTTTCATGTCATCTGTCATCATCTCAATGAGGGGCATTTACTAATCAGCAAATGCCTGCATGTGGTGCAGACAGCCTGAGTGTTACATGGAGAGATTCATCACTCACAGTCTGCCCCTCCCCCGCCCTTTTGAAATCCAGACTTGGCAGTGCGATCGGAACAACTGCAGCCGTGGCTCAATAGGCTAGTCCTCCGCCTTGCGGCGCCGGCACACCGGGTTCTAGTCCCGGTCGGGGCACCGATCCTGTCCCGGTTGCCCCTCTTCCAGGCCAGCTCTCTGCTGTGGCCAGGGAGTGCAGTGGAGGGTGGCCTAAGTCCTTGGGTCCTGCACCCCATGGGAGACCAGGAGAAGCCCCTGGCTCCTGCCATCGGATCAGCGCGGTGCGCCGGCCGCAGCGTGCCAACCGCGGCGGCCATTGGAGGGTGAACCAACGGCAAAAGGAAGACCTTTCTCTCTGTCTCTCTCTCTCGCTGTCCACTCTGCCTGTCAAAAAAATAAAAAAAGAAAAAAAGAAAAAATAAAAAAAAACAACTGCATAAAGCTTCATGCGCCATCTTCTCCTTGTGGCGCCTTGGAGACGCTCTCTCTCCTGCACGCTCTGAGATTCCGTGCTGTTCTCACTGCCTGGGACTCCATCCAGATGAAAGCTGCCACATGAACATGATGCTGGGCTACATCCTTTCAGGAACTAGGAGGTGGGGAAGTGGCTTTTCTCAGACAACACGGAGAAGCCTGTATTGTGGGACACCTAGCCAATTTCCATCTGTCTGTCACCTCTTTTCTACAACTCAACCATTTTAATTTATTTTCTATGTGTATCCCTCTCAGCATCACTTGCAGATAAAGAGAAAACAACACAGTTTTGGCCAATGAGATATAAGGGGAATCATCAAATGAGGCTTTGGAGAGAGAAATTTGTAAAAGTGCTATCTCAGTTGAGAATCATCTTTGCCCTTTTGCCCATGTTCTTTCCTGGAATGCAGATGAAATACTTTGCATACAGCAGCTATATTGTGACCATGAGGAGTCAATCAAGAGGGCTAACACTGTATTTTAAGAGTGGCTGAGGGGTCAATGTTTTGGCACAGAGGTTAAAGCTGACCCCTGTGAGGCCGGCATTCTCTCTGGGTGCCAGTTTGTGTCCTGGCTGCTCCACTTCTGTTTCAGATCTCTGCTAATGCACCTGGGATAAGCAAAAGAAGATGGCTCAAATGTTTGGGCCCCTGCACCTGTGTGGGACACCCAGATGAAGCTCCTGGCTTTGGCTTGGCCAAGCACTGGCCATTTCAGCTATCTGGGGAGGAAGATCAATATCTCTTGCTCCGTGTGTCTCTCCCTCTCTCCATAATTCTTTCAAAATAAATAAGTGAATCTTAGGGAGAGAAAAGATTGGTGGAACAGAAAGCTAGAGAGAACCTAGGTTTCTTGAATTGTTTTTTGTTTTGTTTTGTTTTATTAAGATTTATTTACTTATTTGAAAGTCAGAGTTACATAGAGAGAGAGGAGAGGCAGAAAGAGGGAGACATCTCTCTTCTTACTCCCCAGTTGGCCACAACAGCCAGAGCTGCACGGATCCAAAGCCAGGAGCCAGGAGCTTCTTCCAGGTCTCCTACGTGGTTGCAGGGGTCCAAGTACTCGGGCCGTCTTCTGCTTTCCAGGGAGCTGGATTGGAAGAGGAGCAGCCGGGACTTGAACTGGTGCTCATATGGGATGCTGGCACCTCAGGCAGATGCTTAGCCCACTGCACCACAGCGTCAGCCCCTGGGGCTCACTTCTTTTTTTTTTGTTTGTTTTGTTTTGTTTTGACAGGCAGAGTGGACAGTGAGAGAGAGACAGAGAGAAAGGTCTTCCTTTTGCCGTTGGTTCACCCTCCAATGGCTGCCGCGGTAGGCGCGCTGCGGCCGGCGCACCGCGCTGATCCGATGGCAGGAGCCAGGTGCTTCTCCTGGTCTCCCATGGGGTGCAGGGCCCAAGGACTTGGGCCATCCTCCACTGCACTCCCTGGCCACAGCAGAGAGCTGGCCTGGAAGAGGGGCAACCGGGACAGGATCGGTGCCCCGACCGGGACTAGAACCCGGTGTGCCGGCGCCGCAAGGCGGAGGATTAGCCTAGTGGGGGCTCACTTCTTAACAGCATTTTCTTCCATTTGAGCAGCGGCAGCTGTCTGCGGAGTTTGAGCAAGCTCCGCTCCGTGGAATTTTGCGCCAGTGCAATCATGAACACTTCGCCACTAACTGGAAGCCCTGATGTGCCAGACAGAGCGCTGTGTGCTCCGCTTAGGGAACGGGAACCAAAAAGCAAACAAGCAAGCAAAGGAGACCAAAGTGATGGCGGGGAGAAAGCAGGCAAAGGAGTGGGCACCGGCAACACCAGGGGTCAGACGAGGCCTCGCTTCTAACACGGCCTGCCAGTTTGCTTGGCTGCCACAGCGGAATGTCACAGACCACTGGCTTCGGCAACAGAAAGTTATTTCTCTTGCCATTCTGGAGCTTCAGCGTCCACGGTCAAGGTGATCGGCAGAGATGGTTGCCGCTGAGGTCTCCCTGCCTGGCTTGTGTTCCGCAGCCTCCTTGCTACATTCCCTCGGGGCTTGCGCTCTGTTCACACATTTGCAGAGAGCCAATGAGAAGGATCCCGTGGCCTCTTCTTTGCGTAAAAAAAGAACCTGTCCATTGGATTAGGCACTACTCTCAGCACCTGGCTGAACATCCTTAGCAGCCCCAGGTCCTGGTACAGTCAGGCTGGGGGTTAGGACCTCACCATATGTATGTGCGGAATCACAATTCAGCTAGAGATGTGTTATGAATGGAGACCCAGAGGGAACAGACAGTGCAAGACAAAACAAAACCCAGGCAGAAATGCATTTCAGACAAAGGAACAGCAAGCAAAAAGGTCCTGGGGCAGGAATGTTTTCACAGACAGGAAGCCAGAGCAACTGGAGCAAATGAATCAAGGCGAGACTGGCAGGAGGGAATGGAGTTCACCTACAGCCACACAAGGCCTGGAAGAGACGAGAAGCCACTCCCAAGTTCTGCCCAGAGGAGAGGCACGGCCTCACCTACTTTCAGGTGCTCACTTTGGCTGCTGTGCGGAGAACAGACTGAAGGTGCAGAGTTGGGAGCAAAGCCCCAGTTAGGAGGAGAGAGGTGGAACCTTGGTGGGGGGTGACTGAGAAGGGGTGGGCTTCAGGAGTTGGAGGTGGGGCTGCTGGGATTTGCTGCTGATGGAGGGTGTGAGGTTAAGAGAAGGAGTGAGGTGTGGGATGCCCCCAAGGCTTTTGCCACCAGGCATCTGAAGAATGAAAGTGCCATGTGTGTATCTCCTCTTGAGAGGCTGGTGCTGGGAAATAAGGCTTTGCGGAGCGAGAAATCAAGAGTTGGGTTCTGGGCCAGGAGATCCGGGAGAGATCCCAGCATGGAGCCGGGAGAGACAGCAGTGTAATGGTGGGGAAAATGGCCAGGATGCCAGAGGGGAGAGTAAGGGGACTCAGAGAGGAGATGGAGAAAGTGATGGCTGCTATTTCCAGGAGCAGGTGAGCACCCTGGGAACTGAGCAGAAGGGGAGCCCAACTTAAGACTGATCAGTGCCACCCATCCTTTGATATGGTGGACCCATGGAGTCACCATCCTCTGCTGTGTAACAGGTCGCCCGCCCCACACTTAGTGGCTTAGAGAAATAAACATACATTATCTCACAGCTTCTGGAAATTGGGCTTCTGGCTGTGGCTGGGCTCTGTGTTTCTTTCTTTCTTTCTTTCTTTCTTTTTTTTTTTTTTTTTTGCGCTGGCCGCGGCGGTCATTAGAGGGTTAACCAGGGGCAAAAAGGAAGACCTTTCTCTGTCTCTCTCACTGTCCACTCTGCCTGTCCAATAAAAAATAAAACTACCTTTAAATCTTTTAAGTATTTTTATTAGATAATGACAAAATATCCAACAGTTACACTCATAATACAAAATTGTATCCATTTGTTAGAATGTCACCGCCTCTTAGAAGCCGTCTCTGCTCCTCTTTCCTCCATGACTCTTTGTAGGAACCACTGCAGTTTGTTGTGATTTACTGTTTATCTACATCCAACCACCTCAGTATATGAGAATAAGGACTGTGCTTTAATAACCTAGCCCAAGTCAGCCCTGTGCCAGGATACAGTGTTCACTAAGTGTTTGTTGGATGAACAGCCACCATTAGTCACTATTTATAGTTAGCCATGCACCAGACACTATAGTTACCCAGCACAGCCACTCAAAGTGAATGCTACACTCACTCCCAGTGTACAGATGGGACAATTAAGACCCAGAGGTTAAGCAGCAGAGTGTGAGCCAGGGTTTCCATTGAGGCAGTCTGATTAGAGAGCCTGGGTTCTGGCTACACCACGTAATTATGGATGATTGCTCCTATTTCCCTTTGTGTACAAGTAGACATTTTTTTTTTTAAGGTCAAGATGGCTCCCCTCCTGGGCTGGGCTAGGTAGATCGGGTTTTTAGTTATTCAAGGTCTTGATATAGACTAAGAATTTAGTTGGAGTCTGGTTTTGTGATTTAAGCTTTGTTGCAGTGGCAGCATCAGAAACAGAGAGCTCGAGCTTGCCAGGTGCATTGGTTGTGTTTAACAAGGCTGACCTGTGGGCCACAGGTTTCATCAGTCAGGCTCTGCAGTATAAAAACCCCCTCCATGAGCCAGAAACACGGAGCCCAGTAGGAGGGGGGTTTTATACTGGGCTCCGTGTTTCTGGTTCACGGCTTCTCACAATGGCTGGGGTTGGAGTCATCTCATGGAGGAAGGTCTGTTCCCAAGTTGGCTTGTGTGGCTGTGGGCAGGGCTCAGATCCCTGTCGGCTGCAGTGGGGATCAGAACCTGGAGCCTTGATGTCCCTGAGTTTCCAGGATACTCACCTGGGCAAACGCTAATTGCGGGAAGTAGCCACGCAGTTCATGGAGGCAGATGAAGCAATAAGCTTTGGTACGGGCAGACAGACACTCCCTCTCAACTTGAACCCAAGCCAGCGGCTGCTTGGAAGAGAGACCTGTAGGTGGCATACAGCCCAGTGCCCTCAGTGTAAATGCTACACAACTGGGCTGACTGTTCAAATCCCAAGTCATGTCTGCTCTTGCTTTGCGTTCTGACTCTGCCCTGCCAAACAAGAGGTGTGCACCAAACACAGACACAGGAGGAAACAGCTGGGCGGATGAACTGATGCAAGCAAACGCTCTCAATCTGTTTCTGGTGTTCTGAGGTTGTGGGAGTCTCAGGTCCTCCTGGGGACAAGAGCCAGGCAACCGTGGGATTTGGAGAGGGTGACAATCGATGGGCCTTCTCCCCCTTCCAGAGGTGAGCTACAGAGTGGGACAGAAAGGAGCTTTAGAACTGCTCAGTTCCATCTTCAGAGCTGTGGTCCTTCTACCCCCATCCAGTCTAGACCTTGGGTCACCACTGTCGCACACTGGTGCCGGGGCAGCAAAGATGAAGCTTATTGCTTCATCTGCCTCCATGAACCCGCGTGGCTGCTTCCCGCAATTAGCGTTTGCCCAGGTGAGTATCCTGGAAGAAAAGGAGGGGGACTCCTCACAGCTGCCAGCCTTTGAATTGATTTGTTCTTCTAGAACAAAGGGAACTGAGAAGGAGGAGCCGCTGGATGGCACCTGCGGGAAACAGGTGGGCGCCATGAGTAGATCGGGTTCAGGCTACTGCAGGGCTAACGAGGACTGGTGATTTTCATTCTGCTTGCCCCATCAGAACAGCACCAAGGGAGAGGAAGCGAGGCGACCGTGCCTGCTTGATGGTACAACGAGCAGAGAAAACCCTGAATGACTTCTGGCAGGGAGGGGGTCTCTTAGCTCCCTGTGTCCCCCAGCAGCACAACCACTTCCCACTGAGATCAGGGAATGGGCAAAGAATGGCGACCCCCATGACTGGGTCAGTTCACACGTCTCCAAAATTCACGCTGACACAGAGACCTCATTGAAATTCCTTCCTCCTGTGGAAAGAACGGGGAAAGGCTGAGCCAGTGGCCCGGCATTGTCTGGCAGGAGTTCCTTCACAGAGAAGCACAGCACTTGGGGGAAAGCCCTGCCTCTATCAAGTGGCGAAAGCAGCAGGGATGCGCCCAGGCCTTCCAGGGCCCTGGGCTTCCCCATCCATGAGTAGTTCACGGCATGTGTCAATGGCAGGCCAGGCAGACGCTCAACAAGCGCACACAGCAGCTCCAACAGTGCATTTGCAATGGACCAAGACCTTGGCCAGGTACTGAACATATGGGGCAAGTTCACATTTAGGGTGACCCACGAGAAGAGCTGGCCAGCACCCCATTCGAGCTACTCTGGGGAGGGAGAATGGTCAACCCCATGGCCCCACGGCCATCTCCTCCTGTACAAACACTCTCTGGGCAACACCCTGAATCCTCAAGACGTAGTGCAGAAGGAGCTTCCGTTCTTTGCAGGATGCTTTAAGGCCAGTTCAATCAGGTGCTGGGTGACCTAGTAAGGTCCCTGGACCCTCCCAACCTACAGTTTCTCTCTAACCACCTTGGTCCCTTCCACTCTTCCCTCGCCTGGGTTTGCAGCTTCCTGCTCAGACTCAGCATAGGCACCCCCTCCTCCAGGAAGCCTTCCTTAGCAGGCTGAGCTCAGTGACGTGGTGTTGTGCCCTTGGCACTCTGTGTGTGCGACTCTCACGGGGTGATTCCTCATTGACCCTCACACCCCCAGCACCAACCACAGTACCCAACAACGACACCAAATAGCCACTTGGTAAATATTGGTTGCACCGAGTGGGCACTCCAACCAAAATGGTCTTGGATGCTCCACTTCCTAGAATGTCTCAAATCTCAAAATGCCAGGGACAGGTTAAGGGTCAAAATGACTGTAAGAGTAGGGCTGGGGACTACAGGTCCAGCCAGGGGTACTTCTGTGGCTTGAAGGGGGGTCGCCCGGGACATCCGGCCAAGCCGACTGTAATTCCACAACAAGCCAGACACCCAGGACTCAATAACACAGAGCGGCTCTGCGGCAACACACGGACAGAGGGGAGCGTGGCCCTCGCTCTAACCACGCCGCCCCGGGAGTGCTCCGGGTACCGCACCCTGGGGCGGGAGGCCGCGGCCGGCAGGGGGCGCGCGCGGGCCCCCGGGCGCGGTAGGTGGGGCGCGGGGCGGAGCGGGGCGGGGGGGGGTTGTCGGCCCGGCCCCTTTTAAACTTGGCCTACCCGCTGCCGGCCCCTTTCGTCCACAGCGCGCTGCTCGGTAAGTGGTCCTGGCTTGCGCCCGCCACTCGGCCTTGGGCTCTCCGCGGCCCTTCCGGGGCTCCAGCCCCGCCCTCGGCTGGGACCCGGCTTCGTCCTCAGCTCGGCGCCCGTGGGGGTCGGGGGGGTGAACACTACCCTGGGAGTGCCTTCCGGGAAGACCCCCAGCCACGCGCTCACCAGCAAGAAGCCGCCGCGCTGTGCCGCACCGGCTGCGGTCTACACCCGCCTCCAGCTCCCTTTGCAAGAAAAATTTCAACTTAGGAAATCTGCGGAGGCGCAGAGCGCGGGACGGTCCTGGGTGGTGGCGCGCCCCGGAGCCCCCCGCCCGGTGACTTGGTGGCCCGGACATGGCCCATTTAGGACGCGGGTGAGGTCAGGACACCGAGGGAGCTGAGGGACCCCTGGGTGGGCGACGCCACAGCTGCGCGGGGGCCCTTATGCGTCCGGGTGCGCGCCGGGCTCAGCCTCTCCCAGCTGCCAGGGCCTCGTGGCTGCGCGGGCGGCCCCCAGGGGAAGGGGATCCGAGCCAGCGGTTTCTGGCTTGGAGAGGACATTGGAAGCCTTGCTGTGTCCACCAGAAAGCACCCAAGGCTGCCCTGGAGAAACTGTCTCCAGGAAGAATTCCTAAAGCTGGGCCCAGCGCTCTTCTTTGACGTTCTACATGTTTTAAAGGGTGGTGGGGGGGGGGGGGTTGAAATTGATTTGAAAAGCACAGAGGCAGATCTATGCGCTGGCTCACAGCAGCAGCCTAGGCTGGTCCAGGCTGAAGCCAGGAGCCTGGAAGTCCATCGGAGTCTCCCAGGTTGGGGGGTGGGGGTGGGGCAAGGCCTGGAGCTGTCACCTG
Organism: Lepus europaeus; assembly: GCF_033115175.1. NCBI lineage: Eukaryota > Metazoa > Chordata > Mammalia > Lagomorpha > Leporidae > Lepus > Lepus europaeus. The sequence goes on from NC_084846.1 coordinate 26,881,973, forward strand.
CCGCCTCCCAGGCTGCACGTTGGCCGGTGTCCTGACCACGTGTGGACATTGCCCCTACGTTTAGATCTGAGTGAATGAAAGAAGTAATCATCTTAGTAATTCTCCAAGTTACTGTTACTGTTGAAAGCTGAGGCTTGTGGTTGCGAGTTTTTCTGGTGAAAATTCCTTGGTGGTTAGGAAGCCGAAAGAGACATGGATTTTTGAAAAAAAAAATTTTAAGATTTATTTTATGGCTGGCGCCGCAGCTCACTAGGCTAATCCTCTGCTTGCGGCGCCGGCACCCCGGGTTCTAGTCCCGGTTGGGGCGCCGGATTCTGTCCCAGTTGCTCCTCTTCCAGTCCAGCTCTCTGCTGTGGCCCAGGAGTGCAGTGGAGGGTGGCCCAAGTGCTTGGGCCTTGCACCCACATGGGAGACCAGGAGGAAGCACCTGGCTCCTGGCTTCAGATCGGCGTAGCACTGGCCATAGCGGCCATTTGGAGGGTGAACCAACGGAAGGAAGACCTTTCTCTCTGTCTCTCTCACTAACTCTGCCTGTCAAAAAATAAATAAATTTTTTTAAAAAGATTTATTTTATTTATTTGAAAGAATTGCAGTACAGAGGTAGAGACAGAGAGAGATCTTCCATTCGCTGATTCAATGGCCAGAGCTGAGCTGATCCAAAGCCAGGAACTTCTTCCTGGTCTCCCACATGGGTGCAGGTGCCCAAGCACCTGGGCCATCTTCCGCTGCTTTCCCAGGTGCATTAGCAGGGAGTGGATTGGAAGTGGAGTAGCTGGGGCTTGAACCCATCCCCATATGGCAGCGCCGGCCCCAGGGATGTGGATTTTTATGGTGCTTTCAAGGAAGGGGCCCATGAGGGGGCCCAGTGCACTGCCCTAGGCCCTACAAAGCTGAAACAATGGGCAGGCCTGGTCTTCCCACTGCTCCTGGTGCTAGGGTTCCTGTGGAGTCAGATGAGGCAGGCATGCAGAAACATGCATGAACCGGTGTGTGTGCAGGGACCATGAAAACCAAGCACTTGCCCAGGACAGAAATTTCTCAAGTAAACAAGTTCCTGGCTTCTTTGATTCCTCTGTCTTTCTGTCTTTGTCTGTCTGTCTGTCTGTCTTGAAGGTTTGTTTCCACTTTCCTTGGGTAAATACTGTTGCCAACAATGTTGATACTATTCCATGCCAATGGTGGCAAAGACATGAGGTGACAGAAAACCTACCCCCAGAGTATAGGAAGGTAATTCAGTGTCGGGAAACTCGGAGACGATAGCTTTGCACAGTTGCGTTCCATTTTCCCACTTTATTTGTTTATCAGAGGTAGCTAGTAGATGTCTCCGGCAAAGACCACGGACGCACACAAAGCTGTGGCATGATGTTCTCAAGCAGACACTTGTCCCTTTCTTACTAGGTTCAGCGGAGTTCGAGAGGCTGATGCACATAAGGTAGGGACCAAAGGGGAAGAACTTGACTGGGGTTAATAGTGAAACCGGATTCTTGGCCGAGGATGAGAACTCTATCCTGATTGAATACGCTTCTGCACTGATGGGTTAAAGGATTTACCTGAGGCCAAGGTCACGGCTCCAATGTGCTAGATGTATCCAGGCTACCCATGCTCGGGGCTGGTAGGGGAGAGGGTTGGGGAGAGAAACTTTTAAAAAGACTTCACTAGACCAAGAGGAAGAGGAGATTTTTGGATAAGAGACCCAGACACTTGAGGGTCTTTTATCCACAAATACAGCTGAGCCAGCAGTGGGTGGGACATTGGGATTCTGTTTTTCCGCAGTTTTCGTAAATATAATCTCAATACCACTCTTTCCTTTCTTAGTAATTGCTGATCCCATTGCCTGCTGTGATCTCTTACAGGTCTGGTGCTGGACAGAGCGGGTGAGACTTGTGAGGAGTGATGCCCACAGTTCTGCTCTCTTCGTCCCTTTCACGGCCACAGCAGGGGTGAAAATTGGCATGGCCGCATTTTCATAGAATTCAATTCCATTATGTAAAATAGTTTTTCTATCAACCAGCCCCAGTTGTAGTTAACCAGTCCTTATCTTGATTCTCATACTCTGCAAAGATGACTAAAGCTAGTTCTTCCAAGAGGTCAAGTTTAGAACACAGGGATAGGCCGGCGCCGCGGCTCAATAGGCTAATCCTCCACCTTGTGGCGCTGGCACACCAGGTTCTAGTCCTGGTCGGGGTGCTGGATTCTGTCCCGGTTGCCCCTCTTCCAGTCCAGCTCTCTGCTGTGGCCCAGGAGAGCAGTGGAGGATGGCCCAAGTGCTTGGGTCCTGCACCCCATGGGAGACCAGGAGAAGCACCTGGCTCCTGCCATCAGATCAGCACTGTGTGCTGACTGCGGCGGCCATTGGAGGGTGAACCAACAGAAAAGGAAGACCTTCTCTCTCTCTCACTGTCCACTCTGCCTGTCAAAAAAAAAAAAGGAACACAGTAATAGCTAGACTGGTGATCTTAAAACCGGATCTTAAGACAACATTGTAAATTACTCTGATTTACATTTTACTTTCTAAAAATCAAAGATTCTTCCACAGTGTGGTCTTAGAAATTACTGTTAGGGCATACCTATGGCGATGGTGAGCTTAATCCTACTCAAGATTTACCTGGATACCCAACAAAATACCTGTATATGTGCAGTAGAACGTGAGGCTGCCTTCATCTTGTTATATTCTTTGCTTTTAGAGACGTGGTTTTGTGTATTTTATACACGTACCAGTTGTTCCATAATCATTTTAGGGATTACATTTGATCCTTTGGGCAGAGAACAGGTCGGCAGGTTTGAGAGATGAAGGCAAGGTTGACTGCCAAGGGGCACGAGGGAGTTTCTTGAGTGGGTCCTTTATTCTGCAATTCTATATCTTGGTCATGGTGGTGATTACATTTGTCTCACACTTCAGGTGAATTCCCCTGAATGTAAATTCATACTTCAATAAACTTTTGAAAACAACTTTCTGGCATCTTTTGGATGTTTCCATTGAAATATGTGGGGGGACTGGAACTGTGGTGCAGTGGGTTAGAGCCCCGGCCTGCATCCCATATGGGCATCGAGTTCTGGCTGCTCCACTTCTGATCCAGCTCTCTATTATGGCCTGGGAAAGCAGTGGAAGATGGCCAAGTGCTTGGGCCCCTCCACCCATGTGGGAGACCCGGAAGAAGCTCTTGGCTCCTGGCTTTGGATCAGCTCAGCTCTGGCCAGTGCGATCATTTGGGGAGTGAACCAGTGGAATGGAAGACTTCTCTCTGTAACTTTCAAATAAATAATTTTTTTTTTTTTTTGGACAGGCAGAGTGGATAGTGAGAGAGAGAGACAGAGAGAAAGGTCTTCCTTTTTGCCGTTGGTTCACCCTCCAATGGCCAGCGCGCTGTGGCCGGTGCACCACGCTGATCCAAAGCCAGGAGCCAGGTGCTTCCCCTGGTCTCCCATGCAGGTGCAGGGCCCAAGGACTTGGGCCATCCTCCACTGCACTCCCGGGCCATAGCAGAGAGCTGGCCTGGAAGAGGGGCAACCGGGACAGAATCCGGCGCCCTGACTGGAACTAGAAGAACTCGGTGTGCTGGCGCTGCAAGGTGGAGGATTAGCCTAGTGAGCTGCGGTGCCGGCTTTCAAATAAATAATTCTTAAAAATACATGGGGAGGTGGTTTGGGGTCACCACTGACATGTTAAAAGCAGGAAAAATGCATGAAAATCACCTTTGAGGTCAAAGTAGCATAAGAGGCCACTGAGAAGTAGGAGTAGAAAGAAGCCACGAAGGGTTTTAAAGATGGGAGAAGCATTTGCACGATGTTTCCTGGTGACCCACATCCAGTATCCTGAGTTCAGTTTCTGGCTCTAAACATTCCAGCCTCGGGCTGCTACACAGCCTGGGAGGTAGCAGGTGATGGCCACTTGGATCCTGGCTGCCCGGGTGGGAGACCTGGATGGAGTTCCTAGCTCGCAGGAGCATTTGGGGAATAAGGCAGTGGATGGAGAGAAGAGGCTGATCTGTGTGGGTGAACCATGGGTGTTACTCTGTCCTCACTGGCTGCAGTCTGAATCCACTGTGGGCTGGGATTTTGCCCTCACACTCTTGACGGTGCTTATCCGGCTTGCCACAAGGTGCGGAAGTGCAGGCTCAGCTAACTGCACACTCCTGGGTCCTGGCAGCCTTGCCTGCCTTTCTAAGCAGGTTTAGGATGGCCTTGGCTGACGCGGGTTGGGCAGGGAATTAGGGGAGTAAAAGAAACTTGCAGATGTTGATGAGTTGGGCTTGGGTGGATCCCCACCTGAGGCCATTCGAGTCCTAGGGTTGACTGGAAGGCTGGCTGACTGCTCTCTCCCGGGTTAAGGATGCCTCTGTCTGGAAGAAGGGATGGGTTCACACATGGCTGTGACTCATTCTTTCCTGTAGTTAATAGTCTAATCACAGGACCTGTGGCATCCTGCCCTGGTGGCCAAGGCTACGAGCTCAATTGTGCCATCCAGCCTGCGAGAGCAAGCAGGACTTCTACCAGTGCCCCTTACGACTCAAGCTTTGATAGCTTCCTTGCTGTACTGTGCCTCACCAAATCCCCATCCCTGTACCTTAGCAATACAGAATTGCCCAGTAGCTCAGATGAGAAAGCATCCCCAAAGGACGTGGAGTGCGTGTTTGCACTCAGTACACCCACTCCCCAGCACCAAGCCCTGCCCCCGGCCCTGGCACAACACAGAGGCTCTGTTACACTGAGCAGGGCTGAAGCAGGAAGGGGAAGACACCAACAGGAAGACTAAACCGGCCGACCACTTGTGCTCACGCGCCTGTAAGAGAAGTGAAGAAAAGCTCAAGGGGAGTGAAATGTTTTCAAGAGCACTTACGAATTCCAAGTGAGGAGCCTGGGCACCAAAAGACTCTTTTACGAAACCATAATTAGAATACAAATGCTATGCCAATGGTTATGATGTCACTGGAAATACTAAACTGAAGAGCTCCAATCACTGACCTTCCTAGATAAAGTGACCAAACTCATCCAGCGTCACAGTAACCGCGCTGTGTCAGTTCAGGTAGACACAGTTTGATTTCCACAATGGGCATACTGGGGCAGGCATTCAGCTCCGTGGTAGTTAGGATGCTGGTTGAGGGGCCTGTGTCTTGTTAGACTCCTGGATTCAATTTCTGGCTCTGGCTCCTGGGTCCAGCTTCCTGCTCCTGTGGACCCTAAGGGACAGCACTGATGGATCCCAGTAGTCGGGTCCCTGTCCCCCACTTGGGAAACCTGGATTGAGTTCCTGGCCCTTAGCAGTCATTTGGGAGGTGGGCTAGTGGATGGGGGTTTGTTCTTTCTTTCTCAAATGATTTTTAAAAAATTATTCTAAATAAGCATATCCCATTTGGCTATACTTATATTCCTAAGTACTTATATGCTTATAGACTTATATTCCTAAGTACTAAGTACAAGTAATTTTGTTTAAAGTAAGCTGCCACTGTGGCGCAGTGGGTTAATGCCCTGGCCTGAAGCGCCAGCATCCCATATGGGCGCTAGTTCGAGACCCAGCTGCTCCACTTCTGATCCAGCTCTCTGCCATGGCCTGGGAAAGCAGTAGAAGATGGCCCAAGTCCTTGGGCCCCTGAACCCATATGGGAAGACCTAGAGGAAGCTCTTGGCTCCTGGCAGCTGTTGTAGCCAATTGGGGCATGAACCAGCGGATGGAAGACGTCTCTCTCTCTGCCTCTCCTCTCTCTGTGTAACTCTGACTTTCAAATAAGTAAATAAATCTGGCCCGTGCCGGGGCTCAATAGGCTAATCCTCTGCCTGCGGCACCGGCACACCGGGTTCTAGTCCTGGTCGGGGCGCTGGATTCTGTCCCGGTTGCCCCTCTTCCAGGCCAGCTCTCTGCTGTGGCCCAGGAAGGCATTGGAGGATGGCCCAAGTGCTTGGGCCCTGCACCTGCATGGGAGACCAGGAGAAGCACCTGGCTCCTGGCTTCAGATCAGCGCAGTGCGCCGGCCGCAGCACGCTGGCCATTGGAGGGTGAACCAACGGCAAAAGGAAGACCTTTCTCTCTCTCACTGTCCACTCTGCCTGTCAAAAAAAATAATAAATAAATAAATATTTTTTTAAAAAAGAGTAAGCAATTCTTTGCAATTCAAATGACTACACTAAACTCATTATTTTTGAGGATCCTAAAACCTTGAATACTTAATTACACTATTTGACCAGTATCTGTTGTCCTACTGTGTGTCAAGTCCTGTGGGAGAGACAGTCCCTTCCTTCCTGGAGCTAACACAGTGTGGCTTACCCATGTGTACTGTGTGAGATGCCCTGCTTAGTGTGTACTCCGGGTGACTTCTGTTAGAAGGAGTACTATCACTTAGTAGCTGAGTCAATATCTAAAATACTCAATTCCTAGAACAAACTGAGGAGACTTATCTGAGGACACTTCAAAAAGCTTATGGAGCATAGAATTAAAAGATGAGTTTATTTTGGTGCAAAAAAATTGAAATCTGTGCATAGCTTTTTCATAATATGCATTTTCCACGAACTTTTCAAATATCCCCCTCCTATCTATTTATACCCACCACCACATTCCCAAAATGGCTTAGTGTGGTGTATCAGCAAGTCTGCAACAACACAATAAATAGGAGAAAGAATGGAAGCTCAGTGGGAAGAGAGCAGGAAGATGGAACCAAACCATCAGACCACATGCAGTGGGCTCCAGCAAAGAGCCAACTGGGGTTAAAGCCCTGGCCTGAAGTGCCGGCATCCCATAAGGGCACTGGTTCGAGTCCCAGCTGTTCCTCTTCTGACCTAGCTCTCTGCTATGGCCCGGGAAAGCATTAGAAGATGGCCCAAGTCCTTGGGCCCCTGCACCCACATGGGAGACCCGGAGGAAGCTCCTGGCTCCTGGCTTCAGATTGGCACAGCTCCTAGCCGTTGCGGCCATCTGGGAAGTGAACCAGCAGATGGAAGACCTTTCTCTGTCTCTGCCTCTCTCTGCAGTTTGGACATGGCATAGGCAGAGAACTTTGCAGAATGGAAGGGGAGTGTTCATTTGCATTCTGGGCTCCCTGAACTGAAGTGAGATGCTTTTCCCATCGAGCTCTCAAGTACTTTGAGGGAAGAAGCAGAACACAACAGGTGTTTAGATGACTAAATAGGGAGCTAGTGAAAGTGGAAGAAGATGCACTTAGCTCTACAGCTGACCAGGAGCCTGGGCCAACTCAGCTGACTGCCAGGCCAAAGCCAGGGCTAACATTTCTCAGAGGACAGCCAGGCTCAGAGGTTATACAGATCAACAGCCTCTGTGTGTGTGTGTGTGTGTGTGTGTGAGAGAGAGAGAGAGAGAGAGAGAGAGAGGGAGAGAGAGAAGTGTATTTTTATTTTGTAGTCATAAATATTGCCATTCCAAAATTCACCTTGTATTTCTATACTGGAAAGTTGTTTTTTTTTTTTTTTTTTTTTTTTACAGGCAGAGTGAATAGTGAGAGAGAGAGACAGAGAGAAAGGTCTTCCTTTTTGCCGCTGGTTCACCCTCCAATGGCCGCTGCGGCCGGCGCATCTCGCTGATCCAAAGGCAGGAGCCAGGTGCTTCTCCTGGTCTCCCATGCGGGTGCAGGGCCCAAGCACTTGGGCCATCCTCCACTGCCTTCCGGGGCCATAGCAGAGAGCTGGCCTGGAAGAGGGGCAACCGGGACAGAATCCGGCGCCCCGACCGGGACTAGAACCCGGCACCGCAAGGCGGAGGATTAGCCTGTTAAGCCACGGCGCCGGCCAATACTGGAAAGTTCTGATTCCAGTATTTTGTTATAACATTGTGATTGAGCACAATCTGGGATTACACAACCCTCACCAGAAGGTCCCCTGGTGGAGATTATCTGTACTGCAAGGAGCCAGTTGCCTGGAGGAGTCCTCCATAGTTACATTGTCTGCATCCCCAGGAGGATGGCTCCACACCAATCTGTTAGAGATAAAATCAATTACATTGATTATAGCTGGAGGATATATTGGAAATTGGGTTAATTTAATGGCATTTTTATTAAAAATTTTTAAAAATATTTTATTATTTATTTAAAAGTTAGAGTTACACAGAGAGAGAAGGAGAGGCAGAGAGAGACGTCTTCCATCTGCTGGCTCACTCCCCAGTTGGCCTCAACGGCTGGAGCTGTGCTGATCTGAAGCCAGGAGCTTCTTCCTGGTCTCCCACGCAGGTGCAGGGGCCCAAGGACTTGGGCCATCTACTACTGCTTTCCCAGGCTATAGCAGAGAGCTGGATCAGAAGTGGAGCAGTGTCCATATGGGCTATCAGCACTGCCGGCAGCAGTTTTACCCACTATGCCACAGCACCACCACCACCCCCCCTTTGTAAAGATTTTATTTATTTATTTGAAAGTCTGAGTTACAGAAAGAGAAGAGAAGAGAAGAGAAGAGAAGAGAAGAGAAGAGAAGAGGAGAGAGAGAGAGAGAGAGAGAGAGAGAGAGAAGCCTTCTTTCCACTGGTTCACTACCCAAATGGCTGAAATGGCTAGGACTGGGCCAGGCCAAAGCTGGGAGCCAAGAGTTTCTTCCAGGTTTCCCATGTGGGTTCAAGGGCCCAAGGACTTGGGCCATCCTCCACTACTTTCTTAGACCATCAGCAGGGGAGCTGGATCAGAAGTGGAGCAGCTGGGACTCAAATCAGTGCCCAGATGGGATGCCGACACTCTAGATGGTGGCTTAACCCACTGTGCTACAGTGCTGGCCCGGCATAAGCCCTGGCCTCAGACACATCTCAGAGTAATCATGGAAATATGCAAATAAGCCCCCATCTGTTTATAGGGCCTTGAGGGAAAAAGGAGTAAGATTTGCACTGAAAATGCAAAATTTACCGACAAGCAGGGATTTTTTTTTTTTTTAAGGGCTGAAGATGCAGGGGCAGGGAGCCAGTAGCACTTGGAAGACTTCACATAAATACGTCCACAATCAAGCTGCTCATACTCTGGAGAGTTTAAGTTAAAGGCTTCAGAATGCTTCTATTGAACGCCCCTGTGCTTGTCCTACTCCGCAAACATTTGGGTATTTGTTAGAATCCCCTGGGACCAAAGGATGTTGTACTCTCCATCTCATCAAAGCAGTGAAGAAGCCACAGGGAGCATAGCTCCGGTTCCTGGTCCAGTTGGTTTGGGGTGTGTGGTGTGTAGAGGGAGGGGTAGTGTGTCTGTGTGCAGTGTGCATGTGTGCTATGTGACATGGGGTGTGTGGTGTGTGTGATTTGTGTGGGGGGTGTGCTATGTGTGTGGTGTGTGTATGTCGTGGGGGGAAGGGGTGGTGTGTGGGGTATGTGTGCTATGTGTGTAGTGTGTGTATGTCATGGGGGAAAGGGGCGGTGTGTATGTGTGGTGTGATGTGGGATGTGTGTGCTGTGTCTGCTGTGCGTGTGGTGTGCTGTGTGTGATTTGTGTGTGTATGGTGGGTCGGATGTGTGTGCTATTTGTGTAGTGTGTGTATGTCATGGGGGAAAGGGGCGGTGTGTATGTGTGGCATGATGTGGGGTGTGTGTGCTGTGTCTGCTGTGTGTGTGGTGTGGTGTGTGTGATTTGTGTGTGTGTGCTATGTGTATGTCGGGGGGAGGGGCGGTGTCTGTGTCTGTGTCTGGAAATCTGTGGTTTACAGATTCTCTATGGAAGGTGAGCACCAAGAATATCCCCAGAATCTGTGTGAAGTGCTCTATTAAAAACCCACCGTATGTCAAGCAAAATGTTCTGCAGAATTCTCATTATCGCTTAAGCAGATTGGGGTGAGGTCCCCTCCTGCAGTTTTCTTGCTTCTGAGAATGACTTTTGTCTTTTGATTCTTGCACAATCAGTGAGTTCTTCCCCTGGGTCTTGCATTTCTCTGAAGCAGCAGCTCCTAATGGATGAGGGGTGAGTGACAAACGTGCCCCCTCAGGGACATTTGGCAGTGCTTGGGGGGAGGAGATGCCACCAGCATCCAGTGGCTGGAGGCCAGAGGTGCAGCACAGTGTCCCACAATGCAGGGGACAGAGGTGGAGCAGTGCTTAGAAATGTTCTCCACGCCCACCTGCTCAGGTGCCACCGAGCAAGGACCTGCCAGGCTGTCCCCAGGTATGATTTCCCTGCACACAGAAAAATGCTCCATGCTATGAAGCCCTGGGGGAATCTATAGGCAGCTAAATCTGGTCATTTATAAGATGGTATTTCATTATCCACTTGGGCTAAGAGGTAGACAGGTTTTCTTCTGGGCTCCTCTGGAAACCAGTTTTCATGCGGATAGTGCTTGTGGAACTGGTCTGTGACCACCGCGGTGAAGCCTGCCCTGGCCTGGGGAGCGACTCCCTGTGCAGAACTCTGAGTGCAGGAACCTTGCAGCCACGGCTCTCTCATGGTCTGATTCTCCTGCAGAGAGCTGCAGCCCTAGTGAGGGACGCTCAAGAACCTGAAACCCCAGCGATCGAACCTCAACCGCCACTGTGATTCAAACAGTGTGTGACTTGGAGGCTCTGAGTCCAGGGGCCTTCATGCTGGGGCAGTCCCATGGCCACAGAGATGCGGGCACCGCAGTGGAGCTGCAGCCGGAGTGAGAGTCACCAGGTGCACCGGATGGAGGACTGAGCCAGAGTTCCCAGCACTGAGACCCAAAGCTTACACCTGTTCACATAAGGAAAGACCAGCACATGCCCCCTGGCTGCAAACATGATGGAGACCACCGCAGCAACAGCATGACCAAGACCAAGTGCATCAGGTCCCTGAGGAGGTCCAGGGAGCACTGGGTGCCACTCACAGCCCCTCCCTCTGCTTCTGGAACATTCTCCTGGAGAGGCTGGGTCAGGGTGAGGTCAAAGAACCAGAGGCCTGCAAGAGGGCAGGGTAGGAGGACAACAGCCCTGGTCCACATCAGAGGACTCGCTGGAGATCGCTGGCTCAGGCATGGACTCCGGGTGTGAGTGAGATTTACTGAGAGTCCTGTTGCTCAGCTTGCTTGTCTATGAAAAGGGACCATCTCAGATGCTGTCTCTTTGGAGGATGCCATGAGCTAGCGCTGGACCCTGTGTGGGACCCTGCCTGGCCATCCGGGCATGGCAGTCACTGTCGGAATCTGTGGCGTTGTGCTCCCCTCTGGCATTGCTGTCACCACCAGCAGCAGCACCAGAGCCCCTGGAACTTTGTTCTGCACATCGTTACAGTAGGCCTCCGCTTCACTGCAGAAATGTCCAAGACAGAGTAAAATCAGGCATGACATGGCCGTGCAGTGGGGCAAGCCTCCACGTGCAAGACCAGCAGCGCATATCAGCTTTCAGTCCTGGCTGCTCTGCTTCCGACCCAGCTCCCTGCTGATGTACCCAGGAAGGCAAATGCTTGAGTCTTGTCCCCACTGGCACCTGCTCCCAGCTTCTGCGGGCCTTCTGGATGCTCCCTGAGATCCAGCTCTGGCCTCACAGAGACCTCCTGGCTGCTGCTGTCCTCTTCCCGGGACCTAGAGCTGAAGTCAAGAAATTGTTCCGAAAGGCAGGAGCATGGTGCAGCCGTGAAGACCCTGCCCGAGTTGACTGCATCCCACGTCAAAGTGTCTGGGTTCGAGTTCTAGCTCTACTTTCAACTCCAGCTTCCTGCTAACACACACCATGGGAGGCAGCAGGTGATGGCTCAAGTGGTGGGGTCTCAGATGCCCCCCTGGAGGACTTGGGTTGAGGTCCTGGATTCTTGTCCTCCTGTCCCAGACCTGGCTGTTGTAGGCATTCAGGGGGGAGTGAACCCGCAGAAGGGACATTCGCTCCCTGTCTCTGCCTCTCTGCCTTTCAAAGAAGGAAAAAGTTATATAAACCAGATACCATCTGGAGATGATACACTGTGTGCTCCGATGTCTCCTGGGTCAAGGACAAGCCGGGCCTGCTGCCCTCGCCACCCTGCTAGGACCCCCACCTACGAGCTCTAACAGCTGTCCCATCTTCCCAAGTCTCTAGGGCTTGGTCTGCCAAGGACCTTGCTCCGCTCTGGACTCTGACCCAGGCTCCCCTGTCAAACCCCCACACCCAGCCCTGCCTTAGGAAGCAGTGGTAACAAGGTGTGAAACACTGGGTGGTACCGCTGGCACTCAAAGCAACCAGGGCTAATTAAGTACTGAGAATGATTTTCTAAATTGAGGATACAGAGTTAGGATTGTTGGAGCTCAAAAACCCCAGTGACTTTTAAGCAATGTATCAGATGTTGCTGAAGCAAGTGTTCTGTAACTTTGTTTCCATCAGAAAGGAACTAAGTAGTTACTGAGTCTTGTGCTTGGTGATGATGTTGAATCCCAAAGCAGGCCCCAGGCCACTGCTCCTGGGGACGGACAGTCACCAGTACCACCACCCTTTGGGGACCTGATGATGTTCACGCCCCACGCTCAGTCCCCAGGTCATTGGTGTAAACAGTCTTGCTGGTGCTGGGTGTGTGGGGGAGGGGGCTTCCAGAAGCATCCCTTTCACCATCATGTTGGGGTTCTCAGTGTCTCACGGCTCCCCTCACGCCCCACCCTCTACTGTGACACCTGTGAGAGCACCCAAGCAACAGCCACAGTGTCGCAATGCCCATGATGACTGAGATGACTGTGCACCCGCATTGTCAACAGGCATTTCCGGCCCTGAAAAAGTCTGTGTTCCAAGTGCATTGGCTACAGGCATCCCTTCCATCCGGGGACCTCCCTAACCCATACATCCCGTGATTATCACCCCCACATTGCAGCCCGGGGAACGGAGGCACAGGGAACACACAGAGCTCGCCCGCATCATGGGCGGCCTGGCTCCAGGTCCTGAGTGGCCACTCTTGGGAGGGTCATGTGTGTCTTGCTCTGGGCCCCTCATCCGAGATACATAGAAAAGGCGGCCAGCACTGTGTGGCAAAGGCTGACTCTCTTGTCCCAAACACTTCCCCACGGCGCAGGCTCTCCCAGTGAGCATTCCTGTTTCCCATTTGTGAGCACTGCCTTTGCGTGGGAGCCGAGAGGCCTTGGCAGACAGTGGTCACTGGTGGACTTTCATTTTTCTCAAGAGCTCCTTCCTCATAATATAATCAAAACTGCATTGATCTTAAATAGCCTGTCCGCTCTCTGTTATTTGTGCAATTGATTAAGGGCAGAGGCAAATCAAACTTCCTAATCCCCCTAATAAGAGACCATCCACACTCCAGATACCTCACATTGCATGTTTTAGAGACCAGGTGATCTCCAGATGCAAGAATAGGGTTCCAGAGTCTGGTGCTGTGGCGTGGTGGGTAAAGCTGGCGCCTACAGTGTCGGCATCCCAAATGGACAGCAATTCAAGTCCCGGCTGCTCCACTTCTGATCCAGCTCACTGCTATGGCCTGGGAAAGCAGTGGAGGATGGGCCAAGTCCTTGGGCCCCTGCATCTGCGTGTGAGACTTGGAAGAAGCTCCTGGATCCTGGTTTCAGATTAGCCCAGCTCCAGCCATTTGGGAAGTGAATCAGTGGATGGGAGACCTCTCTCTCTCTCTCTCTCTCTCTTTCTCTCTCTCTCTCACTCTGCCTCTGCCTCTCTGTAACTCTACCTTTCCAATAAATAAATAAATCTTTGAAAAAAGGGTTCTAAACCACATATTTGGAATTAGAAGACCAGGTTCTTTCTCACATAGACACATTACATTGAAGGAATGAAGTTCCCAGGCTAGCCCATGGTTTTATAACTCCTGGAGTTGGGCCTACAAAAGTGTCATTTTGTATCCTGAAGTTTCCATAGAGCAAGGGGTTCTGGGCCTCCATGGCATGAGTCAGGAACACATCTCCCCAACCCTGTGGTCTCACCTCAGAGAGGAGAAGTTACAGCTGTGAGCTCCAAGGCGCAGGGGTCTGGCATGGTGCCTGGGCTCTCAGAGGGGTTGTTGACTGACACACCCAGACTTTGACCCGCCCCGTCCAGCACCCACCCTGCACACCTCAGTCCCCGCTCCCTGCAGTGTCAGATCTGGAAGTGGGGAATTCCCTGCTCTGACCTATGGCCTCAGCGAGGGGCTTTGCAGGGGACGACTTTCAATTGTATTTTGTGGCGTTGAGGGGAAGAAAGGAGCAGGGGACAAGCCTTGAGCATTGATATCATGCTGTCTGTGTGGAAACCCTATACTGGGGCCTTGCCCCTGGAAGTGGAATCACCAGGCAGGGGAGCTACAGGTAGGGCAGTGTTTAGCGCTGTCTATGGCTTTTACGTGGACCCTCAAGGTGTCCCTGTTGGCATCCAGTGACCAGAGTTCTCCAACAGTTTGGTTTTACTAAGCAAAGCAGGCGTGCCCTCACTTCCAGGTAAGCAATGACTCAGGGGCAGGAAGACACATGGTTGGTGGCAGAGCTCAGAGACCAAATGCTCGGGACAGACGTGGCTAGGATGTGGTCTGCCTCCCACACGTCTCCTGTTGGAATCGGGGTGCCGGGGTAGTGGGCATGGATGGCCGGGAGGGGTTCATGTCTCTCTTGGGAGAGTCACTCAGTTCTCTTGGGAAGCATTTGTTGTTGTGGATGCCGGCCTCTGCCTGTGGTCTACGTGTGCCCGTTCACCCTCTGCCATGTGCTCTCCCATGCAAGGCCATTGTGATACAGCCCAGTGTGACCTTGAACTCCCAGTCTGCAGAAGTACAGCAGATAACTGCTCTTTGACTTATTGAACCATGAGCCAAAATAAATCTCTCTTCTTCACACACCACCCAGCCAGCAGCTCCCTCTCTGCTGCTGTTGTGCCTTCTTCAGAGAGAGGTGGCAAGATGGAAAGGCTGGTGGTTTGCTGTGTTTGATTGCAGCTAAGTACATGTGTGGAGAGTGGCATGGTAGTCCTTAAAAAAATACCACACCTTAACTCAAAACTCACCATTAAATTTGAAGTAAAGATCTTGCCTTCATGGGGTGTCCTCAGATGGTGAAAGCACAGGCCCCCATCCCCACCCCATCTATCCCTTTAGACAGACAGGTAGCCTGCGGCTGACATTGGGGTCCAGCAGGTTCAACCCTGCTGCACCAGCATCCCATGTGGGCACTGGTTGGCCCTGGCTCCCCTTCCAAACCAGCTCCCTACTATTGTGCTTAGGAAAGCAACAGATGATGGAAAAAATATTTGGGCCTCTGTCACCCATGTGGTAGACATGGATGGAGTTCTGGGCTCTTGGCTTTGGACTTATCCAGAGGTGGCAATTGTGGTTATTTGGGGAGTAAACCAGAAGTTAGAAGCTCTCTCTCTTTCTCTCTCTCTGTCTCCCACCTTCAGTCTCCACAAATGAATGTCTTTTTTTTAGAGAAGAGACTCACAGACATTGTGAAAGAGGGTGGAGCCCTAGTCCTGGGTTCCCCACCTCTTTATGCTGTAGCCTCTACCTGGAAGTTTGAACATGAAGTTTGGAGGGACACGGACAGTTACCACCAGGCCTGCTCTGCGTGAAAGGGATCTTTGAGGCTGAACAACAGGACCCTGCACAGGACGCCAAAGCAATAAATAAATAAGATCTCTGGGGAGGCTAATTGTCTGGTAGGATCAGATTGTGTTGGGTATGTGTGTTGGAATAATGTATTGTAGCCCATAAAGCTACAAGGATTGCATGCTACTCCCCAATTTAAAAATATTCTTCAATTACTTTCATCTATGATTTTTAGGCTTTGTTGTAGAGATCTTTTGTCTCCTTGATGACATTTATCTTGGGTATTTTCTTTTTCTTTCTTGTAGCTCTTGGGTATGTGATTGCTCTCTAGGTTTCTTTTCCAGATAATTCACTATTGGTGTATAACAGTGGTGCTGGTTTTGAACATCAACGTTGTAGCCTGCCACTTTGCTAAATGTCTTAGTTCTATCATCTTTTTGGTTGCACCTTTGGGGTCTTCTAAGATCACACCATTTGCCACTGTGAAAATTTGACTTCCTCCTTTCCAAATTGGAGGTCCTTTATTTTTCTTGCCAAATTTCTCTAGGTAGGCCTTCCAGTAACACATTGCATTAAATTTCAAAAAACATTTTTTTTTTGTATATTTTAATGCCTTTTACCATTGATCTGGAATTGCCAATGCCTATAAATATATTTTCATTTCAATGCATATTGTTCATTTTTAACCTGAATTTCCCATTATAGAAGTCAAGTTACAGTTGATAGAATTTAAAAGGAGAGTATTAACCAACATGGGAAGCAGGCCACAGAAGACACATAGAAAAGGGACCAATGGTAGCCCAGCAGGGTCGGGCATGAATTTGTATTTCATGACTGTTGGTCCTTATGAGGTCTGAGCAGGTGAACACTTGGCCACTTTTTGCTCTTTTCCCAGGCAATGAGCAAAGAGTGACTCAGAAGGGAAGCAGCCAGGACACAAATGGGTGCCAGATGGGGTGCCAGTGTCTCAGGGGGTGGCTTTCCATGTTGTGCACAAGGCTGGCCATATCCGGGTCATTGCCACATTGTCTAGGATAGGAATTATCACAGCGATGATCTACACTGGCCCCTGGTACTGTACAAGTATCACAGGTGAAGTGCATAAGTGCTGTTGCAGGAGAATGACTAGTTCCTTTGAAAATGGGAGGGGAGTGGCCAGCGTCTGGACACAGGGCGTTAAGCTACTGCCTGTGACACGAGCATCCACATCGGATGGTGTGGGTCAGATCCCAGCTGCTGTGTTTCTGGCCCGACTTCCTGATGGAGCTGATGCTCCTGACTTCAGCCTGGCCTAGCCCCTGCTGTCGCAAGCATTTCAGGGGTGAACCAGCAAATCTCTCTCTCTCTCCCTGACTCTCCCCTTCTCTATGGCTCTGCCTTTGACAAAGATATTTAAAACTCCTTAAGGTTTTAGGAGTGGATGGAGGAGGGGGAGCATGGTGGCCTAGTCAGTTAAGCTGCTGCCTGGAATGCCGACATCCCCAGTGGGTACCAGTTCCAGAGCAGGATGCTCCACTGCTGATCCAGCTCCCTACTAATGGCCCGAGAGGAGCAGAGAACGATGGCCCACCTTCTGGGGGCCCTGCATGCCAAGTGGGAGACCTGGATGAAACTCCTCGCTCCTGACTGTAGCCTGTCCTAGCCTTGCTCACTGTGGCCTTCTGGGAAATGAACTAGCTGATGAAATACCTTTCTCTCTCACAAACTATTCTTGGATACCTACCATTGAATTATGAAATAGATACAAATTAAAATTCAATTATGTACTCTGGTTTCAAGTGTTTATTTTCTATTATGATTGAAATAATGTCACAATCACAAAAGAGGGGGTTCTTGGAGAGTGTTTCTTTGACAGCATGTTGAAAAAAATCTGAAGTATAAGGTCTCTGTAGGTGATACCTGAAATACATCTGCTCATGTCTTCATGCAGTGCATGTTTAAAGATTGAAAAACAGAAAAGCACAGGTCTCTACAGCAGCATTCAGAGAGAGTTCATTCGTTTAAATAAACCCCAAGAGGTGCAGGTGTCTGGGGCAGGGGTTAACCTACTTAGGATGCAGAAAAGCCCTTGAACCTGGGTTCTAGTCCTGCCACCATGGCATTCGATTTCACATCCCTATGCACCTATGCACACTGAGAGGGACCAGGTGAGCACCCAAGGCCTTGGGTCCCTGACACCCAGCATGGAGACCCAGAAGCAGTTCCAGATTCTGGATTGGTCACCTGGGCCTGCTGGCTTCTCAGGGAGGAAAGAGCATGTGCAAAGGGCCAAGAGGTGGCCCAAGATCTGTGTCTAACAAAGCCGTCCAATGTGTGCAGAGGGAAAGGCGGGCATGGGACAGGTGAGCGAAGGTCCCCAATGTGAGGGGAGGAGCTGAGACCTGCCCTGAAGGGGACAGAGCCAGACACAGGTTTGAAGGACAGCAACACTGGGGTCCACACTTTGGGCTGCTGGGCATAAAGAAAACCCAACCCGGGAGCAGACGGGGCAACAGCATGCCACCGCGCCCCTGCTGCTTCTTGTTCCCCAGCCCTGCCCTCAGGTGAAGGACAATTTCACCTGAGTGGGGAGGAAATAGGACCCCTACAGGCCGTGTCCACTGTGGGTTGCTGCAAATGCTCGGTCAGTCAGGAAACTCCACAGCAAGATCGGGAGAAGCAAGGCTACAGAGGAACCCGCTCAGCCCCATTGGTGACACCCAACAGGGCCTGCTCCTGGTGACTTGTCCTTGTGTTGTGGACTTGTGGCAGGTGCACGCACACCAGCAGGACCTGTGTTCCTACTGCACCTCTGACAACAGGAGCCAGGTCAGCTATGTGCAGGGAGCTCACACAGAGTGTGTGTCGGCCCTGAACAGGGCTCACTGTGCTATCCCGTCAGGATCTCCATGAACCATCTGTCAGTCCTGGGGGTGCCCTTGAGATGTCTCTGAAGCTACTTTTCCCTGTACCTTCCCAGAGGCCCTCCTAGAATGGCCTGACCACCCACTCAAGCTGAAGCACTCACAGCACTGATACTGTCCCAGGAGGAGGCAGAACAGCAAAAGGGCAGTGATCCATCTTGGTGGAGCCTCCATGTTCCCTCCAGATTGGAAAGAAATGATCATGCCCCAGGAACTAGCTCCCAACCCCAGGAAACATGGAGCTAAGACAAATCACCTGGCTGTGGAGGGCTCCGTGTCCACAGCTCTCCCACGTGGAGCCCGAGGGGCCCTCTCCTCTGCAAGCAGCCCCCAGTTCTAGGTGCACCCCCCTCCTGTTTGCACAGGCAGCTTTGGAAGAAAGGCTGGGGCCAGATGACCCAGTGTCCGGGACACTTGCAGAGAAACCGCTGCTCCATGGCCCCCTCTGTTCTCTGCTGAACCCAGGCCACAGTTGGAATTCCCGCCCAGCTCCCACCGGTAGCTGCCTGAGTCCACAGCTGGCCAATGCCATACACTGTGATGTCAGAGTGCTTGGCCTTCGGGGTGGGGTCTTGTTCTCCATTGCCAATGCAGGTGGACACTGGGTATGGACACTCTCAGCTCTGCCTCCATGCACATCACTAGTGACAGGACCTCCTTCTGTGGCACAGATGCATGCACTCTCCTTCCTGTGTAGCAGCAACTGTGCATGTTTGAGCCTCTCACTCTCTCCCTTAACTCCCCCTCCACAAGCCTCACCATGCTCACCTCCCTCACCTCCACCCCCCTAAACGACCACACCCCAGACCCTCCCACCTTCCCCACACACCACATCCAATCCCCCACCAACTTCTACCCCACATCAACCTCGCCCCTCCTCCCCCCCCCCCCCCCACCGCCAGCCAGCTTCTGGGAACCATGGCTCTCTTCTCAGGTCCAGGAGGTCAGCCTTTGTGTCAGCCCCAGAGCGATGAGAGGGGACTGTACTTGTCCACGTGAGCTCCGTCTGGTAGGCAACTCCATCCACCCACGGCACAGTGCACACCAGGACCCAAACACCTCGCAGGACCAGTTCCATGCATCCAGTTAGGATTTTTATTGGTGAGATGCACAGCAAAGTCTCAAAGCAATGCGAGCCCTGAGGCAGCTCAGCCTGCACACTGAGGCAGGCTACCTGGGGCCACCTTGCGGCTGCGGGGGCCAGGGCCGCGGGCTGGGGCCGGCAGGCAGCAGGCACGCAGGAGGAATCTGAGGATGCTCCTGCCAATCCTCCTGCCCAGCCCCTGCCGGCCCTTGCTCGGGACAGAGGCCGATGCTGAGGGCCCAGCCTCCTCAGGCTCCGCTGCTGGGACCTCTGGCACCACCAGGTGTGCACTGCTCCTGGGGCTAGGGGTGGCGGGGGCGGCCACAGGGACGGGCTCGGGGGCTGGGCTGGCAGCAAGGCTCCTCTCCTGCAGCCGTCCAGGGCGGGGAGAGGCAACCACGGGGGCAGCGGCGGCTGCAGGATCCAGCTCAGGCTGGGGTAGCGACTCTGACTCCAACTCCAGCTGCGACGCAGACTCAGGCTCCGACTCGCACTCCAGCTCTGCCTCGGACTCTGCCTCAGGCTCCCTTTGTCCCTAGGAGAGAGAGGAAGGCAGGTGAGAAGGAAGGACAGGTGCACTCTGGCCCTCCCTCGTGCCCCCAAACCCAGGGAGACAGACCATGGACAGACCCGCCCTCTGACCACGGGGCTCTACCTGCTCCAGGCTCCCGGAGGCCGGCTGCAGGGACAGCCGGCTGGATCCCCCAGGGCCAGATGGCTCCGAGGCTCCAGCGTCCGCAAGCAGACCCAGGCCCGCCAGGTACGCCTGGGCCTCTGGGCCCTCGGGAACCCCCAGGGGCTGCACCACGGACACCTCCTCGCCCTCGGCTCCTTCTAGAAGAGGGGCAAACCACCATTGCTGGAGGGCCATTTCCGCTGTGGGTCTGTCGCACGGGTCCATGCTGAGGAGGGAGCTCAGGAGCTGCTCCAGGCCCCGGCTGGCCGGACACGGGAGCTGGTAGCTCCCCCTCTGGATGCAGTCCTGCAGCTCCAGCAAGTCCTTCCCGCTGAAGGGCATGGCCCCCGCCAGCATGGCGAAGAGGATGACCCCCAGGCTCCACATGTCCGAGGCAAAGGCGTCGTAGGGCTCCTGTTGGAACAGCTCCGGGACACTGTACTCCGGGGTCCCGCGGAAGCCCTGCACCAGCACGTTCGCGGGCAGATAGCTGCTGAGCCCAAAGTCTGCCAACTTCACATTGTTCTCAGAGTCCAACAGCACGTTCCCCAGCTTGAGGTCCCTGTGCGCCACCCGCAGCGCATGGCAGTGGCCCACGGCCGCCAGGACTTGGTCGAACAGGAACATGGCCTCGGGCTCTGGCAGGCCGCCCCATTCCATCACGTACTGGTACAGGTCGCCCCCGTCCACCAGCTCCATCACCAGGCAGTGGTAATGGCCGACGCGACCCACCTCCAGCAGCTCCACGATATTCGGGTGCCTCAGGAGCCGCATGATGCTGGCCTCTTGCATCACTCGCCTGCTGCCGCAGGGCTCGCTGGAGTCTTCCAGGAAGATCTTCGCGGCCACCTGCCGCTGGCTGGACGCCTGCTGGGCCAGCACCGCCATGCCGAAGCTGCCCTGGCCCAGGACCGGCAGTAACTGGAGACCAAGCTGATGGCTGGCGAGGGCATCCAGAGCCTCACGGCCTTCCAGGCTGGTGTCCCTAACTACACTCTCTGCGCTACTCTCTCTACTACGCCTGTCCATAGACACTACCTAAGGAGCTACCCTAACTACACTAACTAAGAAAAGAAAGGGACAACAAGGGGACTACCTGCTGCTCTGACTATGGCGCCACACTACCTGTACTAACTACACTAATCAAAGACAGTGGCAAGACTACGTGCTAGCTCACCAAAACAGAACACAAAAACCAGAGAAACTCCAAAACAACAAACACTGAATCGCTACACTACCACTCAGAGATCTAGCCGCACTGTCTAGCTAAAGATGGGGGAAGCCAAAAACGAATAAAACGGCAACAAAAGACACAATGGGCCAAAACAAGAAATAGGAGGAAAACAACAAACTAAAGCCAAATGGGGGAAAGCAAAAACCCAATAGAACAAGAAACCAACAAACAAACAAAACAGCACACCACCACCAACCAGCTCAAGCGCACGCAAAGATGGGTCCAAGTCACACAGGTCACCGAAATAGCTCCCTGGTAAAGCGGACAAAAACCTGGGCCGCGCAGCCGCTTATATAGGCGTGTGCAGTTCTGGCATCACAGGGCTCCTTATGAAGTCAGAGCGAGACATGGGCCAATGGCAGTGCGGCAGGGACTTGCACGAATTTGTAGTTCAGGACAGTTGGTCCTTATGAAGTCAGAGATGGGCGGGGACCAATCACAGCCACAGCTCATCCTCGGAGGTTTGCTCAACACACTTCCTCCGAAACAAAATCAAAGACCCCAAGAGCTTTTGGCTTAGATTGGTGATACAGATTAATGTGCAAATTGGAACCTTCAAAACGTAGGATGGACCTTTGGCCTTTTCATCTCTGGTTTAAGGAGTGATAACAAATGTGGGGTCTTTAAGACCTTGGATTGTCTACAGTCCAGATACACGTCCCATTGCCTTGAACCTCAGAATGCTAGGTGTCAGAACGCTGTCCCAGCTTCTCTGGCAGCTTGAAATCCTTGACCAAGTGTTCTGTTGCCCATGACACCATCAGGCACACTCTTCACGTGGACAGAGCTGAGAGGAAGGGATCCTGCATCATCCTTTCCCCTAAGACCAGCACTAGAGTTCTTGTTAGGAACCCTGGAGGGCCAGCGTGTAGCTCGGTTGCTATAGTCCAGGTGTGGAAGGCCAACCAAGTGTCAACTGAGAGAGCTGCAGCCTCCAAATTGTCCCTAGAATCGCAGGGAGAAAGGGAGGCATGTGCAGAGGTCTCAGGGTTCCTGGGCCACTCTAAGCAAAAGCCTTGAACGGAGTCATTGCAAAAGAACAGAAGTGGATTCCTCAGTGCTTGTTCTGGGTGCGGGAAGATGAAGGTCAGGGCTCCAGCAGACTTGATGTTGAGAAAGAGCTCCCCCTCTGCTGCTGTGCCTTCTTCAGAGAGAGATGGTAAGATGGAAAGGCTGGTGGTTTGCTGTGGTTGATTGCAGTTAAGTCCATGTGTGGAGAGTATCGCTGTAGTCCTTATAAAGTGCCACACCTTAAACACACTCCCCAGTAAATTTTAAGGAAAGATGGTGGCTTCCTGGGTGTCCTCAGATGGTGAAAGCGCAGACCTCACCCAGTCAAGCACTTCAGACAGACAGGTAGCCTGCGGCTGACACTGGGGTCCAGCAGGTTCAACCCTGCTACACCATATGGTCATCTTTTTGGAACATTCTATTCGGCGCTGATTGGAGGACTGGGTGCTCCACTTACAATACAGCTCCTTCCTATTGTACCTGGGGAAGCAGCAGAAGGTGGTCCAACTATTTGGGTCTCTGCCACCCATGTGGGAGACCTAGATGGAGTTCTGGGCTCCTCCCCTGTGCCTGATCCAGAGGTGGAAATTGTTGCTTTTTGGGGAGTGAACCGGCAGTTTGAAGATATCTCCCTTTCTCATTCTCATTCTCTTTTTCTTTCTTTTTTTCTCTCTCTCTCTCTCTTGCTCTCTCTCATTCTGTCTGTCTCCCCCTTCTCTGTAACTCTTTCAAGTAAACATCTAATTCTCCTTAGTCATCCTGTGAAAGAGAGTTGAGCTCTAGTGCTAGGTTCCCCACCTCTTTATACTTTAGCATTGACTTTGAAGTTTGAACATGAAGTCTGGAGGGACATGGACAGTTCTCACCACTAAGCCTGCTCTGCATGAAAGACATCTTTGAGTCTGAACTACAGGACCCTGGACAGAAATGAGAGAACAAGTTGGGCTTAGAATAGAGAAATGAGGGAGCAAGTCCTAGATGGCTTGCTGACAATAGCAATATTACATGAATACTTAGCAAACAGTTTCAACCATTAGATAACAACTTAAGAAAACATTTACCAGAAGGTTCAATGCCTTCTATGAATTTTAAGAATCATGTATTTGGAAACACTTCTTAAACATCTAACATGGTGTAGTTTGTTTAACCAGTAAACTTAAGCACAACCATCTAAAATGTTTTTAGTTTCTTTCTACCAACAAGTATAATATATATGATGCAGAGATTGAGGTCACATGAATTAAAATGTATCTTTGATTAATTTTAGCAGCTTAAATTTATGGACAATCTTATCTATAAGCCAATTAAAATAAAACTCTTAATGAAATTTTCCTATATGGACATACAATATGTACACACATATAACATAACATACTAGACCAATATAACAATTTTAATACTAGCTTTTAAAATCTTTAACTCTTTTTGTAGATTGCCAATTGATTTGAATTGCTTTTTGTTTTTAGTAACCTCAGTTAACCATACTTTCTCTCAGTTGGTACAGTTAATACATTATTGGCTTCATCTGTTTACAGAGCCATCCCAAAGTACTGACTACAATAGAAGTGGCTGGAAAAAGTCCATAGGAACCTATAGGAGGACAGCTAAACACAGAACCAACAACGCTTTAGTTTTATGAGCAGCACATCATATATAACTGTGGATGACAAAAGACTTTAAGTTGCCATGTTTAAAATTATAAATCATCAACCAACAAGAGGCACTTGCTTCCTTCACAGTATTTTTGAAAGCACCTGTAGGATTTTACAAGTATTTAACCATTTAGGCCTCTGGGGCTTTCTCATTAAGATAACTATCATGTCTAGTAACACAAGATCATTACACTTTTTAATACTCAAACATTTGTATTAATAGCATTTTCCATTATAGAAACTTAAAATTTGGTACCACGTCACATCTTGACAGTCCTTCTAATATAATCCAAATAGCCTGATTAGTTGGTGTCTCTATAAGATGAGAGACATAGGTCCTTCGATTTTTTCAGAGAAAGGGTCCAAAACCACATATTTGGAATTAGAAGACCAGGTTCTTTCTCACATAGACACATTACATTGAAGGAATGAAGTTCCCAGGCTAGCCCATGGTTTTATAACTCCTGGAGTTGGGCCTACAAAAGTGTCATTTTGTATCCTGAAGTTTCCATAGAGCAAGGGGTTCTGGGCCTCCATGGCTCGAGTCAGGAACACATCTCCCCAACCCTGTGGTCTCACCTCAGAGAGGAGAAGTTGCGGCTGTGAGCTCCAAGGCGCAGGGGACTGGCATGGTGCCTGGGCTCTCAGAGGGGTTGTTGACTGACACACCCAGACTTTGACACATCCAGACATTGACCCGCCCCATCCAGCACCCACCCTGCACACCTCAGTCCCCGCTCCCTGCAGTGTCAGATCTGGAAGTGGGGAATTCCCTGCTCTGACCTATGGCCTCAGCGAGGGGCTTTGCAGGGGACGACTTTCAATTGTATTTTGTGGGGTTGAGGGGAAGAAAGGAGCAGGGGACAAGTCTTGAGCATTGATATCATGCTGTCTGTGTGGAAACCCTATACTGGGGCCTTGCCCCTGGAAGTGGAATCGCCAGGCAGGGGAGCTACAGGTAGGGCAGTGTTTAGCGCTGTCTATGGCTTTGTCGTGGACCCTCAAGGTGTCCCTGTTGGCATCCAGTGACCAGAGGTCTCCAACAGTTTGGTTTTACTAAGCAAAGCACCTGTGCCCTCACTTCCAGGTAAGCAATGACTCAAGGGTAGGAAGTCACACGGTTGGTGGCAGAGCTCAGAGACCAAATGCTCAGGACAGACATGGCTAGGATGCGGTCTGCCAGTCACACGTCTCCTTTGGAATCGGGGTGCCAGGGTAGTGGGCATGGATGGCCGGGAGGGGTTCATGTCTCAATCGGGAGAGTCCTCAGTTCTCTTGGGAAGCATGTGTGTTTGCGGATGTTTCCGCCTGTCGTCCGTGTATGCACGCTCACCC
This sequence comes from Lepus europaeus, assembly GCF_033115175.1. NCBI lineage: Eukaryota > Metazoa > Chordata > Mammalia > Lagomorpha > Leporidae > Lepus > Lepus europaeus. The sequence continues at coordinate 26,907,212 of NC_084846.1, forward strand.
TCTGCCATGTGCTCCACATGCAAGGCCATCAGCTGCCTTGTGATGAAGCAGGAGGCCTGGAGTGACCTTGAACTCCCAGCCTGCAGGGGTACAGCAGATATCTGCTCTTGGACCTCTTGACCCATGAGCCAAAGCAAATCTCTCTTTTTACACACCACCCAGCCTGCAGCGTTCTATTAACCAGAGCAGTAAAAGGGCTGAGACAACCCTCAAGGTCAGCCCAGCGTCTCCCGGGAAGGGCTGCAGCTAAGGAAGTCCTCAGCCAACCAAGAGCTTCCCCCTGCCTTCTCTCCCCAGCCCAGCACACAGGACAGGGTCTAGGGCCAAATACTCCCTCCGTGGAGACGCCACAGGCAGCCTGGCTCTGCTTGGGGCCCAGGAAGTGTGTGCAGTGTTCTCAGCTCTCAGATGTGTCTTGGCACCACGGCTGCCCCTGCCCTCTGCCCAGCTTGCCTGTCAGGGGTTCCCTTCCTTGCGCCTTCCTCTGGGAGGCCTCTCCAACCCCCAAGACCAGATCTGCTGCCCTTCCTGTGTGTTTCCAAACCTTCTGGCCTTCTCTCTTGTCGCTCCTGTGGCCCAGACCTGGAGCCCCATAGGGCTAAGGCTTTGTGGGATTGAATCACCTTGTATCCCTCTGGCTAGCACCGTCCTGGGCACACAACACTAACACGTCCTCAGGGAATCAATGATGAAGACTGACTGTGGCACAGTGACGCGACCATCCAATGCTTCTGAGGTCACCCAGCAGCATCACTGGCTGCAGAGGCCACCCCACATGTGCCCCACTACTCACCGATTGTTGCCAGGATTCCGCCCAAGAAGAGCAAGATAAGGGAGATGTAAGACTTAGGCCGGTCCGGCTCCCATCGGCCACCAAACAAAGCCGTGGGATTGGTCCAGTGGCGGGAAGAGCCGTCCTGAGGAAGCTGTGGTTTGGGTTCTTTCACAGGAGGCAGCAAGCACTTGATCTCTTTCAGCAGCTCCTGGTTTGAAGAGGCAGTGTTGCTTAATGGGAATGTGAAAACAGCCAGACCCAAAGGCCTTCCAGGAGCAAAGATGGAAAACACACAGAGCACCAGACAATGTGCGTGCAGCCAGTTGCATGAGATTCCCAGCGTGACCCGGCCGTGGCGCTGCCTGACTCAGATACAGCCCAAAGTGCTGAGCGGGGAGCCCCAGACCCTCTGAGTGCAGGCGTAGCCAGTGGCAATGCAAGGCCCAGCACTGCCATGGAGCCGAAGGTCCCAGCCGAGCCAGCCAGGAGGACGTTCTGCCCGCACTCAGCTTCCTGTCCGCCACAGCACCTGCACAGTAGCCTTCTCGTGATTTGGAGGCCAAGAGGAAAAGCTGTGGTTGTGGTCTATGGTCCTTCAAGGCCGGACTTGGGTCCTCTGGGTTTCCCGAAGCTCTAGGTTCATCGACAAATCTATCAGTAGTCTCCCAAGGCTCCATTTCACCTGCAACACAATCCAGCAAGCTTTAAGTCAGGGTCCTGCCCTTGGCCCCTCGGTCCACACCGGCTGTTGCTGTGGATTTGTTCTGAGAGGAGGAGTGTTATGGGGGCAAGAGGCACGTAGTCACCACACAGACACCGGGAGCCGAGTGAAAGCAGGCCAGAGGTGAGCAGCCTGCAGACTTGCATATTTCCGTTGGTCCAGCAGCTTCAATAGCTGAGGCAGTCAATGTGGTCAAGGGGCGGTTTATGCCCTAACCAATCACAGCCTGTTGCCAGGCAGGCTCCGTTGCCAGGTGGCTTTCGAAGCCACTCCTGAGTAACTGACATTCGCTTGCCAGCGGCCATCTTGGCATGGCCTTCTCAATCCACCACACCTGGCCTCCTGTGCCTCTTGTGGGCGACTGCTGTGTCCATGGCTTCTTATCACGAGCACCTGTGTCTCCCTGCCTGGTGCTGTCTTCTGCAGCCACAGAAACATGGGGAGCAGGCTGGAGGTGTCACAGCAGCAACCCGCGGGCTGGGGCCAGCAGGCAGCAGGCACGCAGGAGGAATCTGAGGATGCTCCTGCCAATCCTCCTGCCCAGCCCCTGCCGGCCCTTGCTCGGGACAGAGGCCGATGCTGAGGGCCCAGCCTCCTCAGGCTCCGCTGCTGGGACCTCTGGCACCACCAGGTGTGCACTGCTCCTGGGGCTAGGGGTGGAGGGGGCAGCCACAGGGACGGGCTCGGGGGCTGGGCTGGCACCAGGGCTCCTCTCCTGCAGCCGTCCAGGGCGGGGAGAGGCAACCACCACAGGGGCAGCGGAGGCTGCAGGATCCAGCTCAGCCTGGGGTAGCGACTCTGACTCCGACTCCAGCTGCGACGCAGACTCAGGCTCCGACTCGCACTCCAGCTCTGCCTCGGACTCTGCCTCAGGCTCCCTTTGTCCCTAGGAGAGAGAGGAAGGCAGGTGAGAAGGAAGGACAGGTGCACTCTGGCCCTCCCTCGTGCCCCCAAACCCAGGGAGACAGACCATGGACAGACCCGCCCTCTGACCACGGGGCTCTACCTGCTCCAGGCTCCCGGAGGCCGGCTGCAGGGACAGCCGGCTGGATCCCCCAGGGCCAGATGGCTCCGAGGCTCCAGCGTCCGCAAGCAGACCCAGGCCCGCCAGGTACGCCTGGGCCTCTGGGTCCTCGGGAACCCCCAGGGGCTGCACCACGGACACCTCCTCGCCCTCGGCTCCTTCTAGAAGAGGGGCAAACCACCATTGCTGGAGGGCCATTTCCGCTGTGGGTCTGTCGCACGGGTCCATGCTGAGGAGGGAGCTCAGGAGCTGCTCCAGGCCCCGGCTGGCCGGACACGGCAGCTGGTAGCTCCCCCTCTGGATGCAGTCCTGCAGCTCCAGCAAGTCCTTCCCGCTGAAGGGCATGGCCCCCGCCAGCATGGCGAAGAGCATGACCCCCAGGCTCCACATGTCCGAGGCAAAGGCGTCGTAGGGCTCCTGTTGGAACAGCTCCGGGGCACTGTACTCCGGGGTCCCGCGGAAGCCCTGCACCAGCACGTTCGCGGGCAGATAGCTGCTGAGCCCAAAGTCTGCCAACTTCACATTGTTCTCAGAGTCCAACAGCACGTTCCCCAGCTTGAGGTCCCTGTGCGCCACCCGCAGCGCATGGCAGTGGCCCACGGCCGCCAGGACTTGGTCGAACAGGAACATGGCCTCGGGCTCTGGCAGGCCGCCCCATTCCATCACGTACTGGTACAGGTCGCCCCCGTCCACCAGCTCCATCACCAGGCAGTGGTAATGGCCGACGCGACCCACCTCCAGCAGCTCCACGATATTCGGGTGCCTCAGGAGCCGCATGATGCTGGCCTCTTGCATCACTCGCCTGCTGCCGCAGGGCTCGCTGGAGTCTTCCAGGAAGATCTTCGCGGCCACCTGCCGCTGGCTGGACGCCTGCTGGGCCAGCACCGCCATGCCGAAGCTGCCCCGACCCAGGACCGACAGTAACTGGAGACCAAGCTGATGGCTGGCGAGGGCATCCAGAGCCTCACGGCCTTCCAGGTGGGTGTCCCTAACTACACTCTCTGCGCTACTCTCTCTACTACGCCTGTCCATAGACACTACCTAAGGAGCTACCCTAACTACACTAACTAAGAAAAGAAAGGGACAACAAGGGGACTACCTGCTGCTCTGACTATGGCACCACACTACCTGTACTAACTACACTAATCAAAGACAGTGGCAAGACTACGTGCTAGCTCACCAAAACAGAACACAAAAACCAGAGAAACTCCAAAACAACAAACACTGAATCGCTACACTACCACTCAGAGATCTAGCCGCGCTGTCTAGCTAAAGATGGGGGAAGCCAAAAACGAATAAAACGGCAACAAAAGACACAATGGGCCAAAACAAGAAATAGGAGGAAAACAACAAACTAAAGCCAAATGGGGGAAAGCAAAAACCCAATAGAACAAGAAACCAACAAACAAACAAAACAGCACACCACCACCAACCAGCTCAAGCGCACGCAAAGATGGGTCCAAGTCACACAGGTCACCGAAATAGCTCCCTGGTAAAGCGGACAAAAACCTGGGCCGCGCAGCCGCTTATATAGGCGTGTGCAGTTCTGGCATCACAGGGCTCCTTATGAAGTCAGAGCGAGACATGGGCCAATGGCAGTGCGGCAGGGACTTGCACGAATTTGTAGTTCAGGACAGTTGGTCCTTATGAAGTCAGAGATGGGCGGGGACCAATCACAGCCACAGCTCATCCTCGGAGGTTTGCTCAACACACTTCCTCCGAAACAAAATCAAAGACCCCAAGAGCTTTTGGCTTAGATTGGTGATACAGATTAATGTGCAAATTGGAACCTTCAAAACGTAGGATGGACCTTTGGCCTTTTCATCTCTGGTTTAAGGAGTGATAGCAACTGTGGGGTCTTTAAGACCTTGGATTGTCTACAGTCCAGATACACGTCCCATTGCCTTGAACCTCAGAATGCTAGGTGTCAGAACGCTGTCCCAGCTTCTCTGGCAGCTTGAAATCCTTGACCAAGTGTTCTGTTGCCCATGACACCCTCAGGCACACTCTTCACGTGGACAGAGCTGAGAGGAAGGGATCCTGCATCATCCTTTCCCCTAAGACCAGCACTAGAGTCCTTGTTAGGAACCCTGGAGGGCCAGCGTGTAGCTGGGTTGCTATGGTCCAGGTGTGGAAGGCCAACCAAGTGTCAGCTGAGAGAGCTCAGCCTCCAAATTGTCCCTAGAATTGCAGGGAGAATGGGAGGCATGTGCAGAGGTCTCAGGGTTCCTGGGCCACTCTAAGCAAAAGCCTTGAACGGAGTCATTGCAAAAGAACAGAAGTGGATTCCTCAGTGCTTGTTCTGGGTGCGGGAAGATGAAGGTCAGGGCTCCAGCAGACTTGGTGTTGAGAAAGAGCTCCCCCTCTGCTGCTGTGCCTTCTTCAGAGAGAGATGGGAAGATGGAAAGGCTGGTGGTTTGCTGTGGTTGATTGCAGCTAAGTCCATGTGTGGAGAGTGGCGTTGTAGTCCTTGAAAAAGGACCACCCCTTAAACACACTCCCCAGTAAATTGGAAGGAAAGATGGTGGCTTCCTGGGTGTCCTCAGATGGTGAAAGCGCAGACCTCCCCCCGTCAAGTCCTTAGAAAGATAGGTAGCCTGCGGCTGACCCTGGGGTCCAGCAGGTTCAACCTTGCTGTACTAGCATGCCATGTGGGTGCTGTTTGGAGGCCTGGCTCCACTTCCAAACCAGCTCCCTACTATTGTGCCTGGGAAGGCACCAGAACGCGGCCTGAGTTGAAGGCCTCTGCCACTCCTGTGGCAGACTTGGATGGAGTTCTGGGCTCCTGGCTTTGGCCTGACCCAGAGGTGGCAAGTGTGGCTCTTTGGCGAGTAAATCAGCAGCTAGATGTTATCTGTCTCTCTTTCTCCTTCTGTGTCCCCACCCTCTCTCTCTCTCTCTCCCGCCTTCACTCTCTGGAACTGTCACTTTAAATAAGTAATAATTGTGGTTTTGTAGAGAAGGTAAACTCACTCACATTGTGAAAGAGGGTGGAGCCCTAGTCCTGTGTTCCCCACCTCTTTATGCTGTAGCCTCGACCTGGAAGTTTGAACGTGAAGTTTGGAGGGACACGGACAGTTACCACCAGGCCTGCTCTGCAGGAAAGGGATCTTTGAGGCTGAACAACAGGACCCTGCAGGAGAGATCTATGCTTCCTGGGTATGCTCAGATGGTGAAATCGTAGACCTCACTCAGTCAAGCCCTTTAGACAGATAAGTAGCCTGTGGCTGACACTGGGGTCCAACAGGTTCAACCCTGCTACACCGTGTGGTCGTACATTTGGGGCATCCTATTTGGTGCTGATGGAGGCCTGGGTGCACCACCTACAATCCAGCTCCTTCCTATTGTACCTGGGGAAGCAGCAGAAGGTGGTCGAAGTAATTGCGTCTCTGCCACCCATGTGGGAGACCTGGATGGAGTTCTAGGCTCCTCCCTTTGGCCTGATCCAGAGGTGGAAATTGTTGCTTTTTGGGGAGTGAACCGACAGTTTGAAGATATCTCTCTTTCTCATTCTCATTCTCTTTTTCTTTCTTTCTTTCTCTCTCTCTCTCTCTCTCGCTGTCTTATTCTGTCTGTCTCCCCTCTTCTCTGTAACTCTTTCAAATAAATATCTAATTTTCCTTTTTTATTTTTTTTTAGAGAAAAAGAAACTTAGTCATCCTGTGAAAGAGAGTTGAGCTCTAGTGCTAGGTTCCCCACCTCTTTATACTTTAGCATTGACTTTGAAGTTTGAATATGAAGTCTGGAGGGACATGGACAGTTCTCACCACTCAGCCTGCTCTGCATGAAAGACATCTTTGACGCTGAACTACAGAACCCTGGACAGGACAGCAAAATACTCTTTACTCTCTTTTATCTAAGATTCATAGTTTTCATTGTAGAGATCCTTTGCCCCTTCAGTCACATGTATTCCCAACTATTTTCTTTTTCCCTAGTGTAGCTGTGGAACATGCGGCTGCTTTCCACTGGTGATTGTGTGTTGACGTTGCACCCTGACACTTTGTGGAGTGCATTTGTTCTCTCAGGTTTTTGGTGGAGTCTTTGCTGGTTTTCTCTATGTAAGATTGTATCATTGGCCAAAAGTGACAATTGGGCCTCCCTCTTTAATGTAGATGCCCTTGATTTTTTTCTCTTGCCTAATATGTCTAGCTAGGATTTCCATACAATGTGGAATTCACCTTGAATGATGATCAAAAAGCATCTGCATACATTTAGTGTCTTTTAGCATTTATCTTGGTTTTACAATGTCTAGAAATATGCTTTCCTTTTGAGCTGTATTTGTTCATTTTCACCCTGAATTTTCTACTATAGAAATCAAATTCTTAAATTTGGATGAATAATTTTACACAGGTTAAACATGTAGAATAAACATGATTTATAGGTATATGATCTCTGAGATCAGCCAGTAATACTTCTTTTTAAGAAATACAGAATCGGGGCCAGTGCACTGGCATAGTAGGTAAAGCCATCGCTGGTAGCATCCTATATGGATGCTGCATCGTGTCATAGTTGCTTCACTTCTGATCCAGCTCCCTGATTATTGCCTAGGCAAAGCAGTAGATGATGGCCCAGCTGTTTTCACCCCTGCCACCCACCTGTGACCCTGGATAAAACTCCTAGTTCCCAGATCAGCCTGCCCAGCCCTGGCTCTTGCGGCCATTAAATGAGTGAACCAGTGGATGGAAGGTTTCTCTGTCTGTCTTTCTCTCTCTGTAACTCTGACTTTCAAGTAAATAATTTCCGCTCTCTCCCCCCTTTTTTGTCTGACAGGCAGAGTTAGACAGTGAGAGAGAGAGAGACAGAGAAAAAGGTCTTCCTTCTGTTGGTTCACCCCCCAGTTGGCCGCCACGGCTGGCGTGCTGCACCGATCCGAAGCCAGGAGCCAGGTGCTTCCTCCCAGTCTCCCATGCGGGCCATCCTCCACTGCCTGCCCGGGACACAGCAGAGAGCTGGACTGGAAGAGGAGCAAGCAGGACAGAATCCCGCGCCCAACCGGGACGAGAACCTGGGGTACCGGCACCACAGGAGGAGGATTAGCCTAGTGAGCAGCAGCGCTGGCCAGTAATTCCCTTTTTTAAATTGTTTATTTATTTATTTGAAAGTCAGAGTTACACAGACAGAGGAGAAGCAGAGAGAGAGAGAGGTCTTCCATCTGCTGGTTCCCTCTCCAATTGGCCCCAACGGCTGGAGCTGGGCCTATCCGAAGCCAGGATCTAGGAATTTCTTGCAGGTCTCACATGTAGGTGCAGGGGTGCAAACACTTGGACCATCTTCTTTTTTTTATTATTTTATTTAATGAACATAAATTTCCAAAGTACAGCTTATGGATTACAATAACTTCCCCCTCCCATAACTTCCCTCCCACCCACAACACTCCCCTCTCCCACCCCCTCTCCTCTTTCATTCACATCAAGATTAATTTTCAATTATCTTTATATACAGAAGATCAATTTAGCATATATTAAGTAAAGATTTCTACAGTTTGCACCCACGCAGAAACACAAAGTGTAAAATACTATTTGAGTACTAGCTATAGCATTAATTAAACACCTAAGAATAATTGTGTATTAATTACAGAGTTCAACTAATAGTTTTAAGTAAACATAAAAATACTAAAAGGGTAAAGTATTAAGTTCTTTTTTAAATTTTTTTGTTTGTTATATAGTTATTATTTTTTATTTAATAAATGTGAATTTACAAAGTGGGACTTTTGTATTGTTGTGGCTTCCCCCCCCCCCCAACCTCCCTCCCTCCCGTGGCCCTCCCCTCTCCCACTTCCTCTCCCATCCTGCCCTTCATTGAGTTTCATTTTCAATTACCTTCATATACTGAAGATCAACTTAGTATATACTAAGCAAGGATTTCAACAGGCTGCATTCACACAACCGCACAAGGTATAGGGTATTGTTCGACTAGTAGTGTTGTCTCTAAGTTTCATAGTAAAACACATTAAGGACAGAGATCCTACGTGGGGCGCATGTACCCAGTGACTTCCGTTGTTGATTTAACAATTGGCACTCTTATTTATGATGTCAGCAATCACCCGAGACTCTTGCTATGAGCTGTCTAGGCTGTGGAAGCCCCATTGAGTTCACCGACTCAACTTGTTTAGTCAAGGCCATATCACAGTGGAGGTACCTTCCTCCCTTCAGAGAAAGGCGCCTCTCTCCTCAATGGCCTGTTCCTTCTGCTGGAGTCTTGTACACCAGGATCTTTCATTTACATTGTTTTTTGCCACCGTGTCATGGCTTTCCATGCCTGTGAGACTCTCATGGACCTTTTAGACAGATCCAAATGTCATACTTGAGCCATCTTCTACTGCTTTCCCAGGCCACAACAGAAAGCTGGATCAGAAGTGGAGCATCCGGGTTGCAAACCAGCGCCCATATGGGATGCCGGTGCTTCAGGCCAGGACATTAACCAGCTGCACCGAGCACGGGCCCCAAATAACCCCTTGTTTAAAAAAGACAGGGATACAGAAAGTATCTTAAATTTTATTTCACTTAATAATTCTAGTTCCGGGCGCCAGCACACCGGGTTCTAGTCCCGGTTGGGGCGCCAGATTCTATCCCGGTTGCCCCTCTTCCAGGCCAGCTCTCTGCTATGGCCCGGGAAGGCAGTGGAAGATGGCCCAAGTCCTTGGGCCCTGCACCTGCATGGGAGACCAGGAGAAGCACCTGGCTTCTGGCTTCGGATCAGCGAGATGCGCCGGCCGCAGCGGCCATTGGAGGGTGAACCAACGGCAAAAAGGAAGACCTTTCTCTCTGTCTCTCTCACTATCCACTCTGCCTGTCAAAAAAAAAAAAAAAATTCTAGTTCCGGATTGATTTAGTTTGACTAAAGGTGTCATTTTCTTTTATGACACATGGTGAATGATATTTTCAGATTCTGTCATTGTCAAAAATAATGATGCCATAAATGCTTCATTGTGGGCATTTGTAATAAACACTTTCTTCTATGAACTCCAGATCATTTCAAAATCACCCACCTGGTGAGAGCAATCTACACTCAGTCTACCGATTCAAATGCTATCCCTTCCAGAAACAATGTTTTACCTGGGATCTGGGAATCCCTTGGTTGAGGCAAGTTGACCCTTAAAAATTTACTGGCACAAGCCTACCTTTATCAATTTGTCACCCATATTCACCTCTGGATTAAGCACATGATCTCCAAGAAAGACAGTAACACAGTCATGATTCTACTTAACACAGCACAACCACCCTGCATGAAACCAAAATGCATGAACCATTCCCCAGAAGAGAGAAAAGCCCTTGCATGGCATTGGCTCTGCTTCCACTATCACACAACTCAAGTATTAAAATATGAAGTTAGCAATAATTTGAATATAGCTGCAGAATCAAACATGTTATAAATGAGGGAATAAGGAATCAAGTATATAGTTGCGTGTTATACACACACATATACTTATCATAATGAAAATTTCTTCATTAAATTATAGGAATCCTTTCTATTTTAAAAAATATCTCTGTGTCCCGGCTGCTCCACTTCCAATCCAGCTCTCTGCTAACAGCCTGGGAAAGCAGCAAAAGATGGCCCAAGCGCTTGGACCCCTGCATGCATGGATGAGACCTGGATGCTCCCAGCTCCTGGCTTCTGCCTGGCTCAGCCCTGGCCTTGTAGCCATCTGGGGAGAGAATCAGCAGATGGAAGATCTCTCTCTCTCTCTGTCTCTCTCTCTCTGTAACTCTTTCAAATAAATAAATACATATTTCTTAAAAATTATATTCATAGATTCCACAGCAGATTAGATGTAACTAAAGCAAAATCAAAAGTTTGCAGACATGCATGAAGAAAAAATCCACAATAAACTGCCAAAGACAAAATGAGAGGGAGAATGATAAGGAGATTAAAAGAAGGGAGAAAAAGACACTTAGGAGGCCAGATGACCAGAAAATGCAAACTGAGATGGTAGGTTGAGCTTAAATACATCACCAGTTATCACCACATATAAACACATGAACCTGGCCGGCGCCGCGGTTCACTAGGCTAATCCTCCACCTTGCGGCGCCGGCACACCGGGTTCTAGTCCCAGTTGGGGCACCGATCCTGTCCCGGTTGCCCCTCTTCCAGGCCAGCTCTCTGCTGTGGCCAGGGAGTGCAGTGGAGGATGGCCCAAGTCCTTGGGCCCTGCACCCCATGGGAGACCAGGAGAAGCACCTGGCTCCTGCCATCGGATCAGCGTGGTGTGCTGGCCGCAGCGCGCCTACTGCGGCGGCCATTGGAGGGTGAACCAACGGCAAAGGAAGACCTTTCTCTCTGTCTCTCTCTCTCACTGTCCACTCTGCCTTTAAAAAAAGTAAAAAAAGTAAAAAATAAATAAATAAAAATAAATAAACACATGAACCTTCCCAGTTGAGGGATGAAGACTGACAAAGTGGATTTAAAAATACAATTGTATTCCTTTTAAAGAAACACCTTCAAACAAAAGAATTAGGTAGATCATACATAGGAAGAGGGGCCATGATATTCCTTGCAAACACTAACGAAAAGGAATCTGCCTTCACTAAATTAGTATCTGAAAGAATAGACTTTGAGGCCAAAAGTATTACATGACATAAAGAGGACCATTTATGATAAAAGTTCCATTCATCAGAAAGATACAAAAATTCAAATTTTACATGCACTTAATACCAAGGGCTCAAAATATATGACACAAAACAATGTATAGAACGTAAAAAAAAAAAAAAAGTAGACAGTCATGGCGGTAGATTTTAACTTACCACATTCCTCTTAGTAATGGATAGAACAAGCAAAAAATAGAAACATATTAACAGGGCCAGCATGGTGGCAGTGGGTTGAGCTGCTGCCTGGGATGCCAGCATCCATATGGGTGCCCTTTCCAGTCCTGGATGCTCCACTTCTGATCCAACTGCCTACTAATGCCCCTGGGAAGGCAGCAGAAAATGGCCAGAGTACTTGGATCCCTGCCACCTACAAGGAAGACCCAGATGGAGCTCCTGGCTCCTGGCTTCAGCCTAGCCCAGCCCTGGCCATTGGAGCCATTTGAGGAGTGAACCAGCAGATGGAAGATCTCTCTCTGTCTCTCCCTCTATCTGTAACTCTTTCAAACAAATAAATAAAATCTTTTTTAAAATCAATATATTTTGGTGTATATGTTTGTGTGTATATTATTCATTCCACCTAAAGGCCACATAGAAAATTGCGCCCAATTACTTCAGACATCGGTGGCAGGAACACAGTCCCTTGAGTTGTCACTGTTGCCTCCCAGGGTCTGCATTAGCAGGAAGCTGGAGTCAGGAGCCAAAGCTGCAAATCAAACCCAGGCTCTCCAACACTGCAGTGTAGGAGGGCTGCACTCCCTTTAGAGCGGTGAGGGGAGAATCCTTGTCTTCCTAGCACCTGGTGGCTCCCGCAGCCCTTGGCATCCCTGTCTCCTGGCTGCCTCATTGCAGTCTCTGCATCTGTCATCACACCGCTGTCTCAGAAGTGTCCCAGGAGTTGGATCTGGGGCTGACACTAATTCAGTGTGACTTCTCTTCACCAAGGACCTCATTTCCAAATAAAGTTTCATTGGAGGTTCATACATGTTCCTTATCAGAACCTCCCTGATATCCGTAATTTATTGAGCTTTTTAAATCATGAAAATATGTTGGTTTTTTTAAGTGTTTTTCTGCATGTATTTGATTTTTTTTCATTTATTCTACTAAAGTGGCATCATATGTTAATTTATTTTTTAATGTTAAACCAACCTTGCCAACTTGAGATAAAACCTTCTTGGCTACGGTGTAAAATTCTATGTGTCTGGATATGGTCTAGTATTTTGTTGAGGGTTTTTGTATCTCTACTCTTGAGGGAATTACTGTACATTTTTTCGTTTCTTGTTATAGCTTTTTCTGGTGGTGTTTCAGGATAATACTGGCCTCAAGGAGTGAGTGTCTACATCTGTGTTTTCAAAGAGCTTGCAAAACACCAGGACAAATTCTTCTTGACAGAATTTCCGTGTCTTAATGTGGAAGAGTAGGCGATGGCATTGGTCAGCTTGCTCACATTTCGTGTTTTACCGCCACAGTGGATTTATACTTGCCGTTTTACTTTTTGTTTTCCATGTAACTCGCGACTTCTTTGCATATCTCTTCCTCTTTTCTCATTTTTGTAGTAAGTGAATACTGTCTAGTGCAAAATGCTTAACTCATTTGAAGTTTTTTTTTTTTATTCCAATAGCAGTTTGCTCATGAAATTTATTTGGCACTTTGAAATGGACAAAAAAGTATATGTTTCTATTTCATTTGCTTTGCAAGAAAAGGTTTTTCTTTATAGTATACATTATCTAGGTTTTTTTTTTTTTTTTTTTTCATTAAAGACTTTCGGGTGTTTGGGCTGGCTCCAGAACTCACCATATGCATATGATCTAATCAGAATCCGCTTCAGATTTATACTAAGTTAATTCCACTAGATATAAAAAGGCCACATCATTCTATCTTTCCCCTTTCTGTGCGATTATTGTTATACATACTTAATATTTATATTCGACAATTGTTATAATTAGTTTAAATAATTATATAACTATTGAAGATGAAAAAGAAAATAAGGTATGCATTTATAATGTTTGTTCTATTTAGCTTCTTGTTTACCACTTTGCTACTTTTCACTTGTTTTTGTGGGTTTCAGTTACCATCTGTGTCATCTCCTCTTCCCATACTTTGTTCCAATCCACCCCCTGTACTGCTACTGCCAAGCATATAACATTTCTGTATGGTACAGGTTCAACAATACATGCGTGCCAACATACTTACTGTAGGGTTTTTTTAAAGCTTTATTTATTTATCTGAAAGGCAGAGTTACAGAGAAGCCTTCCATCTGCTGGTTCACTCCCCAGTTGGTCATAATGGCCGGAGCTGTGCCAATCTGAAGCCAGGAGCCAGGAGCTGCTTCTGGGTCTCCCCTGTGGGTGCAGGGGCCCAAGGACTTGGACCATCTTCTACTGCTTTCCTAGGCACATTAGCAGAGAGCTAGATGGAAGTGGAGCAGCCAGGACTTTTGCCCGCGCCCATATGGGATGCTGGCACTGCAGGTGGTGGCTTTACCCGCTATACGACAGTGCTGACCCCACTGACTGTAGTTTTATCCACTCTCCTTTGCAAATCAGCCAAGAGAAGAAAGACAATATATGCCTTTATATTAGAATATGTTTTTACCTTTATCCATATTTTTTCTTAAGTAGCTCCAAATTTCCATTTGGGTTTGTGTTTAGCCTGAAGAACTTTCTCTAGTATTTCTTGTAAGGTGTGTCTGCAAGCAATGAATGTTTCCAAGTTTAATTTATCTGGGAATGCCTTGATTTCACCTTCATTTTCAAAAGACATTTTTGCGGAATATAAGATTATTAGTAGATGTATTTTTCCTTTCAACTCTTAAAATGTGTTCTCCCAACACCTCTGGTCTTGATTGCGGTTGCTGAGAATCAGTTGTTCATCTTATTGGGGTTCCTTTGCCTGTGACAGGTATTTTTCTGTGCTGCTCTCGGGATTTTCTTTTTAACTTTGTCTTTCAGCTTTTCTCCTACCATGTGTTGTTTGACTTTCTCTGCATCTATTCCACATGTTCACTGAGTTTCCTGGATGTATGGGTTAAGGTTTTCCCAATGTATCTGCGACATTTCAGGTATTACTTCTCCAGATAATCTCATGAAATACTCCCTTCTTTTCTGTCTCCCCCAGCGGTGTGAATGTGTTGCTGGACTTGAAGGTTCTCTGTATATCTCTGCAACTCTTCATTTTTCTTCATTCTGTTGTTCTTCTGTTCTGCAGATCACATAATCTCTGTCAACCTATGCCCATGTTTGGCAATTCCTCCACTGAGTTGAGCCCCTCTAATAGACTTTTCATTTCAGTTACTCTACTTTTCAACAGCAGACTTTTCATCCTCTTCTTTTCAGTATTTCCGTCTTTGTTGATATTCTCTGTCCTCATCGTAGCTCCCTTACTTCTGTCTGAGTCATTTCCTGGAGGGGTGTGTGTGTGTAATAATCAATTAAGAGGAGTCGTTTTCTGGAGTAACCTTGGCCTTGAATGCTCCACACCGTTTCAGACAAGCTCATTGGCTCTGAGGAAACCTGGGGGCTCTCTTTTCTTATGACCCGCCCCTCCCCCAGCAGAGGAACCCGCACCTCATGTACAAACCAAGGGCCCATCTTCAAATACGTTTGTCTCTTTGCATCTCGCTGATTCTTCTGTTTTGCAGAAGGGATACAGTGTTGCTTTGCTAAGCTGGGCCCCATGATCAGAGAGACGTTACTTGGAATACTCTTCAGAGGTGCAGACCTGGAGTTCTCAACACTTCAAAGAAGTTAGGAGGTGTGAGAATAATAAATGCTAGGTCTCTCCAACTCCGCTAGGGGTGAGTTACCTGCTAAAGTTTTCTCCTACAAGTCACGACTGATCATCAAAGCAGAAATCTAGTAGAGATCTATTGCTTGTGATCAGCAAGAAACAAGCAAGCAAAAACGAAACACCCAACTCACACAAGGCTGCCCTCCTTCCCTTCATCTCTTAGGGTTAGGACAATCACTACGATTGGGTTTTATCAATTTTACTATCATACACATACTGTCAATCAAAGGCAGAAGGTCAGGAGAGTGTCCCTCTCTGATCCTAAAGCCAAAATGCATATAAATGAGCACTTTGCATAAGTAGTGCTTTGGCCTTGCCATGAAATTTTATTGGCTATAGGCTTTTTAGACTAAAGCTCAAGTAGTCAAACAAGCAGAAGGTAAGCCTTAATAATGCGGGTATTTTAACGTAATACAATTTAAACATTAACATAAACTAATGACAGTAACGTAATGTCTGTGGATTTTTACAGGTTTTTTTTTTTTTCTTAGTAAGAATGTTCTTGAAATTCTTTCTTAGAGTAACTCACTAGAAGTTAGTTGAAATTAGTTGGCCTGGAAAAAAGAGGAAAGTGTAATGATAAACTTTATTGCCAAAAGTAATTGGATCACTGAAGAGGATCTGCTCATGAGTTTAAAATATGAAATTTACCAATTTAAATAACACTTAACACCGTATTTTAACATCCCTCACCTTGCAATTATACACATACCTCTTTAGTAAGTAATTGTTATTGTCGCTATCCTTCCCTGGTTTTTCAGGTTCAAAGAAAACTGACTTTTTCAGCTTCAAAAAGCTGCATTAAATGTTCGGTAGAGAAGAGTGGTTTTGAGTGCTGGTGCTTTTTAATGGCCTTCCGTAGTTGTCACTGAGTTGCGTTTGGTTGGTGCATACTTTCTCATCTGGTTCTCCCCTTTTATTTCAAGTCCCCGTGTCTGTAATTCATCCATGCATACATGTGCTGTGGGCGGAGTCCCCTGCCAGGTGCAGGGAGTGTGTTGTGGCTACAGATATCCCGAGAGAACCGTGGAAGCACGAGGAGGGTGTGACGGATTTTGTCTGAAAGAGGGACATGGTGAGGACTCACAGGCCAGGTGCTATGAAACCATCCTAGGCGTAAGCACGGGAGTTAGCCAGGTGGGTAGGGGAGGAGAGCCATGGAGAGAGGAATCTTAGGACAAAGCACAAATGGAAAAGCCTAGAAGAATGCAAGGCATGCACAGTTAGGGGTGTTCCCAGGGCCAGCTTTGGGTCCCATCAAAATGCACTAGCAGGACTGGCGTAACTCACCAGTCCTGGCTATGGCTTATTACAATGAAAAGATATAGATTAAAAAGAGCCTTGGAAGAGATGCCCGGGGCAGAGTTCAGAGGACGCCACTGGGAAGTCTGTAGGTATCCTCTGCCAGGGGAGTCCCGGTCAGAGGGGACTTCTCCCAGCAAGGATGTGAGACAAGGAGCTTGGTGTATTGGCCCAGGAAAGCTCACCTGCGCCCTCAGCGCAGGTCACACAGAGGAGCTGACAGCCTTACTCTTGGTCTCTGGTCCCACAGCAGGGCAAGATGAAACTGCACATCCAGGAGCTCCCACCATACGCTCCATTGCTAGACTACCTGGAGTGGCCCAAGGCCCTCTGGTAAACAAAGGTACTCTTGTCAGGAAAGACACCCAGGGGCTTAGGGATCTCTTTTCCAGAGCTGAGGGCAAAGGCCAGCCATCTCTCTGCGTAGCATCCATTCTGTACTGCATAAGCTCTAGGGAGTCCAGACTGGCCAGAGTGCAGAATGCATACCAAGCTGGAGAGGAGAGCAGGGTCAGATGGGGAATCACTGATGGAGTGTTGGATGGAGGTGTGGTGGATGTCATTAACGGAAGGCATGGACCAGAGACAAGCATGGCATTAACAGGTGTATTTGAGGAGTGTGGATGTCATCACTCTCCCCCTCCACATAGTGCCAGAAAGAGGTAATAGAGGTAATAAAACCGCAAGCAGAAGCAAAAGAGTAGCCACATTGTGTTTGTGTGCTGGAGCCCATGGGGTATGTGTTTCACAGCAGCGCCAGGCCAGGAAAGAATCTAACCATGGACAGGCCCTTTAGTTAAGTATACAGTGGAAGTTGGTGCAGAAAGGAATCAGCTCTAACCCAGCAGAAGAGCAACGAGGTTCTCCCAATGGGATTTGTCAACTGGACCTTCCCACCACTGTGCCATATGCATTTCCCTGTTTTTCATCACTTGAACAATTTATTTTAGGTTATAAAAATAAAATCATAGACTCAAAGAACTTAGGGACACAAGAGATTAAAAAAAAGATGTATTTATTGTTATTTGAAAGGTAGGGTTACAGAGACGCAGAGAGAAAAAGAGAGAGGACTTCCACGTGCTGGTTCACTCCCCAAATGGCTGCAGTGGCTGGAGCTGCCCAGATCTGAAGCCAAGAGCCAGGAGTATCTTCTGGGTCTCCCACATGGGTGCAGGGCCCAGGGACTTGGGCCATCTTCTACTGCTTTCCCAGGCCATAGCAGCAAGCTGGATCGGAAGTGGAGCAGCTGGGAGTTGAACCAGCACCCATATGGGATGCCGGCCAGGAGGCTGCTGCTTTACCTGCTGCACCACAGCGCCAGCCCTGAGAGAGAGCTAAGGCTCCTGTAAGTGCGTGTTTTATTTAAGGGAAATTCCCAGACCAACTGTAGATTTCTCAGTCCCATCAACAGAGACTCTGATTCAACAGCCAAGTCTGCGCTTCCATAAACCTATCAATCTGCATCACCAAAAGTCCTTTTGGATAGTTTGCACGCTTGTCATGATTTCCTTCTGATGATTTGTGGAAATAAGTCCCCGGGAAAGCACTTGGCTCCGTGAAGTGTAAGAAACCCTCTGTGAATGCTCGTGGATGATTGTCCCCGCTCCTGTTGGCAGGTGGCTTAGATTCCAGGTTCTAGATGCAGGGGCTGAGGGAGGCTGTGCTGGTAATGCGCCAGCCTCAGCCAGCCTCGTGCTAGATGTGACCAGGAGCTAATGCTTTATCTTTACTTTATAATAAAAGTTTATTTGTAAAAACCCACCTGCATTTTACCTGAGCTTTTAGATAAGGAGAAAAGGAGTGTCCACATACCTGCTAGATGCCTCTATTCTTTGTGGAAGGCTGGACCAACTGGGGCCAGATGTTTGATTTGCATCCTGCACATGGAATATTCGTAGAAATTGCCCCTATAATGGATCGAGAGAGAACTTTATTTTCAAACTATTAAAATCATATGGAGAATCTTCTCTGATCTCAAGAAAAGAGAAACATCAATAGGAGAAGTAGAAAATCCTCTTATGTTTGTAAGCTAGGAATTCTAATTTTAAATAACTCACAGGTCAAACCAGCAATCACAGACAACATTACAAAAACTGTATAGCAAAAGCAAGTATCAAACCAGAGCCACCTGCCACAGCAACAGTGTTTCTTGTACAGTGTTCAGCCAAAGAAGCAAAACGTCAGGGTCATCCGCCAACGGTACAGTTCATTTATATCAAGTCCAGAGACCAGGCTGTGCCTCCCCGGGACGTCCACAGCAGTGACAGAACCAAGAAGAAAGCAGAGATGCGAATGCTGTGCAAGTGAGGTTCAGGGGCGCTGCTCGCCCGTGAGGATGGGACTGTGGCCAGCCTGGTGCATCTCGGGCCTCCACGGGGTGGTGGTGTCACAGTGTTCCCTGTATCACTATTAACTGTCACACCCCTCCTTCAGGGGTGTGAAGAGAGAGACTGCCCCAGGTCCACGGACACCCAGCCACAGATAGCCCCCTCTCCACCCTTTCCACGGCTCAGACGAGAAAACCGTGTCCTCTCCTCTCTTATACCCACGCCGCCAGTTAGTCATCAGCTGCCTGATTCTGTAAAAAAAAAAGCAACCCTGAATCTGACCCCTTGTCCCCACCCTCAGCGTGACCAGCTAGGCCACCCTCAGCTCCCACACGGAATCCTGCAGGAGCCACCTGCTTATCTCCCACTTCCGCCTCAGCTCACTTCCAATCCACCTGCACCTCAGCAGCCAGCAGGGCTGCTGAGAGCGTAGGTCAGAGCACGTGACTCCTCTGCACAAAAGCTCAGCGGTTCTCAGGTCACGCAGAGCAAACTTCAAGTCCTTACAGGGGAGTCCCCCTCCACTTACCTGAGCTCATCTTTCACTACCCCACCCCCGCTGAATGTACTCCGGTCACTCCCGTCTCTGAACCTTTGTACCTGCCTTTGACTCTGTCTCCAATACCTTTCCCTAGGTATTTCCCGTGACTCCCCACACCACCCCCATCAACTGCACCAGTACTTCACTTAAAATGTCTTCTCTGCACCCTCCAGACCAGCACTGACCAACAGGACCTTCTGGCTCACTAACCAACGAGAGAGCCGCTCTGTGGTTACTGAGCATTGGACACACACGTGGCTGCTGTGACTGTGGAACTGAATTTTTAATTGCAGCTGATTTAAATACAAGTAGCCATGCCAGGCTAGTGGCTACCAGGCCCTAATGTACAGCACCCAGAATCCAGATTGCTCATTGCCTCTAACATACTTTATCATTTATTTATCGTTAACTTCTATAGTTTGTTTATAATCCATTGCCCTCACAAGAAGGTTTCATGAAAGGGGGAAATAGCTTATTCACTACCACATTCTCAGTACCTAGAATAGTTCCTGGCACATGGTCCACGCTCAGGAACAATTTGTTAAGCAAATGAATGGAGATGCAGAAGACCTTACCTGTTCCACACAGGCGTTGCACCAGCTGTGCTGTCTGTGGATTTACTGAGCCTGGATCTCAATCTCATGTCCTGACATGGATGTTCCTCTGTTGTGGCCCTCCTCCTTGACTGTCGATTCAAACCGCTACATCTGGTTTCCCACTGGTGCACTTCCCACGTTCACCTCAACCCATCCCCTCTGCAGCCTCTTGATGCTGGCCCAGGCGAAAGCTCTCTCGACCAGACTTGGCTCTTCCACCAAGCTTACCTGAGACAACAACTGGTCAAGAGGCATGGGGCAGCCCCACAGTGCTGGCAGCCTAGGCTTCTCTGTGCTAGAACCCCAGAGTAGCTCTCAGCAGTCAACCCGAGTTAGAGAGCAGAACTCAAGCATTAAGATCACATGCTGGGGCCGGCGCTGTGGCTCACTTGGTTAATCCTCCACCTGTGGCACCAGCATCCCATATGAGCACCGGGTTCTAATCTTGGTCGCTCCTCTTCCAGTCCAGCTCTCTGCTGTGTCCCGGGAAGGCAGTGGAGGATGGTCCAAGTGCTTGGGCCCTGCACCCGCATGGAAGACCAGGAGGAAGCACCTGGCTCCTGGCTTCAGATCGGCGCAGCATGCCGGCCATAGCAGCCATCTGGGGAGTGAACCAACAGAAGGAAGACCTTTCTCTCTGTCTGTCTCTCTCACTGTCTATAACTCTACCTGTCAAATAAATAATAGAAAAAAATCACATGCTAAGCCACTGGACAAATGGACTGGTGAATTCTGCACACTTAGGCCTTGGCCATGCCCTTCTATGCCTTCCCAGGACATAGAACTACGGCCTCCAATGATTGCTAGGTGTCCTTTACTGGTCTGATCCTGCATTTATTTTTTTTTAACTTTTATTTAGTAAATATAAATTTCCAAAGTACAGTTTATGGATTACAATGGCTTTTACCCCCCATAACTTCCCTCCCACCCGCATCCCTCCCATTTCCTGCTCCCTCTCCTATTCCATTCACATCAAGATTCATTTTCAATTCTCTTTATATACAGAAGATTGATTTAGTATATATTAAGTAAAGATTTCAACAGTTTGCACCCACACAGAACATAAAGCATAAAATACTGTTTGAGTACTAGTTATAGCATTAATTCACATTGGACAACACATTAAGGACAGAGATCCCACATGAGGAGTAAGTACATAGGGACTCCTGTTGTTGACTTAACAATTTGACACTCTTGTTTATGGCATCAGAAATCTCCCTAGGCTCTAGTCATGAGTTTCCAAGGCTATGGAAGTCTCTTGAGTAGGCTGATTTCAACCTTATTTAGAGAAAGTCATAGTCAAAGTGGAAGTTCTCTCCTCCCTTCAGAGAAAGGTACCTCCTTCTTTGATGGCCCATTCTTTCTACTGGGAACTCATTCGCAGAGATCTTTCATTTAGGTTTTTTGTTTGTTTGTTTTTTGTTTTTGCCAGAGTGTCTCGGCTTTCCATGCCTAAAATACTCTCGTGGGCTCTTCAGCCAGATCCGAATGCCTTAAGGGCTGATTCTGAGGCCAGAGTGCTGTTTAGGACATCTGCCATTCTATGAGTATGCTGTGTATCCCACTTCCCATGTTGGATCGTTCTCTCCCTTTATTAGTCTATCAGTTAGTATTTGCAGACACTAGTCTTGTTTGTGTGATCCCTTTAACTCTTAGACCTATTAGTGTGATCAATTGTGAACTGAAATTGATCACTTGGACTAGTGAGATGGCATTGGTATGTGCAACCTTGATGGGATTGTATTGGAATCCCCTGGCACATTTCTAACTCCACCATTTGGGGCAAGTCTGATTGAGCATGTCCCAAATTGTACGTCTCCTCCCTCTCTTATTCCCACTCTTATATTTAACAGGGATCACTTTTCAGTTAAATTTCAACACCTAAGAATAATTGTGTGTTAATTACAGAGTTCAACCAATAGTATTAACTAGAACAAAAAAAAATCTGATCCTGCATTTAAATGCATCCAACCATGAATATGCTGCATCCTTTCTTAAAGTTTTGGACCAAGGGATAGGAGAGGGGACAGGAGGGAATTCTGGTTATGACTAATGCTGTTTGACTGATAAATGGATTTCCGTCTTAATAGCCCAGATGTCAGGAGTATCCCATTATAGTAGCCTCACTCAGGCTGGGAAGGGAGTGGAAATTAAAATAGTTGCTGAAATCTTTCTGATTTCTCTGTCTTTATTAAGTCTGATGACTCAGATTAATTTAGGGCTTTTTATAACAACCAAGCACATGCTGCTTGCATAAATGGGAGAACAAGGAACCCACCTCTGTCAATGCCTTGGTATAGGAGACATTTAATAAACTATGGTTTATTTAATAAACAGTGGCTTAATCATATGATGAATAATAGTAGATACTCTGTACTGCTGCATAATGCTGCCCCAATTAGAACAATCTTTAAAAGTAAGCTGCACGCCGAAATGCATTCCTGAGATTGAAAATGTCACAAAAGGCAGTGTTCACGGGTGGTTACAAAGTTTCCCTTTCCTGGGTTAGAGATATCACGCACAGGAAGACAGCAGCCCGAAGTCCCCTTGTGCACACCACTGATCTCTCTGTTATGCATCGGCGTGATCTAGAGCAGGATGGGTGTTAGCTTTTAGTTTCATTTAGTCATCAACTGACTTTAAATTTAATGACCAAAATTTGTCCCGTGAAACAGAACAATTTCCCTCCCACATAGAGAAATGGCATCTGTTTGGCAAATGAGGAGCAGCTGCCACCTTCCCATTTCTTTGGATAATTGTTCTGGGTAGCAAAGCACTCCTAACCCACCGGGCTGAACTACAGTGGAAGCAAAGTCCCTTAAAGCGATTCCATTTCAGTCTCCCCTGCTGCCAGGACTGGCCCTAGGGCTGCCTGAGAGGGGAGTAGAAGCCTGCTGAGGGCTTCTGGGAGAGAGGAGGAGAGCTGCAGCAGCTGCCTTGCATGCAACAGTGACCGTGTCAGAGCCACTCGCTGAGGAGGACGGGGCAGATGGACGGAACGAGCTGGGGTCATGATGGCAGCAGTGAGTCGCTGAAATGGATCCTTGCTCACTACAGACTGAGAGGTTCTCAAAGTTTAAACCCTTGACAATTGAACTTTCTTTCTTTTGCAGTCAGGAGCATTTCTAACCAATAGACCTTGAATTACTGGCACAGGGACTACCCGTGCGCCCAGAACGCTACGTAAATATTTCCAACATTTACCACACTTGCTTTATCTCTGTGTCTATTTCTATTTTCAGCACTTGCATGTGGAAAAGTATATTGTAGGAGCTGCACCAGTTCTTCTCCAGCCCCCTTTCTCTTGCAACGATTTCTCCTGTGCCCGCCCACTGCTCACACGTGGCCCCTCTGCCTGCCAGTCATCACTGCAGCTCTCCCTCCCAGCACCTTGTCTTTGGTCTGGACCACAAAGAAAACAGCGGGACAGACACAGGCATCCCTGTCTGCGAGCCCTGGTGCTATGGTTTGGTTTAAATGTTGGAATCTCCCTGAATGCATGAACCCAAAGGCTCAGGTTAATGATGTGAAGATAGTGGAAATGTAATTCAATTGTGGTGCTTAGATGAGACCTGGGCAGGAGAGTCCCCACGATGCAATCCTGATGATCTGATAGAAGAGGGAGGAACCAGGCAGACCCTGCACCACCTTGGGACTCTGCCAGCAAGGCCATCACCAAGGTCAAGCCAGTGAGGTCCATCCGATCTTAGACTGTGAACCACCAAAACTGTCAAAGTAAATGTTTCCTTTGTAATATAGGCTGCCTCACACATTTCATTATAGCAGCAGAAAGCTAACGTCTGGGAACAGGTAAGCCCCCACCCCAAGGAGGTGACCTGTATAATTGGACCCCTGGAGGAAGCGGTGGTTTTAATGGTGTAACTCAGACACTATGAGGTGAAAGGGGTTGGAATTTTAAGTGGACACTTTTTATCCAGAGCCCCTCAAACTTTGCTACAGTGTCCTGCTAATAGAGTTCCATTATTATCAGAGTTCCCTTCATTTCTGTTTTTACACTCAGAACTTGCAGGTTGAAATCAGGAAAGGAATTTGCCCTAGGCCTACACTTTAGCACGTAGAACTAACAATGAGATGGTAAAGGATCCTTGTGCAAAGACATTTAATTAAGTCATCTGAAACTGGATTGTATGGGCACTTTGTCAAAAAAAATTACTCTGGACTGTTCAAAGCAGTCACTGAAGCTACTGCATCAGTGTTAGTGATGTTCTCAAAAATATTCCGTGTAGATTGCCATATACACAGTACACAGTACACCTTTTCTTTTTTAAAGAAATTATTTTGAAAGACAGAGTGACATAGATTGAGGCGGGGGGTGGGGGTGGGTGGGTGTATGTTTCATGTGCTGGCTCACTCCCCAAATAGCTACAGCAGCTGGGGCTGGGCCAGGCCAAAGCCAGTCGCCTAGAACTTCATCCAGGTCTCCCACATGGGTAGCAAGCACTTGGGCCACCTTCCACTGCCTTCCCAGGCACATGAGCAGGGAGCTGGATTGGAAGAAGAGCACCCAGGACTTGAACCAGCGCCCTTCCGTGGGATGCTGGCTTGACCCACCACACTACCACACCAGCCCCACACTCTCCTTTCCTGAAGACCCATCCATTTACATTAATCCGATGTCTGAAATAGCTTTGCATGGCCTACTCTTGAAATTTCCCTTTTAAGTAAAGGTGCTTGAGTTATCTAAAACAAACCTCATTTTGGATAAGAGTTAAAAAGTCACGTGTATATATAGGGTGCACATGTGTTGTGTGTGCACGCATGTGTGTTTGCTGAACTAGCTTCTTTGGAATTGGAATTGGTTGCACCTGGGACTAAGAGCATTCTATGAATGCTGGAAAGCTGAAGAAATGAAATTAAAACAAGTATAACTTACCTTTTTTTGTTTTTTTTCTGATTGTCTTTCACTTGGAAATCATCCCCACACTACTAGGTTAAGTTAAAATTTAATTCTGCTGGAGTTCTACTTTAGTTCTAAATAAATGAGCAAAAATTACAGAAACGTGGGGCCAGTGCTCAGGGCAGCAGGTTAAGCCTCCACTTGGCACGCCCCTGTCCCATGGCAGAGGGCCTGGGACAAGTCCTGGCTATTCTGTTTCCAATCCAGCTTCCTGCTAATGCACACCCTGGGACAGGGGTGGGGATGAGCCCGATGAGCGCCACAGAAAACATCTGGTCTGGCCCTGCCCTGGAAGCCGCAGGGGAGATTTGAAATTCGGTAAATCTGGGGCCGGTGCCGTGGCACACTAGGTTAATCCTCTGCCTGCGGCGCCGGCATCCCATATGGACACTGGTTCTAGTCCTGGCTGCTCCTCTTCCAGTCCAGCTCTCTGCTGTGGCCTGGGAAGGCAGTAGAAGATGGCGCAAGTGCTTGGGCCCCTGCACCTGCGTGGGAGACCAGGAGGAAGCTCCTGGCTCCTGGCTTTGGATTGGCACAGCTCCAGCTGTTGCGGCCACTTGGGGAATGAACCAGCGGAAGGAAGACCTTTCTCTCTCCATCTCCCTCTCACTGTCTGTAACTCTACCTGTCAAATAATAAATAAAATCTTGTTTAAAAAAAAGAAATTTGGTAAATCTGTATCAGGCTAACCTTTCAGTTGCTCACCTTGTGTGGCCAGTGGATGATATGATAAATCTCCAAATGGCCCCTAGCAGCAAAAGGGTCCCCACCCTGCAAGGCAGGTGATGCCACCCACGTGGGAGACCCTGATGGCTCCTGGCTCCAGGCTCGGCTCGGCCCTGGCTGTTGCAGTGATCTGGGGGAGTGAACCCCAGTGGGCATTCTCTTTCTCTCTCTCGCCCTCTGTTTTTGTCACTCTGCCTTTCAAATGAATAAGTGTAAAAAAAAAAAAAAGTACAGAAATATGAGAGCTGTGCAAGTGGTCAACAGGAAAGACCCAGCACGTGCTGGGAGCCACGGGGCCACCCTCTGGGAGCCCAGCCCCCTGCCCCCTAGGGGCTCACAGCCATGTGGGGTTGAAAGCCGTCCTTGTGTCCCTGCTTTCAAACAGTGTTGAATTTCAACATCACCAGTGACTCCTGGGCATATTCTCACAATGTGTGTGGGGGGCCCCGCACATAAACCTTGTTTGGCCAATAACTTTGAAAAGGTTCATCTGGAGGCAGCCCTTCCATTCTGCAAGTCACACAGCATCTGCCCAAGTTCTCCGCTGTTTCTGAACCGGCTGTCACAAGTTCGCTTTCCGCGCTGTGGGAGTCTTGTGTGCTCTGCTACCTTTCTAACCAAAAACATGCAAAAAAAAATATGTGGGCCAAGAAAGCACCCAGGGCCAGCAAGGCAGGGACGAGGGACACTGTCTTTATTACGATGACGTCCTTACGTTGTACAGACTGACAGCCAGCGAGACAGGCTCTGGGGGTAATAATACTTTTGAAGCCACAAAGATGTCGAGGGCTCCAAACTTGGCGTTCTCAAAGGCTGGCTTCCTCAATGCCTCTGCTTTAAAAAACAATCTTCTGACAAGTAAGGTCATATTTAAATCGGCTTTGCAAATTCCAGCATGAAACAGTGTCCACATCACTCGCGGATCTATTCTGTCGGCTTCCCTTGCTTCCTCCTAGCCGAAAAGATAAGGCAGTTTTTAAAATGGTATAGTTACGTTTTTGTTGTTGTTGTTAATGTGTGAGGATTTAACATACAACTTGCTGGACTCACTGGGAGTTTTGGTGCAGGAGAAAGTGACAAAAGGGACACAGTGGCAAACCCTGCAAGGGGGAAACCGATGCTCTGACTATGGCCACAAAGCAATGGGAGAAGGCAAATTTTACTGGGTGGACCTCAATGCTGGCTGCTCCAGGGGCTTCCACTAGTTCTGAACTAACTTGGAATTGAATGTGTTCCAAATGACCCCCACACAGCCACTGTGCCGTGGCACGGATTCCTTTTAGACGACAATTAGGCAGCAAGGCCAAAGCATGGAGTTTGTCTATAGCCATGGCCTAGCCCAGGAAAAGGCATGGGCTTTGCTTCCAGACTGAGAGTTCAGGGTGCGAATCCAGCCCCGTGAGCTCTGAACCCTGGGGAGCTACGTGCATGTGGTGGCTGCTTCTTGAGCTCCCGCTGGCCAAGCAGTTCCCTGAGGGGCAGGACAAAGCCCTCACTTCATAAGCTCCCCTTGTCTAGAAAGGAGGAAGGGTGGGTGGGAGGGGACAGAGGCAGCTGACAGAGTGGAGGCAGCACCCAGAAAGGAAAGGACAGCAAGCAGACAGGAAGAGGAGGGAGACGGAGGCTGTTTGCTCTACAGCCACCAGGGACATGTCTGCGGGTAGCAGGCTCTGATCAGAGACCCAGTGAGGTGAGCAGCTGTGTCCCACCTTGGGGAGAGACAGCGATTTCAGGCTCCGGGGTTGCAACAAGCCAGAGCTGCTCTGAGAAAGCCACAGAAGCTTGGTGGGGGCCAGAGGAGGAGCGGCCCAGGCTGGGGAGGCGCACAGGGCCAGCTGGGCCAGGGCACGTGTGCCCTGCACACCCCCAGGCATTTATTCAGTGCCAGGAAGTAGCAGGAGGGTTCTGGCAGAGGCTGGACGTGATCTGATTTCACTTTGTAAAAATGACTCAGGTCGATTTTTCTTTTTTGTGCATGTGGGAATGGACTCCATGGGGTAAACGTGGAAGCAGAAAGACCAGGAAGGTGGTTACAATGAGGGCAGAGGCAAGGGATGATGGCAGTTCACTAATGTGGGAAAACAATGGGAGCCATGATTGCCTGGCACTGTTGGGGCAATAAGGGAGATGATAGAAGTCCTTCAAAATGTTCATGGAAAATGGAATGAAAGATAAATGTTACTGGGGCCAGCGCCGTGGCATAGTGGGTGAAGCCACCACCTACAGTGCCAACATTCCACAGGGACGCCAGTTCGAGCCCCGGCTACTCCATTTCCGATCTAGCTCCCTGCAAATGTTCATAGGAAAGCAGCGGAAAATGGCCCAAGCGCTTGGGGCCCCACACCCTGGTAGGGGACCTGGAAGAAGCTCCTGGCCCCTGGCATCGGCTTGGCCCAGTCACAGCCATTGTGGCCATTTTGGGAGTGAACCAGAGGGTGGACGGTCTCTCTCTGCTCCTGCCTCTGCCTCTCTGCAACTCTGCCTTTTGAATAAATAAATAAGTAAATCTTTTTGGAAAAAAAAGAAAAACATTACTGCAAAATAATGTGGAATCCATGCAACCGAGGAGTTTTCAAAAGACCATGGGAAATGTGCATTATGGAATAATCATGCTGACGAGTTTCCGAATTTCTTGAACAGAAAGAATGGTTATTTTTAAATTAAGCTTTTTTTTTTTAGTTTTATTCATCTGTTTGAAAGGCAGAGTGAGAGGGAGAAAGGGAAACAGTCAGAAAGAAATTTTTCATATGCTAATTTACAACCCAAAAACAACTGGCAGGGCTGTTGGACCAGATGAAGCCAGGTGTCTGGAAATCGACCCAGGCCCCTGGCACGTGTGGCAGGAACCCTACCTGAGCCATCATCTGATGCCCCACGGGTGCACACTGGCAGGAAACTGAATTGGAAGTCTAGGAGCCGAGACTAGAGCCAGTTTATTATGGGATGTGGGCATCCCAGTGGCAGCCCAGCCATTATCTTTGAAGTCCATTTTCCACCTTTTTGAATTCCTTTTATAAGGAAGTGCATAAATGACTTTAAAAAGAAATAACTCGGTGTTAGCATTGTGGCTGCTACCATTCTGTTTATGATTTGGGGGTGATCCTTCTACCCCTAACACGGCTCCTTCTCTAAGCTTGGCCACTCCCATTGCTTGAGGGTTTCTGAATACTCCTTATTCTCCCTCCAAACTCTTCTTGTGTCTGGAGAGCCTGGCTCGCCTAAAGGTCTATGTGTTGGGTCAAAAATGTCCCAAGTGCTTTGTCAGGACTACTCTGATCCACTGTGGTTGCAAATCCTGCCATTTGCAACACCCCTGAAGCAGCCTGGTGGCAAGTCTGATACAGCACCGCTTCCCAGGGCATCTGGCCACAGCCCAAGATGTCACTTTTGAATGCCACATGTCAGCGGTGCAGTGCTGGTACTTAGTAGGCTAGGTCCAGAGGTGCTAGGTGGGATAGCCCTGCATGATAAATGATTTGCCCACCCAAATTTCTCTCTGGGAAACACGCAGGTGACAAGGAAGTCTCCGTGCAGGCTGCACACCGCCCAACTCCAGGGTGGTAAGTTGTACAACATGGGGGACCTGGGGACACTGGAACGGAGAAAGAGCAGGGGCTGGGGGTTGGAGTCCAGCCTCGGTTCTCACTCAGCTACTAAGCCAGTGACTTTAGATCTTTGCTCCGTTGTTGCTGTGTCTTGGCTGGCTTATCGGTAAAATGGGAGACTTTTTGCTCGCTGCCTCTCTCGGGAGGTTAAGGGAGTTCAGTGAGATGCTGTGGGTGTGTGCGTGTGTTACATAGTAACCCATGCTAAGAATGGATAGTCTGGTGCTCTGCACACCCCAGCTGCTAATGGGATGGAAAATAGATTCTGTGCCCTCTGGGTTTTCTAATCCAATCATCAGGAATGCAGGGTTGCAAGCTCCCGTTCGAGAGGAATGGAAGAACCACGTTTTCAGAATTACGGGCCTGGCTTTTGCAAAACGAACACCTTACGTGGAAGCAAGCTTCACAAATGCCTTCTCTGGTTATAAGGACATTTTCCAGCTCTATGCGTATTCTGTTAAAACCTATGAAGTCAAAGATACTCAAAATACTACTTAGGCTTTTAAAAGCAAAATTGCAAGTAACACCGTTTACACCACCTACCTTCTCTCAAAAATGAGAAAGTGAACAGCAAATTAATTTTCTTTTCTGTTTTGCTCTTTTTTAAAAAAAATTGTCTTTGTCTCCTTTATGGCAAAATAATATCATTGAGAGAAATTTGGTCTGCTTGGATGAAGTTGAACCGAGTCCATGAAATTTCATTTCCATAGTCAGAGAATAGCTACTTCCGGGCATTCTTGTGTAGTTCCCTTACTCACTAAGACACAGTCGTTACTGCCTACCATAGGTCAGTTGTGTATAAACTCAACATACATTCTAAAGAACATCCCTGGTCCAAATAAGAAAATGAGGATAAGAGGCCTAAGGACAACAGGTATTAATATTTCATGCTGCTCTTTGAAAAATACAGTTTACTATTTTATTGCTGATAATATAAATATTATTCAACTGAAACAACAGCAAACATCAAGAATTATGTTGAAACGTGCTGAGGTTACAACTCTGGCAAACTAAGCCCAGCAGATGGATAAATTCCTGTGGCCCACGCTGACTGCTCTTTACCCTAAACTCACTCACCTCCCTGCTAACAAACCTCAGCTCGTTCAGGAAGCAAACGGAGACCCTTCTGTTTCAGTGTGGGTGGGGTCTTCCTTCAGTCCCAGAATAGGAATCTTAATTTGTCTGACCCAGTGACTGCTTGGGGATAACGATTAGTCTAAAAGTGGTGAAGAGCCCAGCTGTGGCCGATCAGATGTGAACAGCCACCAGTGAGTGGGCTCCCAGGGTAGCCTTTGCTGAGCTATATTAACAAGGCAAGCTCTGGTTAAGGATGTATATTGTAACTCCTAGAATAGCTGCTGAAATGCTAATGTAAACAGTTATGACTAAAAAGCCAACAGATACAATGCAATATGTAAAATTTGCTTAAAGAGCAGTCATGTGGGAACAGAAGACCAAAAAGCAGAAGGTACAGACCATGAAAGGATGGATGGTTGACCTCAATGCAGTCGTATCAATAATTGCATGAAATGTTAATGACCTAAAAAGACATCACTTAAAAGGCAAATCTCATCAGAGTGGATAAAAAAGCAGGATTCTATTCTATGTTTTCCAAAAGAGACAGAACTTAATTAAGAAAACACAGGCTTGAAAGTATGTATTTAAAAAAATCATGAATTCTACAAAGAAATACTTTTAAACAACACCCAGGAGGTCAGAAAAAAAAAATCAAACAAATGAACAAAAATGGAAACTGACAGAAAATAAAACATGAAATGAAAGCAATTAACCCCCAATATGTCAATAATTATACTAATTATAAACACTGCAAACATAGTCATTGGAAGACAAAGCCTGGCAGGGTGGATAAAGCACATGACCTAAACTACATGCCATCTACAAGTCACGCATGGCACGGACTCAAAGCTTCTGTCCCCACAGCATTCCATGTCGAAGCTCTAAGCCTCACTGAGATGGTATTTGGAGAAATCAATGAGACTAAGAAGGCTAGAGAGGCTATATTAATGTCAGATAAATACTCAATATGCAAAGTATATTACCATGATGAAAGAGAACACGTCGTAAGCATGAAAGGGGCAGTTCATCAGGAAGAGAGGTCATTATTAATATATGCATGTTAATTTGTGCTTAATAACAGAACCTCAAAACACTTGAAAGGGGCCAGTGCTGTGGCGTAGCAGGAAAACCCACCGCCTGCAATGCCAGCATCCCGATTGGGCGCCAGTTCGAGTCCCAGCTGCTCCTCTTCTGATCCAGTTCTCTGCTATGGCCTGGGAAAGCAGTGGAAGATGGCCCAAGTCCTTGGGCTCCTGCACCCCCATGGGAGACCTGGAAGAAGCTCCTGGCTCCTGGCTTCGGATCGGTGCAGCTCTGGCCATTGCAGCCATTTGGGGAGTGAACCAGAAGATGGAAGACCTCTCTGTCTCTCTCTCTGCCTCTCCTTCTATGTCTAACTCTGACTTTCAAATAAATAATCTTTAAAAAAAAAAAAAAAGAAAAAGAAAACACATTAAAAAAAAAAAAAGGATGGACACAATCAAGGAGAAAAAGGAGAAAAAGATAATCCCATAATCATAGCAAGAGATTTTAACAAACTGCCTTTAGCAATCGAACAACTAGTCAAAAAAATCAGGGAAGAATAGAAGATTGAATAATATTATAAACTATTTCGAGAAAATCAGTATTTATGATAGTATGTCCAACAACTGCAAAATACACATGCTCTTCAAGTTCATTTACCAAGATAGACCATATGCTGAGCCATGAAACAAATTCCAACAACTCTTAAGGAACTGACAGCAGACAGAGTATAAATTCTGACCAAAATAGAACTAAATTAGCAGAAAATAAAAATAAAAGATCTGGGAAACCTCGAATGTTTTCTAAATAATTGTTTTGTCGAAGAAAAAATTAGAAGTAAATTTAGAAATTATTTTGAACAGCATGACAAAAATATAACACATGAAATATATGAAATTCAGGTAAAGTAGTTCAGCACATGCTCAATCGGACTTACCCCTAACGGTAGAGTAAGAAACGTGCCAGGGGATTCAAATTCAATTGCATCAAGGTAGCATGTACCAATGCCATCTCACTAGTCAAAGTGATCAGTTTCAGTTCATAATTGATCATAATGATAGGATTAAGAGTCAAAGGGATCACATAAACAAGACTAGTGTCTGCTAACACTAACTGATAGAATTAAAAAGGAGAGAGCAATACAACATGGGAAGTGGGATACCCAGCAGACTCATAGAATGGCAGGTGTCCTAAACAGCACTCTGGCCTCACAATCAGCCCATAAGGCATTCAGATCTGGCTAAAAAGCCCAGGAGAGTTTCAGGCGTGGAAAGCCAAGACACTGTGGAAAAAAAAAATGACCTAAATGAAAGATCTCTGGGAGTGAGATCCCAGTGGAAAGAACAGGCCATCAAAGAAGGAGGCACCTTTCTCTGAAGGGAGGAGGGAAATTCCACTTTGACTATGACCTTGTCTAAATAAGATTGGAGTTGGCGAACTCAAGAGGCAACTATAGCTTTGGCAGCTCATGACAAGAGCCTAGGGTGATTACTGATGCCATAAATAAGAGTGCCAATTTGTTAAATCAACAACAGGAATCACTGTGCACCTACTCCTCATGTAGGATCTCTGTCCTTGATGTGTTGTACTATGTGAATTAATGGTATAACTAGTACTTAAACAGTACTTTATACTTTGTGTTTCTGTGTGGGTGCAAACTGTTGAAATCTTTACTTAATATATACTAAATCGACCTTCTGTATATAAAGATAATTGAAAATGAATTGTGATGTGAATGGGATGGGAAAGGGAGCGGGAGATGGGATGGTTGCGGGTGGGAGGGAGGTTATGGGGTAAAAAGCCGCTATAATCCAAAATTTGTACTTTAGAAATTTATATTTATTAAATAAAAGTTTAAAAAAAGAAATTCAGGTGAAGCAATGCTTAGAGGGAATATATACTTTAAATGCTTGTATTAGAAAAGAATCGATCTAGAAGAAAGCTTAGAAGTCTTTATGACCTGGGAATGAATGGAGTTTCTTAGACAGGAACATTAAAATGTGGACCATAAAAGGAAAAAAATGGCAAATGACTTCAGTAGTTACACAAGATGCAGCAATAGTCAATAAGCACAGACTAATATATAACATCACCAGTCGTTAGAGAAATGCAAATCAGAACCACAGAAAGAGATCATCTGACAGAACAGAGAGGATAGCATAAAGGAAAGTCGGTCCGGAGGCACAGTGCTCCCACACTACCGCAGCCGCCGTGGGACCAATTCTGAGGTTCCCCAAAGACAGAACCGCGGGCTGCCGTGTAACTCAGCAGTTCCATTCCTAGGCGTCTAGCCAGGAGAAATGAAAACACATGTCCATGTAAAACTTAAACCCAAACATTCGCAGCCACTTGGAAACAAGCCAAAATAGACAAATGCCTTATAGAATCATCAAGAAAAAAGTGAGAGAAACCAAATGTCAAGAATTAGAAAGGGATTATAACTACAGATAAAACAGGCATTAACAAGATGGTAAAAAGAATGTTATGTTGGGGCTAGCGTTGTGGCACAGTGGGTCAAGCTGCCACCGGTATCCCCTGGCTTCTTCCTACATCAGAGCATTGGTTCAAGACCAGCTGTTCCTCTTACAATTCAGCTCCCTGCTAGTGCATCTGGCAAGGCAGTGGAAGATGGTGCACGTATTTGGGCCCCTGCAACTCACATGGGAGACCTGGATGGAAATCCAGGCTCCTGGTTTTGGCTTGACCCAGCCCTGGTGGCTGCAGCCATCTGGGGAGTGAACCAATAGATGGAAGTTGTCTTTTTCATTTACTGGTTCACTCCCCAGATGGCCACATGACCAAGGCTGGGCCAGGCTGAAACAAGGAGCCAGGAATGCCATCTGAGTCTTCCACATGGGTAGCAGGGGCCCAAGCACTTAGGCCATCCTCCACTGCTTTTCCCAGGCCATTAGCAGGGAGCTGGATCAGAAGTGGAGCAGCCAGGACATGGACCAGCGCCCATATGGGATGCTGGTGTCACAGGTGGCAGCTTTACCTGCTATGCCAAACACAAGCTCCTCAAATAAATACATTTTTACTATAAAACAAACTTTTAAAAAAGAATATTATGGGAATTTTCATGGCAAAAAAACTTAGATGAGATAAATAAATTCCTAGAAAATACAACTAAAGACGACAAAAAACAGAAACAAAAAAACACCAGAATCTGAACAGCTTCAACTCTGTCAAGGGAACTGAATTTCTCATCAATCTTTCCACAAAGTAAACTTCACATCATTTGCTTTCACTGACAAACTTTATTGAACAAAGAAGAAATAACACTGATCTCATGTGAATTTTTTTCAGAAAACAAAGCAGGTGGAAGCAGTGTCCACTTGTTTTATGAGACCATTGTAATTCTGACATCAAACTCTTAGAAAAACATCACAAAAGGAGCGAATTACATCACATCCTCATCAATAGTGGCTCATGATTCTACCTTCCTAGGCAATGTGTACCAGACTTTTTTTGTTGTTGTTTTTTAACCATCATTTACAAGAGCCACTGAAAAACGATGAGCAAAGCACGAGGAATCGACATTTCTGTGATAGCTGAAAATTTTTGTTATAAAATGTTGGAGGAAAAATCATAGGACTATAATCTTCTTATACTCCAAAAAATTTCACTTCTACCTAGAAGTAGACAGCTACTACAATACTATAAGCATAATATTAAAGTTGATTAAACAAAAGTGAGATAATATCACAGCAAGACCGATAAGACAGAAATGTAAAAATTATCCAATCCTAGAGACCACTTAGTAATTGAAACCTTAATGAATGCTGTCTAAGGGAATCCCTTAGGGCTTACTCTTGGAAAGCAAGGTAGAATAGAGCTTTACCCATCATACTTTCAAGAGGAGAGGGGCATAAGTCACATCTAAGAGGTAAGATTGGTATCAGACAGATACCAGCTCCCCAGGATGTATTTTGCAGCACTGTTCACAATATCCAAGATACAGAATCAACCAAGGCATCCATCATCAGATGAATGGACAAAGAATACGTTATATACACAATGAACCATTATTCAGTCATAAAAGGAATGAAATCCTGACATTTGCAGCAAAACAGATGGAACTGGAAGACATCATGCTAAGTGAAATAAGCCCAACACAGAAAGACAAATAGCACAGGTTCTCCTTTGTGTTTTGGAAGCTAAAAAAAAAAAAAAAAAAAACACAACACCTCACTGTGAGTACTGAATGGTGATTCCTAGAGGCTGGGAAGAGAATCGGGGAGCCCAATCCGAGTCAGATGGCAGGAGTGAGTTCCAAGTGTTACCCAACACAGTGAGAGACTACAGTTCACCACAACCTCGCATATATTTTATGGGCAAACAGAAGAGAGACGCTCAAATCCTGCAATCAGACAGCGCAGCTAAAGAGGAGAGATGTTGGTTACTCTAATACGATCAGTACACACTGGGTACATGTGTGAAATGTGACATTGGAGCTCATAAAGATGCACAATTATTAATAAAAAAAAGCCTTAAGACTTTATAAAAGTCATCCTGTTTACTTAATTTTTCTGAGAACTTAATAATATCTTTAAAGAAGAAATGTGCCAAAAAAAGTCAAGAGTACTACAATCTCCTAAGTCTGTCTTTTTGGATGTATAATTATTTCCCATCTTTCCTCAAATATGGATATATCTTTATATGGTCTCATGCATTCTGGCTTTTCACATAGATTAGCAAATATTTTGTGCCTACTTAAGCTGTCCAATAAAAATGAAATTATTTTTGAGGATTTATTTAATATGGACAACACTTTCATAATATAGTAGGAAGTTTTTATTTACTGGAAAATATGATACTCTAATAAGAGGGGGAAATAAACTTAGGAAGACATGTGCCTGTTCTTGTGTGAGAGGAGTAAGTAAAAATATTAATAAGCTTGCTAAGTTAGATCACATTAATTGCCAGCTGCAGTCTCCAGCACACTGTCTCATCAAATTTATAGCCAGTTTATCTGGAAAGATGAGCAATGGTAATAGCATTACCATCTTAATGCTGGCAACTTCTTTTCCAGAGCAGCAATGAACTCAGATCTGTCAATGTTTCCATAGCGATCGGCTTCTTAGCCACAATGAGAAGATGTCACATAGCAATGTCAACATAGTAGTGTGAGGTAGGACTATCCAAGAGGAGGGCTAAGAGGTATTTTACTTGATCAAGAACTGGTGTGCTAAATCAGAAAGCAATTCCAAACAGGTAGCATTAAATCTTAAAAGCTACTCTGGAAAAAAAAATAATAATAAGGATGGGAAAAGGATATGTGACAAAACAGAGTCCATTTTCAGCTTTTATAAAACATAAAATTTCTGTACCAATATGAAGCATTAAAACATAAACAAAGAAATACATCATACAGGACAAGTCAAACACGTAAGGCTAGTGCTTGATTCTGCTTATCTACAGTCAGTGTGCACAAGTGATGTACATGTGCAGACCTAGCAAACTGTCAAATGAGAAAAGCAGCAACTTACTGGGTTCTTTACTAAACAGATGTTCTAGGTCACAGGTACAATCAATCAACAAGTGACAGCACTTGTTGACAGGAGCGCAGGTGTACAGCAATGCAACTTCAATTGAAATCAGGAAATCTAGCAATGATGCATGAAAGAGCGAATATCCTTTAACTTGCTAATTCCACCCAGGGGACTACACAAGGGATGATGTGAACTGGTACACTCCAAGTTTTGCTACCACCCTGCACAAACTTCACTGCCCCTGGGTTTGGTGCTCTGTCTGCATTTTAAGGTTTGGCTAACACACTGGTTCTCACGTGCAGGATGCAAATCAAACATCTGGCCCCAGCTGGTCCAGGCTTCCACCAAAGAATAGAGGCATCTAGCAGGTGTGTGGACACTCCTTTACTCCTTATCTAAAAGCTCAGGTAAAATGCAGGTGGGTTTTTAACAATAAACTTTTATTATAAAGTAAAGATAAAGCATTAACTCCTGGTCACATCTAGCACGAGGCTGGCTGAGGCTGGCGCATTACCAGCACAGCCTCCCTCAGCCCCTGCATCTAGAACCTGGAATCTACGCGACCTGCCAACAGGAGCAGGGACAATCATCCACGAGCATTCACAGAGGGTTTCTTACACTTCACGGAGCCAAGTGCTTTCCCGGGGGCTTATTTCCACAAATCATCAGAAGGAAATCATGACAAGCGTGCAAACTATCCAAAAGGACT
Source organism: Lepus europaeus (assembly GCF_033115175.1). Lineage (NCBI taxonomy): Eukaryota > Metazoa > Chordata > Mammalia > Lagomorpha > Leporidae > Lepus > Lepus europaeus. The sequence goes on from NC_084846.1 coordinate 26,944,419, forward strand.
TTTGGTGATGCAGATTGATAGGTTTATGGAAGCGCAGACTTGGCTGTTGAATCAGAATCTCTGTTGATGGGACTGAGAAATCTACAGTTGGTCTGGGAATTTCCCTTAAATAAAACACGCACTTACAGGAGCCTTAGCTCTCTCTCAGGGCTGGCGCTGTGGTGCAGCAGGTAAAGCAGCAGCCTCCTGGCCGGCATCCCATATGGGCGCCGGTTTGAGTCTTGGCTGCTCCACTTCCGATCCAGCTTGCTGCTGTGGCCTGGGAAAGCAGTAGAAGATGGCCCAAGTCCCTGGGCCCCTGTACCCCTGTGGGAGACCAGGAGAAGCTCCTGGCTCTTGGCTTCAGATCTGGGCAGCTCCAGCCACTGCAGCCATTTGGGGAGTGAACCAGCACGTGGAAATCCTCTCTCTTTTTCTCTCTGCGTCTCTGTAACCCTGCCTTTCAAATAACAATAAATAAATCTTTTTTAATCTCTCGTGTCCCTAAGTTCTCTGAGTCTATGATTTTGTTTTTATAACCTAAAATAAATTGTTCAAGTGATGAAAAACAGGGAAATGCATATGGCACAGTGGTGGGAAGGTCCAGTCGACAAATCCCATTGGGAGAACCTCGTTGCTCTTCTGCTGGGTTAGAGCTGAAGAGCCCTTAGATTCCTTTCTGCACCAACTTCCACTGTATACTCAACTAAAGGGCCTGTCCGTGGTTAGATGCTTTCCTGGCCTGGCGCTGCTGTGAAACATACACCCCATGGGCTCCAGCACACAAACACAATGTGGCTACTCTTTCACTTCTGCTTGCAGTTTTATTACCTCTATTACCTCTTTCTGGCACTATGTGGAGGGGGAGAGTGATGACATCCACACTCCTCAAATACACCTGTTAATGCCATGCTTGTCTCTGGTCCATGCCTTCCGTTAATGACATCCACCACACCTCCATCCAACACTCCATCAGTGATTCCCCATCTTACCCTGCTCTCCTCTCCAGCTTGGTATGCATTCTGCACTCTGGCCAGTCTGGACTCCCTAGAGCTTATGCAGTACAGAATGGATGCTACGCAGGGAGATGGCTGGCCTTTGCCCTCAGCTCTGGGAAAGAGGTCCCTAAGCCCCTGGGTGTCTTTCCTGACAAGAGTACCTTTGTTTACCAGAGGGCCTTGGGCCAATCCAGGTAGTCTAGCAATGGAGCATATGGTGGGAGCTCCTGGATGTGCAGTTTCATCTTGCCCTGCTGTGGGACCAGAGACCGAGAGTAAGGCTGTCAGCTCCTCTGTGTGACCTGCCCTGAGGGCGCAGGTGAGCTTTCCTGGGCCAATACACCAAGCTCCTTGTCTCACATCCTTGCTGGGAGAAGTCCCCGCTGACCGGGACTCCCCCGGCAGAGGATACCTGCAGACTTCCCAGTGGCGTCCTCTGAACTCTGCCCCGGACATCTCTTCCAAGGCTCCTTTTAATCTGTATCTTTTCATTGTAATAAGCCATAGCCAGGACTGGTGAGTTACGCCAGTCCTGCTAGTGCATTTTGATGGGACCCGAAGCTGGCCCTGGGAACACCCCTAACTGTGCATGCCTTGCATTCTTCTAGGCTTTTCTGTCTGTTATTTGTCCTAAGATTCCTCTCTCCATGGCTCTCCTCCCCTACCCACCCGGCTAACTCCCGTGCTTACGCCTAGGATGGTTTCCCAGCACCTGGCCTGTGAGTCCTCACCATGTCCCTCTTTCAGACAAAATCCGTCACACCCTCCTCGTGCTTCCACGGATCTCTCGGGACATCCGTAGCCACAACACCCAACACCGTGTCCTTCTCGCCCTTACACTCCCTGCATCCGGCAGGGGGCTCTGTCCACAGCACATGTATGCATGGATGAATTACAGACATGGGGACTTGAAATAAAAGGGGAGAACCAGATGAGAAAGTATGCACCAACCAAACGCAACTCAGTGACAACTACGGAAGGCCATTAAAAAGCACCAGCACTCAAAACCACTCTTCTCTACCGAACATTTAATGCAGCTTTTTGAAGCTGAAAAAGTCAGTTTTCTTTGAACCTGAAAAACCAGGGAAGGATAGCTACAATAACAATTACTTACTAAAGAGGTATGTGTATAATTGCAAGGTGAGGGATGTTAAAATACGGTGTTAAGTGTTATTTAAATTGGTAAATTTTCATATTTTAAACTCATGAACAGATCTTCTTCAGTGATCCAATTGCTTTTGGCAATAAAGTTTATCATTACACTTTCCTCTTTTTTCCAGGCCAACTAATTTCAACTAACTTCTAGTGAGATACTGCAAGAAAGAATTTCAAGAACATTCTTACTAAGAAAAAAAAAAACCTGTAAAAATCCACAGAAATTACGTTACTGTCATTAGTTTATGTTAATGTTTAAATTGTATTATGTTAAAATACCCGCTTAGTTAGGGTTTACCTTTCTGGACTTCTGCGTGTTTGACTACTTGAGCTTTAGTCTAAAAAGCCTATAGCCAATAAAATTTCATGGCAAGGCAAAGCACTACTTATGCAAAGTGCTCATTTATATGCATTTTGGCTTTAGGATCAGAGAGGGACACTCTCCTGACCTTCTGCCTTTGATTGACAGTATGTGTATGATAGTAAAATTGATAAAACCCAATCGTAGTGATTGTCCTAACCCTAAGAGATGAAGGGAAGGAGGGCAGCCTTGTGTGAGTTGGGTTTTTCGTTTTTGCTTGCTTGTTTCTTGCTGATCACAAGCAATAGATCTGTACTAGATTTCTGCTTTGATGATCAGTCGTGACTTGTAGGAGAAAACTTTAGCAGGTAACTCACCCCTAGCGGAGTTGGAGAGACCTAGCATTTATTATTCTTACACCTCCTAACTTCTTTGAAGTGTTGAGAATTCCAGGTCTGCACCTCTGAAGAGTATTCCAAGTAAGGTCTCTCTGATCATGGGGCCCAGCTTAGCAAAGCAACACTGTATCCCTTTTGCGAAACAGAAGAATCAGTGAGATGCAAAGAGACAAACGTATTTGAAGATGGGCCCTTGGTTTGTACATGAGGTGCGGGTTCCTCTGCTGGGGGAGGGGCGGGTCATAAGAAAAGAGAGCCCCCAGGTTTCCTCAAAGCCAATGAGCTTGTTTGAAACGGTGTGGAGCATTCAAGGCCAAGGTTACTCCAGAAAACGACTCCTCTTAATTGATTATTACACACACACACCCCTCCAGGAAATGACTCAGACAGAAGTAAGGGAGCTACGATGAGGACAGAGAATATCAACAAAGACGGAAATACTGAAAAGAAGAGGATGAAAATTCTGCTGTTGAAAAGTAGAGTAACTGAAATGAAAAGTCTATTAGAGGGGCTCAACTCAGTGGAGGAATTGTCAAACATGGGCATAGGTTGATAGAGATTATGTGATCTGCAGAACAGAAGAACAACAGAATGAAGAAAAATGAAGAGTTGCAGAGATATACGGAGAACCTTCAAGTCCAGCAACACATTCACACCGCTGGGGGAGACAGAAAAGAAGGGAGTATTTCATGAGATTATCTGGAGAAGTAATACCTGAAATGTCGCAGATACATTGGGAAAATCTTAACCTATACATCCAGGAAACTCAGTGAACATGTGGAATAGATGCAGAGAAAGTCAAACAATACATGGTAGGAGAAAAGCTGAAAGACAAAGTTAAAAAGGAAATCCCGAGAGCAGCACAGAAAAATACCTGTCACAGGCAAAGGAACCCCCATAAGATGAACAACTAATTCTCAGCAACCGCATCAAGACCAGAGGTGTTGGGAGAACACATTTTAAGAGTTGAAAGGAAAAATACATCTACTAATAATCTTATATTCCGCCAAAATGTCTTTCGAAAATGAAGGTGAAATCAAGGCATTCCCAGATAAATTAAACTTGGAAACATTCATTGCTTGCAGACACACCTTACTAGAGAAAGTTCTTCAGGCTAAACACAAACCCAAATGGAAATTTGGAGCTACTTAAGAAAAAATATGGATAAAGGTAAAAATATATTCTAATATAAAGGCATATATCGTCTTTCTTCTCTTGGCTGATTTGCAAAGGAGAGTGGATAAAACTACAGTCAGTGGGGTCAGCACTGTTGTATAGTGGGTAAAGCCACCACCTGCAGTGCCAGCATCTCATATGGGCACGGGCAAAAGTCCTGGCTGCTCCACTTCCATCTAGCTCTCTGCTGATGTGCCTAGGAAAGCAGTAGAAGATGGTCCAAGTCCTTGGGCCCCTGCACCCACAGGGGAGACCCAGAAGCAGCTCCTGGCTCCTGGCTTCAGATTGGCACAGCTCCAGCCATTATGACCACTTGGGGAGTGAACCAGCAGATGAAAGGCTTCTCTATAACTCTGCCTTTCAGATAAATAAATAAAGCTTTAAAAAAACCCTACAGTAAGTATGTTGACACGCATGTATTGTTGAACCTGTACCATACAGAAATGTTATATGCTTGGCAGTAGCAGTACAGGGGGTGGATTGGAACAAAGTATGGGAAGAAGAGATGACACCAGATGGTAACTGAAACCCACAAAAACAAGTGAAAAGTAGCAAAGTGGTAAACAAGAAGCTAAATAGAACAAACATTATAAATGCATACCTTATTTTCTTTTTCATCTTCAATAGTTATATAATTATTTAAACTAATTATAACAATTGTAGAATATAAATATTAAGTATGTATAACAATAATCGCACAGAAAGGGGAAAGATAGAATGATGTGGCCTTTTTATATCTAGTGGAATTAACTTAGTATAAATCTGAAGCACATTCTGATTAGATCATATGCATATGGTGAGCTCTGGAGCCAGCCCAAACACCCGAAAGTCTTTAATGAAAAAAAAAAACAAACCTAGATAATGTATACTATAAAGAAAAACCTTTCTTGCAAAGCAAATGAAATAGAAACATATACTTTTTTGTCCATTTCAAAGTGCCAAATAAATTTCATGAACAAACTGCTATTGGAATAAAAAAAAAATTTCAAATGAGTTAAGCATTTTGCACTAGACAGTATTCACTTACTACAAAAAATGAGAAAAAAGGAATAGAGATGCAAAGAATTCGCGAGTTACATGGAAAACAAAAAGTAAAACGGCAAGCATCAATCCACTGTGGCGGTAAAACACGAAATGTGAGCAAGCTGACCAATCTGACCAATGCAATTGCCTACTCTTCCACATTAAGACACGGAAATTCTGTCCAGAAGAATTTGTCCTGGTGTGTTGCAAGCTCTTTGAAAACACAGATGTAGACACTCACTCCTTGAGGCCAGTATTATCCTGAAACACCACCAGAAAAAGCTATAACAAGAAACGAAAAAATGTACAGCAATTCCCTCATGAGTAGAGATACAAAACCCTCAACAAAATACTAGATCAAATCCAGACACACAGAATTTTACATCGTAGCCAAGAATGTTTTATCTCAAGTTGGCAAGGTTGGATTCACATTTAAAAATACATTAACATATGATGCCACTTTAGTAGAATAAATGAAAAAAATCAAATACATGCAGAAAAACACTTAAAAAAACCAACATATTTTCATGCTTTAAAAAGCTCAATAAATTACGGATATCAGGGAGGTTCTGATAAGGAACATGCATGAACCTCCAATGAAACTTTATTTGGAAATGAGGTCCTTGGTGAAGAGAAGTCACACTGAATTAGTGTCAGCCCCAGATCCAACTCCTGGGACACTTCTAAGACAGCGGCGTGATGACAGATGCAGAGACTGCAATGAGGCAGCCAGGAGACAGGGATGCCAAGGGCTGCAGGAGCCACCAGGTGCTAGGAAGACAAGGATTCTCCCCTCACCGCTCTAAAGGGAGTGCAGCCCTTCTACACTGCAGTGTTGGAGAACCTGGGTTTGACTTGCAGCTTTGGCTCCTGACCCCAGCTTCCTGCTAATGCAGACCCTGGGAGGCAACAGTGGCAACTCAAGGGACTGTGTTCCTGCCACCCATGTCGGAGATCTGGATTGAGCTCTTGGGGCCTGGCTTTGGCCCCAGCTGGGGGTCGTTGTGGATGTTTGGGGGGATGAACCAGTAGATAGATAGGAGGGGTGTGTGTATGTGTCTGTCTGTCACCCTTTCAAATCAGGTTATTTTTTAAAGATTTTATTTACTTGAGAGGTAGAGCTACAGACAGTGAGAGGGAGAGACAGAGAGAAAGGTCTTCCTGCCATTGTTTCACTCCCCAAATGACTGCAATGGCTGGAGCTGCGCTGATCTGAATCCAGGAGCCAGGAGCCTCCTCCGGGTCTCCCACGTGGGTGCAGAGGCCCAAGGATTTAGACCATCTTCCACTACTATCCCAGGACATAGGAGAAAGCTGGACTAGAAGAGGAGCAGCCAGGACATGAACTGGCGCCCATATGGGATGCCAGCGCCGCAGGCAGAGGATTAACCTACTGCGCCACGGTGCCCGCCCTTCTAATCAGTTTTGAAATTTAATTTTTAAAAATTTAAATGACCTCCAGGCCTGGGCCATAGATGCAGAGGGTGAGGCCAGCACTCCTGCAGTGTGGATGGAGCAACAAGCCAGAGGCTTTTGTTCTCAGACCTTAAGGCGCAGGGGAACAGAAAACCTGCTGGGCGTTGGATTTGCATGGTGTCCGTGGCCTCTTTTCTAACTCCTCCCTTTGTTATTAGGAACATCTATCCTATAGTTTGCCCATCATGGTATTTTGGAGCAGATGACTTCTTTTCTGATTCCACAGCGCACACGTGGACAGGGAGACTGCCCTGAGATGGAACATAATTAGAGTCCACCCACACCTGATACAGATGAGGCTTATGACGTTCTGTGTCCACGATGTTTAGATGAGATTTGGAACCTGGCATTGAGGCGAAGACTTTGGAAGATGTTGAGATGCGGTAAATGTATTTTGTGTGTGACACGGATGTGAATTTGGGAGGCAGGACCGTCGGGGATTCTAAAATTCACGTCCACCTGGGACTGCACAATGTCACCTTATTCATAAATAGTATCTTTACAGATGTGTCAGTCCATTTGGAGCAGTGTCAGATTACAGCAAGCCCTCACCCAGTGACTGGTGTTCTTCTAAGATCACAGGAAGACATGGGAGGGATCACATGTGACAACAGGGGCGGGGATGAGACGAGTGATGTGGCTGGAGGCGCAGACCTGCTGGGAGCCGTCACACCTGAGACCGTCTCTCCTTTTTTGGATTGTTCCACCATTCTCCAAGCTGCTAAAACATACATATTGAGGTAGTAGTTTCAGGTTTTGCATCTTTAAATTCTGACATTCCCATTGATTTTTAAAACAGATTTATTTATTTATTTGGAAGGCAGAGATACAGAGAGAGAGAGGAGAGAGAGACAGAGAGATCTTCCATCTGCTTGTTCACTCCCCAAATGACCACAGTGGCCAGGGCTGGCCAGGCTGAGGCCAGGAGCCTCCCAGGTGCATTAGCAGGAACTGGATTGGAACTGGCACCCATACGGGACGCTGGTACTGCAGGAGGTAGCCTAATCTTCTGTGCCACAGTGAGGGCCCCAACCCATTGGTTTTGTTTGTTTGTTTGTTTGTTTAAGAAACACAGTCTGGTTCTCAGGAAATGATCTATCTTGGCTCACTAAGCAAAGCCATTTTTTCCCCATACATCTCTGATAATACTAACAATTGCTTTTACTGTCTTTCTTCATGGTTCTGATTTTTAGCATTCTTTGATATGCTGCACTGTCCAGTCTCTGGGTGTATCTTCCTACAGAAGTAGCAGTCACTTTATTTTCAGCAGGAAGGTAGGGGTGGCAGGCAGTCCGCTTTAATCCATTCAACAATTCAATTGGCTTACAGCTAGGCCTCAGTTTTCCTAAGGTTTAATTGACTGACTCTCCCCCATTCCTAGGATGTGCACCAGGGCCTCTCCCTCTTGCTGGGTCCTGAAATACAACCTTGGCTCCGGCTTTCTACAGGTTTCTGCTTGTTCTCTCCCTGCTCTGAGCAATCCAAGGATTCAGCAAATACTTAAGAGGAAAATCAGCAGAGTTCCAGGCTCATTTCTCTGAATGTTCTTTCTTAGAGGTTTATTTTTATTTATTTGAAAGGCAGTTACCAAGAAAGAGGAAGAGACAGACACACACAGAAAGAAAAAGAGAGAGAGGGAGAGAGAGGGAGAGAGAGAGAGAGAGAATCTTCTATCTGCTGATTCACTCCCCAAATGGCTGGGGCTGGGCCAGGCCAAAGCTAGGAGCCGGAAGCCCCATTTGGGTCTCCCACAAGGGTGCAGGGGCCTGAATACTAGGCCCATTTTCCACTGCTTTTCCAAGCGCATTAGCAGGGGACTGGATCAGCAGTGGAGCAGCCGGGACTCGAACTGGCACCCATATGGGTGCTGGCATCACAAGTACTGGCTAAACCCACTGTGCCACATGCCGGCCTCCTTGCTCTTTGGCAGCTTTCCTCTCCCAAGTGCCAGGTGGTTTAATTGCTCTAAACTTTTTATCTCTTCAGTCCTGTGTGTTGCCAGGATTTGTTTGCTTCCAATTCTTGGCAGCAAATCTGTTCCTGGGCCTTTTGCCCAGGTTTGTGTCAAAAAGTAGGAAATCCAATAAAAGAAGAAGTGGCTGCCGAATGTCTGCTCGCTCCTCTGGTTACCTTCTGCGCTGGGAGTCCCCAAGGCCACATCACACCCCAAGCGCAGTGACTCAGCAGGACGCAGCACTCTCGTGGCTATGATTTATCACGGTAAAACATCGCAAAGCTCGATCACAAAGAGGCAAAAATTCCTGGGATGAAGTCTGGAGCTTTCCTGGGGCATCACACAGGGCGTGCTCAGTTCCTCTGGCACTGATTGGTGACGTGCGGTGAAATGCTGTCCGCCAGGGTCACTCAATTTATTGTCCAAAGCTGGTGACACAGGCACCTCTGCCCAGCAAGAATCGCAGTTCCAGGCCTCCAAAAGGAAAGCCGGCATTCAGCATAAGCCAGGAACTTCGCTGTCATCCAAGCTCTCGGACACCAGCCAAAGCCCCACCTGCCACGCGGAGCCAGGACAGTGTCTCCGCCTGCTCTGTCAACTCCTGTCTGCACACCTTCTCCCTGGGATTTTGGCGACTGGAGAATTGGTTGGCTTGAAGTTCTCCAATGGCCTCATTCAAAAAATGCTTTAGGCAGTTTCATCCGTAGTTGCTATCCGTTCTCAATGAGTGTGGCTCTGCTGTACAAGTATCCCATTATTTTGTTCCTTCTCTGTTGAACGTTGTGTTTGAAAAGTTGTAGAACTGGAGGCGTAAGATGATGGGGGTCCCTCGGCCCTCTGTGGGGTGTTTGTTTATTCCCAGGCACCTTGAATGCAAGTTCGGGGGTTGGGATGACCTTAGGCTGTGTGGCAGTGCCTGTATATGTGTGAGCGGGAGGGTTGATGTACTTTCTATTATTATTTTGCATTTTTTTCTGACAGGCAGAGTGGACAGTGAAAGAGACAGAGACAGAGAGAAAGGTCTTCCTTTTTCCATTGGTTCACCCCCCAATGGCCGCTGCGGCCGGCGCACCACGCTGATGCGAAGCCAGGAGCCAGGTGCTTCTCCTGGTCTCCCATGCGGGTGCAGGGCCCAAGCACTTGGGCCACCCTCCACTGCCTTCCCAGGCCACAGCAGAGAGCTGGACTGGAAGAGGGGCAACCGGGACAGAATCCAGGGCCCCAACCGGGACTAGAACCTGGTGTGCTGGCGCCGCAGGCAGAGGATTAGCCAAGTGAGCCGCAGCGCGGGCTAAATGGCAGAAATCTAAACCTTAGGGATGTCTCACCTTCCGCACAAAGCAGACAAGAACTACTGCTGAAATCTATCCCCACTAGAACGCGTCCCTTTGCTCCCGGTCTTCTGTAACCACTTTCGAGTGGGGTGGTAATACCACAATCTATTTCCAGCTAGTACCAGCACATAGTACAGTTCTGCTGGTGTAACTTGGTTCAATTATCTCCTCTTCAGTGACCTGGGGAAGGTGTTCTTTCCTACTGCAGGTGCAGTTCATGGCTTTGCTTGCTCACACATATCCTACCTCCACTAACTCAACTTGCCTGAGGTAAATGAATTAAAAGGCTTACCCCGGCCGGCGCCATGGCTCACTAGGCTAATCCTCCACCTTGCGGCACCGGCACACCGGGTTCTAGTCCGGTTGGGGTGCCGGATTCTGTCCCCGTTGCCCCTCTTCCAGGCCAGCTCTCTGCTGTGGCCAGGGAGTGCAGTGGAGGATGGCCCAAGTCCTTGGGCCCTGTACCCCATGGGAGACCAGGAGAAGCACCTGGCTCCTGCCATCAGATCAGCACGGTGCGCCAGCTGCAGCGCGCCAGCCTCGGCAGCCATTGGAGGGTGAACCAACGGCAAAGGAAGACCTTTCTCTCTGTCTCTGTCTCTCTCACTGTCCACTCTGCCTGTCAAAAAAAAAAAAAAAAAAAAAAAAAAAAGGCTTACCCCATTAAGTGCCAAGTTTTCACGTCTCTGAGTATTTCAACAACATAATATTTACTTTAAAGTTACCACAGGATGTATATGTATTGCTCAGTTTAAGTCTTTATAAGGCCCTATAAATAGGAAGATGGGACATAATGAGTTAAGGAAAGAACAAATGTTAAAACAAGATTTAAGAGTGGAATGAGAAAAGCAGTGACATATTCCAGAGGTTTTCACTGCAAGAGATTTGGGGAAGAAAATGTTAGTAGAAAATTATTCAGCACCTTGGGCAAGACAGAAGTAGAAACATATTGGCTAAATGAAAGGGGAAAGTTGTTTTTAAATATTGATTGATTTGAAACACAGAGTTGCAGAGAGAGAGGGAGAAACACATACAGAGATCTTCCATTTGCTGGTTCACTCCCCAAATGGCCACCAACAGCCAGGGCTGGACCAGACCCAAGCTAGGAACCAGGAATGCCATCTGGGTCCCCCATATGGGTGCAGGGGCCCAAGGACTTGGGCCTTCTTCCACAGCTTTAACAGGTATATTAGCGGGGGGGGGGGGGGAGATAAATTGGAAGTGGAGCAGCCAGGACTCAAACTGGTACCCATACGGGATGCCAGCATTGCAGGCAGTATTTTAACCCACTGTGCCACCAGGCTGGTCCCCAAGAGTAAAAGCTTCAAGATAAACGCTCTGTAGTCCTTTATTAGGTAGAAATGTACCTAGGATTTGAAAGCTAAATATACTTGCAGGTTCTACAAGAGGAAGGAAGTGAGGCAAGAGCGAGAATTCATAGTGTGGAAGTTAAGACTATTCCTACTTGGTTTCCTGGTAAGTCCAAGTATCACTCATACGTACCCCAGGCCGACAGGAGAGAAGAATACGGCAGAAAAACACAAAGAGCAAACATCAAGAAACACTAGCCCAGAAAAGCCTTTGTACCATTCATTATCCTAAGGAAAAAGAACTATGATGCATCACAATTTACTTCCCACAAAACTTTCGCACAGACACACCTCAAAGCATTAAAGTGGTCAAGTTTTCCAACCCTCATCTTCTCTCCGCTTGGGTGTGCATCTGAGAACCAAAGGAGCTCACAGACTTCTCTGAGCCGAAGAGGAGCAACACAGTCTCTCCTACGCTGCCAGCAGCTTCCTCTGTTGGATTCGTATTCTAGCCACTTAAGCAAATCTTCACTCAGCCCCATGTGTTAGGGATTATACTGAACTCCCACGGGGCTACGGTCAGGGAGGGAGTCGACCATGTGAGAAGATACCCACCAGGCAGTGCAATGAGTATCACTATAGGGCACTTAACCAGCGTGAACCGAGAGCTTAGTGGGGTCGGGAAGCTTTGCAAGAAACCTTAGACCTCTCCAGCAGAACCTTGGGAAGCCACGAAGAACATACTAGTACACGACATAGTGCATAACATAGACTTGCAGCCTCTGAATAGGGAGAGACACAGAGAGACAGAGAACCGAATCCCTCAGCATCAACATGGCTAAGACTGTAGTCCACCTAGGTCAACGTAAGTAAGTCATTTATTCCAAGAAATCTGCCCAGAAAAGATAAGTTTATAAACAAACAAAAACACAATCCCCTACAGGCTGCAGACAATAATCTGCTTCTCCGGGCAAACGGTTGCTATTTAAACAACAGTTGACTCAATCAAGACCCTTCAAGATCCTTTCTTGCTGTGTCTGCCAATCCTAAACTCTGGGCCAGTCTCCCCGCCTTGACAGACATGCCCTAAACCATTTGAGCACAGACCCCAAAGGCCTCCAGCTTAGTGTATCCAGGTGCCACCCTCTATCTGCAACAAGCTGTGTTAGTTCGTTTTGCTTCCTTCACAGGTCATCTGATGCATTTGGGGAGTTTAACATAAACACAGCCTTGTTGTTAAAGGACTGGTCACTTCGCAAATGTGTCTTCCTCTCACCAGAATTGATTCCTAGGTCACCTTTCGCTATCAGGTCTATGCTGCTGACGTTAATCAATGGGAACTGGCTTCATCTTACCGAGGCTCCTTTTAAAACACAAGGTCTCTCCGAAAACCAATTAACTGCAGTCAACTTCAAGACCAAACTTTACGTTTGCATAAGCAACAGCTGAGAAACGTAAGAGGTACAGGTTTCCGTACTTTATGCAGTGAATCTGATTCAGAGAATCTCCATTTCAAAAAGCACCATTTTTCCTTACTGCATGCGGTGTGTAGACCACAATTTGAGAAACAATGCTTTCCTCTCCCATCACCAAGCATGTGTATTATACATATATTCACACCCATGTGAACCATTCCACACACATGTAATTTTTAACATACAATCATGCCACACTTATACAAAAGCACCTTAAAATGCTTGCGGGAAAATGGAATTAAAAGGTCAGTTTATTTGGGTGCCAAAAATTGTGAAATACATGCATTTTTTTGTGCAAAATATGCACTTTCCATGGACATTGAGAACTACCCTCATAGAGTTTCATGCCATGCCTTTTTAGGGGGAACATTTTTATTGTGCCATCTAAATCATCATATATAGATCCACATTTTTTAATGGCTACATCATATTCTATTATACATATGTATCATAAGGTATCATTCCTCAGTGAATGGACATTTAGATCACTGGGTTGTTTTTGGTTTTGTTCATCTTGGGCTTTCTTCTGTTTTTGTTTTTCACTATTAAGACCAATGCTGCAACAAATGCCCTGAACGCTTACATTTATAGACTTCCACGCCATCTCCTGAAGAACATGGAGAGGCAGAAACATGCAAGAGTAGGACTACTCGGGCAGAAGGTGCATGGCCCCCTCTGCAGCCGCCAGCTCCTGCTGAGTCACCCACCCCTTCACAGCCTCACCCTCTGTCCCAGAGGCCCACGGCTTCCCCTACACCTATGCCAATACTATTACAAATCTTTTACATTTTTATCAACCTAACAAGAAAAAAACTTATTTAAGTTTGCATTTCACTTTGTTTTTCATGAGAATTAACCAGCAGTGTACCACTGAAGCACAATCATCTCAAATTCTACAAAATACACTATGATTTAATTTTAGAAAACTATTTAATTCTACTTTAAACCTTAACTCTATCACCTACGGGGTGAGTGAATTTCAAATAGATGTCTCTTAGTCAGTACTACCTAAGTAGTAGCATCTAAGTAGTAGTACCTAAGTACTACCTAAGAACTGAGTACTTCTTTCACCACTTTCACCGAGCTATAGAAGAAGGAGAGAGAACCGTGGGCAATGCCTGACCTCCAGCAGGTCACCTACCTTCTTGAGAGCTTCAGGTTCCTCTTTTGCAAAATGGGGATTGTACTCATTTTCTAGGACTGCTTTGAGGATTCAATGAGATAACAACTTTAGTTATTAGCTGTGACAACCACCACCGAATACAGCACCAGGAAAGTTACTGCATGACTAGAACAGTTTGTAGAGGCCTTCCTTTGCAATTATAAAGTAGTTACATGGATATTAACAAAGTCTGGGTCTATTGGGAGAGTCAACCGTGGGCGGGGAATTCTGAAGGCACTAGACGAGCACACAGTTCACAGGGTGAGCACCTCGCTTACAGCATCGTGGCTCTGCTTGCCCACAAGTGCTCTTCTAAGGGTAGTTCAGAAAATAGTTGCGAAATGACTTAGTTCCTTAGATGACATACAGGGATCCAAACAGACAGCCAACCACACACCAGGAACTTTTTCAAGTTGCTAAGAGGGTCTTGATGCTAAGTACCCACAACAAAACAATTCCTGAAATGTCATTAAGATTTCCCAAGGCCAATGAATGAAATCCTAAAATTTTTCTGTAAAGTAACATACTAGAGGTCTCATCCTTGATTCTTTCCCAAAGCTAACCTAATTCCTTCATTCATGCTGACCAATCAGAAAGTCTTATCCCAAGAACTGGGGCTATTTAATCTCCACTGAAGAGATAAAGACTCACAGTAAAGTTAAAAAGACAAAATAATGTTATCTATATTTTCCTGTGCTTCTAGAACGACAACCAGTCTTAACTGGCCAGCCCATGGAGCTCATCTTCTTGGACAGATGCCCATGGACCTGTCACACAACTCATGCCTTAGCAGATAAAGCACAAAGCCAACAATGGCACTGTCCTATAGCTTACCCAAAAACTCTCAACGGCTCAACTCACCTACGTCTTCCTCCTTTTTTCTCTTCCTCCACATCATGAGTTTTGCAAATTTTTATAACGATTTTTTTATGAGTAAAACGATCTGGAAAAAATATATTTTTTTTTAGTTTTTATTTCAATCAAATAAGAGGCAACACTTGCTGTATAAAGTACTGCATATGGAGAACATTTACACAAATATACAAAACTTCAGAAAAATGGAACTCCAGTTTGTTTCCATAGCCTTAAAAAGGTAGGGGACAAATAAAAATATCCAAATCAGAGTCAATTCTTTAGGAATGTAAACTCTAGGAATACAATGAGAAACAAGTATACTTACTATGAAAGGTTTAGTATCACTACACGATTGGGAGTAAGGAAAAGAGGTACACAGCAAAATTCATAGAAGAGAAAACCACACCAGGTAAGCTGAATCTTGAGTTTATCAGCAAAAACTTCATAATGAGATACAGGGGCTCTCGAATGCTGCTATGAAAACCACAAACATCTTTCCAAATATCCACTGCAAGTCTCCTTGGATACATACAAGTTACAAAGTACACATGACAGCACACTGATGCTCCCTCATGAAGAAGTCAACAATATTAAACATAAGCCTGAATAACTCGCAGTACTGAGTCTCATTTTATGAAGCAACACATCTGAAAGTATAAATTCATGCTCATTAATGGACAGTTTTAATGTCTCATCCCAAGATTGGGAAGAGACTATTATACATTAATTTCTATTTACAAGGTTTAATTTAAGTGCCCATCAAATTCTTTCTTTTTAATGGCCTCCTAAACATATTTTTCAGTTGCATGGCCTAACATTTATATTTCCTTAATGTGTTTCCCTTTAATATATTTATCATACCTACAGACTCAAACATTAGACTGCCTTCTTTTAAATATTTGTTTAAAATTATATATCAGAGTGCCTTTTTCTCCATAATTTAACAGTTTTAATATTTTAGTTCTTATTCTTCCAAAAGAGACAAAATCCCCCAAAACCAGGGTTATTTTGATCTATTTTGGCTTAACATTTCCCGTTAATACAACTTTTTAAAACATTGTGTTTGTGGAGCAGCTGCTTCCCAGGAGACAACGGTGAGGAAACATTGCTCTTTGAAAACACGCTTCAGTCGTCATTTAAGGGACGAGCACTTCCACTCTCAGAGTCCACAGAGCTTGGCTTTGAAAGTCCCACGGTGGTGGACAAAGGCCTCCAGGGAGCTTTCTGGAAGACAACCGCCCTGGGTGCTCTGGCCCGCTGCTCTGAAAAGTCTGCTTTGTGTCTCTCCCCACCTGGATTCCAACAGGCGACTGCTGAGTCCAGCTTGTCCCGTGCGGTAAGGTTTTCAAGAATGACAGGTTGAGTGATTTCAAGAATCCTTCGAGATTCAAAATGAGGAAAAGAGCTGCAGTTTCTGCTCAGACTGTCTGAGCGACGGGCTGTGCAAGTCCCCAGTTTTGTGTGAAACCCTCCCCTCCGGGGGATAGAAAGCATTGTTCAGGAGATACAGCAGATCTGTGACCAAGTGCATCATTACAGGAAAGTGACATGCAAAATCCACCCCAACTTTCAAACTTGAAAGGTGAGGGGGAAGAGAGTGGTAGGGATAATACCAATATTGTCACAGTTCATTCATAATTGCTAGAAACATTCTAATGTATAATCCTTATTTGAAATGGTATCAAAGGAACTATACAAGAATTATGCTGGTAACATAACTACACACCAGAAAAGCAGCGGTGCAAATCACCTGGAACAAAAATTCAGAACCACTCCGTTGAGCAAAACTTCAGAGCTTTTCAAAGAGAACACACACATGCAGATTTGCTGTGCGTCCTATTAAAGGGTGGTACCTCTGTCCGACTAAAAATCACAGGCATAATACAGCTTCGAGTCCATTTATGGTTAACAAGAAAAATACAAAATGTTACTTTTTATTGCCAAAATGAGTGAAGATCATTAGACACGTACAGGACTTGAGAATTCATATGTCAATATTATTAACAAATGAATTAGCTGTCCAAAACACAAGAAAGATCGTAATGGTCTGGCAACCAGCATTTGACCCAGGGTTGTGAGACCACAGAGAATTAATTCTACCTCTCCCACAAGTCAGTTCTGTGTACTCGGATACTCTCTTCTCCAACATTAATATGTATAAAAGTCATTTCAGCTTCCTGGTAAAACACAGACTCTGATTCCATCAGTCTGGGGTGATCCTGAAGCAATGCCTTTTTTTTAACAAGATGCCAGCTGATCTCAATGCTACCTCTGGTCCTTGGACCACACAAGCACAAAGGTCTAGAATATCACCAACCTGCGTTCCGTTAGTGTGGCGCAATGGCACAATCTCACCTCTCATCTACGCTGCCCTCTTTTTCCTAAACCTGATTCTACAACATCTCCTAAGCACTTCAGCTTGCTTAGAATACCAATCTTTTAAACTAGTTCTTAATAATATCAATACTGTTAGAAACCATGCACAGGGAAAATTCTCCACCAAAGAATTACCAAAAAAAAAAAAAAAAAAAAAAACAGGAAATTCACAGAGACATTTTACAAGTATTTTAAATTATACACAGAATTCTTTGTAAACCAATACATATCAACTTCCACTGCCCAGTTGCCTCACAATTTTTTTTTGTTTTGTTTTACTAAAATTTATGCCAACAGGTATTATTCCATTCTGTTACTGGAACTGAAAAAAAAAGTCAAATTCATTTATATCAAAATCCATTTTGCATTCAGGGTTAATTCATGAGAACTAGTTCACGCCTCTCGAAGAATTATGTTTAATCTGGAAGACAAAGCAGTCGGGGTCAAACTGTGTTCAGAGTGTAAATGCTTTGGCCTTCTTCAGGACTTCTGACATAGTCGAGCTCTGCATGAGCAGCCACCAGAGGAAAGGACCAGCACATCCTCTCTGTGCCCACTGCTAGGGACCACAAATGAGGAGTCCACCATGTGCTCTAAGAGAAGAGCCCAGGACAGGGGTCAGCTTCCTGAGCCTCCCTCTACCTCGAGTCTCGGTCATCCTCTCACTCCCAACTCTGCAGTCCTACACTTGCTTCACAGGAAGTTCTGCCACACCTGCAAGGGCCATCAGGCACCCACGTGGGCCCTGGGGCTACACACAGGCTTGTTCAGCTTCCGCTGCATCACTCTCTCCACTTCCATCTTCTTTCTATATCATAACGAGAACCTGTAAGACAGGCCTCTTCATGGGCAAGAAACACAATTCACTGTTTTCTTATTTTAAGTCGAAGAACACAAGCAATCTTCAGTGAATATGCAAATGTATTCTGTCCAAATTCACCATGTTTGTTTTCTGTGGCATTTTACAGGTTAAAAGGATGATCTGATTTCCTTCATTTGCAGACATACAATTTGATAGTGTATTGTTGGAAGTGGGATCTGGAGAGCCGTGCTGAGGGATTTAGTGATTTCCGGACAATCTTTGGTGCGGCTCTGAATGAAAGGAATCCACACTAGAGAGGATTCCCAAAGTTGAGTGGCAGGGTAAATCAGCTCTATGGCCTCTTATACCTTAGGAATTCAAAGGAATTTCCACCTGCTAAATCCAGATCAAACACTTCAAAACAACCAGCAATCTGATATTTGCCACAGAAATATTGCCCTGGTGACAAAAGCAATGTTCCTAACCCGGGCCCCCAGAATTACATTATGTTCTAGGAGCTGAGCTACCAGGCATTCTCCAGGGCCTTGAACAAACCATTCGAAACTTAAAGATGATGTGGCCACACACATTCTTCCTGGGCACTTCTCATAGACGTCATTTTTTTTTCACGTGCCTGCTGTCTGGGCCAGCTCTCTGAACATGCCACCGGCTGCAGCACTCCTTGAGTGGCATCTCTGCCCATGCGGCACAAACAGTCCCCCTGACTCTGACGGCCAAACACACAGCTTTCAAGAGAGAAGTTACTAACAAACAAAAAGACCAAAAAAAGGAAAAAATCAACTCACAGCCTCACATGAGATACAGCCAACATGATCAAGTGTTTCAGCTAACTTGCTACAATTTATTGTCACACTGACCCTCCTGGGGGAAACAGTCACAGGAAAGGAAATTTTAAAAGACTCAAACCAAAGGGGGAAAACAAAAACAAAATACAATAGAACCAAGAAATCACAAAACCGTATTTCCACGTACTGCCGTCTAGACAACGTTCCCTTCATAAAGTCATGGGAGCCTTCAGAATCTCGGGTCAGGGGCAGGCTTCAAAGACGCAGGGTGCTTTTGTCAAGAAGCCACGTCGCATGGCCAGCGTGACTGGCCACGGGAGAGAAACACATGACAGACTAATCTGTGGACAGGGTAATGCTAATACTAGGAGGTCTCTGTGGACCTGACTGATGCTTTGCTGGAAGTTCGGTTCTTTCTGAAACGTAAACCAGCTTTTCTTCTTGCAAACTACAAGCTGAAAACCTGTTGGCGTCGGTCCCAGGCCCACAAGCAACGGCTGGTGGTGGGTTTGGGGGCATGGTGACACCACTGACTTGTTCAAACGATTTGCTAAACACGGTCGTGGCTGTCTTGGCCAAACCATGGCTGCTGGGCTTCGGCAGGGATTGGCTGGTGGTTAGAGTCAGTCTCTTCAGAGACAGAAGCTCGAGATTCTCACTCTGGGCTCTCTGAGTTTGTTTTCGAGCAAAATGATCTTTGCAAGTTTCCCCTGTCATTTCTTTTTCTCTTCCTCCAGGTTTGCTTCCTCCCGACCGTCTCAGGTTCTTCCCTGCACTTGTCTTGTTACCACAATTGTGACTACTGTTGGATAAACCTGACTGGCTGGTACTAGACGCAGCCCTCGAATAAAACCCCTCGTCAACTTCCGATATCTCCATCAGTTCTTCTTGACCCATTAGTTCTGTATCTCCTAAACAAAGAAATGAAAAAGTTTAATTAACATTAAGCATTCTAAACAATTCCTTTAAAATGATTAATGTCAAACCAGTTAATTTTAAATAAATTATGCTTTAGCGTAATTTCAGAAAGCAACAGATTATAGAACAAAATCAAAGAATAAATCACAACATTCTTTCTATCAATATCACAAATACTTCACTGTAATTAAATGACAGTAATTTAGAGTGTATTAAACAAAATGCATGCCATAAACCACACCCCACTGTGTTTTTAGAAAGACTTCTCCCATTATTCATGCAAAAGATCAGAAACAATTAGAAAAATTACTGTAAACAGTATAAAATCAAAGCTCTTACCAAGGAACTTTTTGAAAAAAAAAATGGTATCAAAATAGTTAAGAGTTTTTTAGAAAGTTGCATTCTAGAACATATTACTAAATTTTAAAGATGTAGACTGTAAATATCACAAGCTCAAACTTGTTAACATTCTACATACAATATCCTTCATATCAAAGATGGCAAAAGCGAGAACATCATTTTAGGTCACAAAACACAAGCAGAAAATTGTTTGGGAAGTAGTTTTCTGCCTCAGTGTTTACGACGGTTTACTCAGAGACAACGTGGGTATGAGCGTTCCAAAGAGCATTAAGAGTCGTGGAGAAGGTGTGTGCATCACTCATGCATTCTGGTTATTAGATGACATGCAGAATTGTTGTGACTGTGCAACTGTGGCTGAACATGCATCGGTGGCCTCTGCCTTGAGATACCTTGGAGTGCAGCTAGAAAGCGCTCTGCTAAAACTGCACTCTGCCAGGTGGGTTTATTCCATCCTCCATCATTTTTCTTACAGATTTTTGCCTCCTGATCTCTGGCAAGCCTTTGCTCTCAGGTCTAGGATCTGTGGGGGTGTCCTGCACACCCTGCATATGCTGAGCATCAATCTCTCCTAGTGCTCTGCTTTTGTCCCCATTCCCGGTTCTCTCTCCGGCCACACTTGTGACACTAATCTCAGGAATGACAAGGATGCCCAATTCAGTAGTATCATTATTGTTGTCAGGTTGCTCTAGAATTAAAGATGATAAGACAAAATGATGGCTGAAAACAAAACAAAATAAAAATGCAAGACAAGAAAAACAAAAGACCCAAAATAAAAATTGCATGACTGAATGTTACGAGTTCAGCCAAATATTTACACCATAGAAATGTACATGATGTTCAATAGCTTGACACGCTGGAGACGACAGCCACGTTCTTGGATTTTAAAATGACCAAGAGAAAACTCACAGAGCAAAATTCATGGTCTGCAGTTTTTTACACACATATTTCACATGGAACAGGGACCATCAATTCTTTTGTAAATCAGAACAGAATTTCCATTCTTTTAGAGATAATGCTGTGACCACCTGAACTTATGTTCAGCTTTAGGCAAATGCTCAAAGCAGCGCAGCCAGAACTCCAGCTTTGGCCAACAACAGGAACCACTAGCCACTCCATTCTCTTATTACACTACATTGAAACTCCCTGGTTTGGGAGGGGAATGCTCACTCTCTTTGGATGCCATGGTTAGTAATGCCACAGGTAGAGGTTTTGTCTCATACATCCACTGCCTTGTACGAGTATATCAGAAAATATTAATTTGGCTGTGATACAATGAAGCAGGCAATTCCTTCAGACTCAGACTGATTCCATAAATTTAGGCCAGGGTGCCATGGTTCATTACTATGCTGGAGAAAAGAAAACATGAATTTGGGAAAACAAATTGACTGTCAATCCTGTATTCTGAAAAGAAGTCATCAAAATTTTAACAAAGGAGGAAAATTCCCAACTAGTTAATGCCTGGAAACATGATTTTATTTTGTGTCTTCATCAGAGTTATAATTTTATTTAGAGTCATCAAGGAATTATCTGTACTAAACAGGGGGAAAAGGACATAAATATATTTACAGTGGGCTAGTAGTAAAACTTAGCAGTTGAAAACAACCAAGACCTACATAAAACAGCATTACTCTCTAAAATACGTAGGAGGTAGGCATCGCAGCTCAGCGGTTTAAGCTCTTGCCTGCGATGTCAGAGTGCTGGTTCAAATCCCGGCTACTCTGCTTCCAGTCCAGCTTCCTGTTAACGCTCTAGTGTTTAGGTTCCTGCCACCCAAGTGGGTGATCTGAATGCAGTTCCTGGCTCTTGAGTTTAGCCTGGCCCAGACCTGGCTGTTGTGGGCATTTGGGGAGCAAATTACTGATTGGAAGATCTCCCTCTCTCTATTTTTCTCTCACCCTCACTCTCACTTTGTCTTTCTGAGAGTGGGAAACAAGTAAAATAATGAGCAAATAACATAGTGAGCAAACCCCCAAGTCTGCTTCAGGGACAAAGGTTTTTAGAGAAAGGGCAGCCAGGCTCTCACTAACAGCGCTAGAGTCTGAGGGACATTAATGGGCAGTAAGTTCCCAAATGGGCAGTAAGTTCCCTAAATTTGCTGCACGCTGGTATCACCTGCCGCCTGGCTCCCCACCCCTGCCCTCAAGACCTTCTGATTTATAATTATAATGAAGTATGACCCTGGATGAGGAATTGTTTAGAGCTCCCTGGTGGCCAAGGAACCACTGCTGTAATCAGATTCTTTCTAATGCTGAAAACTTCAGCGGAAGCTTGTGGAGGGGCCCCTGGAGACCCCACACTGTGTCAGAACTCCCTTCCAGAAGTCCTCTCCTCAGAACTGCAGGCTGCCCTGTGCCATGCCAATGTGCTGGTATAACTACTTCCCCTTAACTTAGAGCATCATCAACTTTTGGCTAGAAGTTCTCTAAACAAAAGTTGTATTTCTCAGGCCAAAACACGTGGGTGTGGCAGTAGTGCGCTGCCGTTTCCAGGAGCCCTCTAATAGAGGCTTAATGAGACCACAAAGTTCAACGGAGCCTACTCCCAAAGGCTAAGCACTGTCCTCACGTCAGGGCTAACAAATTCTCACTGCCAGAGGCCACTGCCACCTCGAGTAAGATGACCATGACACTGCTGTGTGACGGCCAAATTTACCCATTTCCACCGTAGATACCATTTCACAAAAGAGCAAATAAAAGGACATTCAATCAAAAAATCATAAATGTTGTAAATTATCCAGACATAGAAAAACAATGAATATTAACATTCAACAAAACTGTTAAAGATAAGCATGGATAACCTAATAGAACAGAACAAAACTACTTACACTAAATGGTATTAAATAGGTTTTTTGAGAGCATTCACATACATGATTCAACTATTCTCAAAGCGATACGTTAGTGAGCTTCTGAAATAAGCAATTTGGTTCCCATTTACAGACAAGGAAACTGAAGTTTAGAAAGAGCTATGCAAGTATTCTGTGGGGAAACTAAACAATATCTCTTGACTTGCCATGTCCACAGGTGGGCATTTGGCTTAACAGTTAACACAACACTTTGGGACAGCTGCATCCACATTGGAATACGGGGTTCAAGTCCTGCCTCAGCTCCTGATCCCAGATTCCCACTAATGCGTACCCTGGGAGACAGCAGGTAATGGCTGACGTTGGTGGGTCCTTGCCACCCACTTTGGAGATCCGGATTAGATTCTTGGCTCCTGACTTCAGCCTGACCCAGCCCTGGCTGGGTTGACATTTGGGGAGTGAACCAGTGGGTGAGAAATCTCTCTTTATCTGTCTCTTTCTCTCTGCCTTTCCAAAAAAAAAGTCCATCCCAGCACATACAATAAATTCTAACTTTTCAATTTCATTAGTGTCAATTTGAGTTAAATATCCTGTGACATCACTCAATTAGTTTCAGTTTACTTACTTAGATTCCCGATCATGTAATAGAAAGCCAATAATTTACTTTGGCTGAACAGAAAGCCAAGGAAAATTAGTGTGGAAGAAAATCTAAGAAGCAATAATTGTCACGGTCAGGGTGTCTGGATTGCTTTTCTTGTAATTGGATTTTATTATTTTTAAATGTCAATGAAAGTTAATAATTTAAAGGGTGCTTCAATGATGACAATTTAAAATTTCGCAAGGAAAACAAACAAAAAAAAACAGGAATAAAGTTATGTAGAGCAACATTAGGCAACTGAATTATTAATAAAAATCTTTAGCCTAAGATTCAATCATATTAATTTTTTATTCATAAAATTAAATGGTAAGTCAAAAAATTAGACCACGTTTTCCCAGAAGCACAAATCTTTGAGTAATTAACTGATGTATGTTATCACTCAAAATGGTAGTAACAGTATATTTTTTATCTGCTTATTAAAATCATGAAAAAGAAAATAATGTAATTCCTCACAGAGCCAGAAAGAACAAGCACATAACTCTCAGGAAAATTACAGAATAAAGAAAAATAATTGTATGACCCAAAGAAATAGGTGTTGTGTGGTCTTGCGCCCTATCACCCCTTCGACATCTGCCCCTGTATAACTGTGCCCAGTCTGTCTACACACGTGTTCTTATTGGTCTTTGGGCTGTCGTCTGGGCCTGCAGTGCCCTTCCCTGGAGAGCTGAAGGGCTCATTTCCTTACTCTCTCAGGTCCTCTCAAAAGTTTCCTTTTCAGTGAAGTCTTCTCTGGTCAACCCAACACAGTCTCAGTACTCCCGTATTTCAACTACCCTTTTTCCTGTTTTCTTTTTCTGAGAACTTAGTACTCTCAGTACTCTATATCTAGAACTGTCTATCTTGTTTACCAGATGTAATTTCCATGAAGGCCGAGAATTTAAAAAAAAAATTTTTTTTGAGAGGCAGAAAGAGTGAGACAGAGACAGAGACAGAGCTCCCATGCAAGGGGTCACTCTCTAAAATGCCCACCACAGCATGAGGCTGGGCTGGCCACAACCATGAGACCACAGTTCAATGCAGGTCTCCCCTGTGGGCGGCAGGAACCCAGTTAACTGAGCCAGTGCTGCCACCTCCCAGGGCCTACCTCAATAGGAAGCTGCAGTCATGGAGCCAAGTGGAACCCAGACGCACAGGTTCCACTATGGCACACGGCTGTCTTAGTTGCTAGGCCAAACATCCACCCAAAGGCAGAGATTCTGTGTGGTCACTGCTGCATACCTAGTTCCTGGAAAAGCAACTTGTATGTATAGTAGGCACACAATGAATATCTGTTTAACTGCATGACTCTCCTGCTTAGAGATGGAATTATTATTAGAATAAATAAAAGTGAGAAAAGTAAGCTAGGGATGTGTTACTTGTCCTTATAAAAGGAAAAAGAACACAGAGCTTATACTAATAAGAATATTTACGTGACAAAAAAGCTTTTTGTTTTTTAAAATGAAGTAGCCATCTCTAAATGCAGATTTAGTAAAACGCTTAGTAATGTTAAACTATCTTTTTTTTTTTTGAAAAAAAATGTTTATTTTACTTGAAAGGCAGAGTTACAGACAGAGAGATCCTCCATTCATTAGTTCACTCCCCAAATGGCCACAATGGCCAGAGCTGGGCCAATCCAAAGGTAGAAGCCAAGAGCTTCCTCTGGGTCTCCCACATGTGTGCAGGTGCCCAAACACTTGGACCGTCTCCCACTGCTTACCCAGGCCATTAGCAGGGAGCAAGATTGGAAGTAGAACAGCCAGAACTCGAACCAGAGCCCATATTGGATGCCAGTACCACAGGCACCGGTTTTCCCCACTATGCCACAGCACAGTCCCTCCCAAACGATCTTTTAAAAAAACACATAGCTTTTTTTTTTTTTTTTTAAATCATGTTAGCCAGAGGATAACTATATAGCCAAGGAGAGGAAGTTACTATCTTCTTTAAGAAAACTACATAGAAGATGCTTTAAGGGAATATATGCATAAAAAAATAGAATTTGTTTTCACCCAGAACTTAAAAATCTATGCAAATATTGTCATGATTAATTTCTCCCTACATATAAAATAAAAACTTACATTTGACTTCAAATAACTTGAAAAGTTGAAAGAAGATCCACAAAGAAACTTCTCAGAACATTTTATTTGTGTAGCTTCTATGGGTACAAACAGGTAACTTCTCTCCATGAATACAAATGAGGAGAGTTAAAGGATACTTTTAATAGACATTTCCAAGCTGGTTCTCAAAGGGACTCAAATAATTTCTCCATGAAAAATTTCTTTCAGGTTTCAGAAAAAAAAAAATGAAGCAAATTGCAAATATCACTAAAACTGATCATAAAAAGTTCTGATTTCTCTCAAACATAATTTTATGTAATCCCAAATATCAAATATCTATTCCATTATGTCACTTCACTCATGAAACTATCCTAGCTTTTATTTGTTCTATGGCTACCACATTTTACTAAAAGTAACAATTTCAATGAAGGAACAATTCATTTTTTTCATAGAATTTATGCATCTCTGAACTCAGACTAATTTATGAGTCCTAAGGAATGTGGCTATAGCATGAAACACAAACTTATTTGTGAAAAGAATAAAATAATCTGAAACATTATAAAGAACTGTACTTAGAATGTCTGCTCATACAATTTTGACACTATTTAGGAAAAGTATTTAAGTAAACCTCAAAAGAAAGTCATACACATTCATTTACAATTTATTAAAAATCTACCCTTTAAACCAAGGATTTTATGTTTCTAATTCATTCCAGTCAATGGACTAAAATGTTATCTATATTCATTAAGCTATTCCTTGCAATATTATTTGTAATAACAAAAATTAGAAGCAAATTACTTAACATATTGGGGACATGGTTAAGTAAATGATGGAATATCAAATCAATATAGTAGTATTATGTAGCCATTAAAATGGCTGAATTTACTAGGAAAACTTGGGAAAATGTTTAACAATGTTAACTGAATGAAAGCAAGATACCAAAAAAAATTAAATAAGGAACAACTATGAAGAATGCATACATATACAGAGAAAGCATTAAAATGAAAACTCCTTAAATACTAGGATGTACAAGCTTACTATGTTGTTACATTGTTCTTTAATAAACAGAAAAGATGGAACAAATTTCTCACCCTGTGTTACAAACAACTTTGTCATATACATCCACTCATTCAGTCATTCAGCTACAATTCATTGATCTCTCATAATGTGTCAGACATTGCTTTAGATTCTGGGGATCCATTAGCCAACAAGGTATCTGAGCTCACTTGTGATTTGGAAACCAGATAAACAGAATTTAACTAGCAAAACATGCAGTGAAGAAAACAAGATAATGAGCTAGAGTAAGCAGGGTGGTGGGGGGAAAGCTGCTGCTCACATATCCCAAACAATTAGACAAAGCCCTTCATGCAGGAGAGGCTCAGTCTGTGAAAGTGGGAAAGGAGGAGTCCAGTGAGCCGGGGGAGCGTGGTCTTCAGTGAGGTCAAGGCAATAGGCCAGAGGTTGTATCACCAGGGTCCTGTATGCTACAGCCAGGAGTCTCGATTTTATTCTGATTGCAGTGGGCAGCCATTGACAGGCACACAGATCAACTAGTTGCAAATCTTACAAACACTTCTCTTTAATCAACAGAAGTCACACTTGTATAAAACAACATATTGAGCATGAAGTGTGTCCCGAGTTAGAATGCACAGCACTGTAGCAATGCTTACTCGTGGGCAGTAATTTGCGAGGCAGATTAGAGGAAAGGGAGGCTGCCACAAAACCACAGGAGGAGGACCAGGCACACTCTGAACAGAGACACAGACACTGAGGCAGGTGGGTCTTGAACCAGAAGCAGACTTCCCAGGTAAGACAAGAGCAGCTCTGGCCACACAGGAACACACAGTCCAGACCACAGTGGGTTACTCAGATGCACTGGTCAGGAGCATAGTATCAGTTTCCTTAAGTCAAGAACAGCCAAAACTCAGCACGTGTCCTTCATTTAGTAAAGGACAGGATTCTCATTATCCAAGGTGATTCTCACAATAACTTCTTTTGTCATGTTTATTAAGTCTCAAGTTGTTTAAAGAAGAATCCCTTTAAGAACTAGAGCTTAGAGTGGCTGCCACACCAGGTGAATTCTTCATGCTAATTAAAGAGCCTCAGGACCAGACAAAAAACGGGAGGCAACACCTGTTACAGAACAACCCATAAAGCAGTATTTCTTCCTCAGTGCGCAGCACACAGCTAAGGCTACAGAAAGCTGGGGGTAATAACGTCTCAGTTAGGGTGAGAATTTTCTAAGAACTCCTTGGTAAACACGCAGAACACAGTAATTTACAAACAAGCACTTTGCCTCATCTGACCAACCATCCTGAAACACCTTGCTTTTGTGAGTGGGAAATACTTTTACTTAATTTACCTAGAAATAGAGGAAGATTGTTTTGTTTTCTTCACAAATTGGCTAAACTAATCTTTTTTCTTTTAAACCTAAAGTTCACGTGTCACACATATAACAACCCAGTGTTATAGCTCTTTAGTATGTTCTTTTTCTTTATTACTTAATATTTTATTTCACCCTCTATGCATATAAAGTTCCATTTCAAAAATGCCAGTTAAAATTCATGCAATATTCACTGAGAAGGAAACGCTTTATCCTTGTTCCAAAGGTTTTATCATCTACATCGACAAAAGAAAATGTGTTCCTCAAATAGTATTTTATAATCTGAAAATAATTAAGCTAAATTGAAAAGAAACGAAACTAAAAACATTCAAGGTTTTTTATGCAACTGTCAGATAATATTTTTATTTTCTAATTTTCTAACCTTTGTTAACAATGAATATATAGCCAGCTTTCAAAATAAAAATATAAGTATTACCAACTGCAGATACAGAAATTTCTGCAACAGCTAATTGTTTGCTACGTTGGAGGTTTTTTTTTTTTTTTTTTTTTTAATTTGACAGGTAGAGTTATAGACAGAGAGAGAGAGACAGAAAGAAAGGTCTTCCTTCCATTGGTTCACCCCCCAAATAGCCGCTATGGCCGGCGCTGGCTACGTTGGGGTTTTAAGACATACCTTTTCTTTATCAAAATGTTTCTGTAATTCTTTGAAACATTATTTCTCCTCAAATACTTTTCTCATAAAGTCATAAAATCAGATTCACAAAATAAATATTCCATCTCAAAGTTCATGGCAGTTTACTTTCTGCAGAATTGTATAACCTTAAATGTCTTGAAATAATTATAAACATTATAATTTTTCACATTTGCCAACAGAAAGCTAGTACTTTCCTGCTTCGTTAATGTTATTATGATAGAAATTTAGTGACATTTTCCAAATCAATAACCAGTTTTAAATAAGCTTTTTTCCAATATTAATTGTATATTTTCTTTGTTCCTTTTCTCATTAATGAGTTTGTGCTAAATCACTAATCAAATTCTGAGACAAAGCTGGCACCGTGGCTTAACAGGCTAATCCTCTGCCTTGCGGCGCCAGCACACCAGGTTCTAGTCCCGGTTGGGGCGCCGGATTCTATCCCGGTTGCCCCTCTTCCAGGCCAGCTCTCTGCTATGGCCCAAGAAGGCAGTGGAGGATGGCCCAAGTGCTTGGGCCCTGCACCCGCATGGGAGACCAGGAGAAGCACCTGGCTCCTGGCTTTGGATCAGCACGATGCGCCGGCCGCAGCGGCCATTGGAGGGTGAACCAATGGCAAAAAGGAAGACCTTTCTCTCTCTCTCTCTCTCTCTCTCTCTCTCTCACTATCCACTCTGCCTGTCCAAAAAAAAAAAACAAAATTCTGAGACAAATCCTTGGGTTTTGGTTATTTTTTAATAAAATAATCACAAATTTCTTTGAATTTTCTTATAAGCATTTAGCTTTACTTAAAACTCCAAGGTACCTGCTACATAGAAACAATTATTTTGCAGGCTGAAAAAGAAACAAAAATGCTGTAACAACATGAAACTGCACTTTCTTTGGATCTGAGTTAAAGAACTGTTTAGTTTAATTTTTCGCTCAAACATTTCATATAAGAAAATATTCTAAAATACTTAGGGTACGTATTTTGTGTCACTAAGTGAAAATACTTTATGTAGAAATAGATATAGATAGATTGTGTATATAGTTCTCATTTTCAATTCTTTTTTCACTACTTAAAAACTTTATATTCTTGGCTCCCCTGAGTCAAAATAACTAAATACAATTTTTTTTTTTTTTTGACAGGCAGAAATAGACAGTGAGTGAGAGAGACAGAGAGAAAGGTCTTCCTTCCGTTGGTTCACCTCCCAAAATGGCCGCTACGGCCGGCGCGCTGCACCACTCCAAAGCCAGGAGCCAGGTGCTTCTCCTGGTCTCCCATGCGGGTGCAGGGCCCAAGCACTTGGGCCATCCTCCACTGCCTTCTTGGGCCACAGCAGAGAGCTGGACTGGAAGAGGAGCAACCGGGACAGAATCCGGCGCCCCAACCGGGACTAGAACCCGGGGTGCCGGCGCCACAGGCGGAAGATTAGCCAAGTGAGCTGCGGCGCCAGCCAATATAATGTTATTAAAAGTAAGCCATTAACATATACCATAACCAAAATAGGGCAAAATTCAAAATGTCTAATTCCTACATTTTTGCCTGTGGAGGCCAGCGCTGTGGCACAGTGGATTAAAGCCCCAGCCTGCAGCACTAGCATCCCATATGGGCACTAGTTCAAGTCCCAGTTACTCCACTTCCAATCCAACTCAGCAGAGGAAGGCCCAGGTCCTTGGGCCCCTGCACATGTGTGGGAGACCAGGAGAAGCTCCTGGCTCCTGGTTTCAGATTGGCTCAGCTCCAGCCATTGCAGCCATTTATGGAGTGAACCAGCAGATGGAAGACCTCTCTCTCTCTGTCTCTATCTCTCTCTGTAACTCTGTCTTTCAAATAAATAAATCTTTAAAAGAAGCTATTGCCTTTGTTATTGACACCTATCTATTTAAACAGTTGTAACTGTTCATAAGTGAAAAACAGATTCACATAACTTCTATTTACAAATATACTTAGGATTAAGTAAGACAACAGGTATTAAAATGACATTTTTTAAAAAACAATATTTGAAAAATCCGGACTATCATGATGATAGAGACGTCAGATTATAGAGGAAATAAGGCCGCGACCAGAGACAAAGGAAAGAAAGCAGACCCCTGACGCCGACCTTGGAAAGTGGCTGCTCCCAGTTAGCTGGTGCAGCAGCTGTGAGCGATGACCTTTTCTAGGAAGGGAAGACGTCCTAAGCTCTGCTTCTGGAATTCCCGTCATAAATCTGTCCTATAAATCCGCCCCTGGTGTCTCTTTTATAAACATACTGGACCCACTGACCATTGAAAGTGTGGTCCTAGGTCACCTAGCAGCAATTTAAACACACCAGTGCTGTAATGGTTAAGGTGATGCTGATGAACCTATAAATAATTGTAAGAAACTTGGGTTCAATGCTCAGTTCTCAGGAAATGATTCCAGCTGAGCCTGCTGGCGTTAATAAACTGCTTTTGATCCTCTACTGTCTCTGGTGCCTGTTTGAATGAAGGGAGTTTTCCCACCCCAGGTTTCCATAACAAGATAATAGAGTCCTGTACTTTGGGGCTACAGAATTTTGTAAAACATTGAACTGATTGCTACTATTATATAACATATGAATACTTTTGTGTTTGATACTACAATCAAACTAAACAAGTTCATCTTAAATTGAGAAAATCTAACTCATAAATTTCAAAAACTTACTATTTTATGAAAGAATTAATCAATCATATGGCCATTTGAATAGCACACTAAAAATTTATCAGGAATACAATCACTGTGTAGCTAGTAAAACAAATAATGCATTTTTTGATTAATCAACAATCTGCCTTAATGTGCAGTGCTGTGAATTGTAACAAATGCTTCACATCCACTTGCCCCATTATCTCACAAATACACAAGCAGACAGAAAGGCAGGCTGCAAGAGTTAGGATTTCACCAAACTCATCTTTTATTAGACTTTGAGTTGGCAAAAAGTATAAGCATTCATTACTTGCAGCCATGACTTAAGAAGGTTTTCTACCAAATCAAGGAATGGTATTTCGATAACTATTTTAAAAGAAAGGGAAGTTGTTGACATTGTTCCAAGAACACATCACTTTGTTAAAGTGGAAGAATGAGTCATAATGCTGGTGGTGGCTGGGAGGAGGAGAGTGCAGACGAAAAACAGCCCTGAAGAGGGGAGGGATGGAAAAATGCAAGGCAGGGAGTGCAGAGCAGCTCCTAGACGCTACTAGAACCACTCAGGGACTTAAGAACAGGGGCTCTGAGAGCTGAAACAGCAGATGAGGAAGGCAGCTTCAGAAGCAACATTCGAGGATTGAAGCAAAATTACAAAGCACTCTGTTTTCCATCTAGCTACTGTGTCCATTTTTGAAGGAAGTAAATATTTAAGTAAAACTGCATTTTTATCATTAACTTAACAGAGTAAAGACTATTTCACTAAATTTTATCTTATTTTTCTTATTGGAGTTTCAATTTGATCCTTGTTATATGGTCATGGTCTAGTCATTCTTCTCAATGCCTTTTCAAGGTTATTCTATTATTATCATTCTCTAATTGCTTTTCATTTTTATTTTATTATTTTCTCTAAGACTTTATTTATTTGAAAGGTAGAGTTACAGACAGTGAGAAGGAGAGCAGACAGAGAGAAAGGTCTTCCATCCACTGGTTCACTCCCCAAATGGCTGCAACGGACAGAGCTGCACCGATCTGAAGCCAGGAGCCAGGAGCTTCTTCTGGGTCTCCCATTCCCAAGGACCTGGGCCATCTTCTACTGCTTTCCCAGGCCATGGCAGAGAGCTGGATCAGAAGTGGAGCAGCCGGGACTAGAACTGGCACCCATAAGGGATGCCAGAGCTGCAGGCAGAGGCTTAACCTACTGCACCACAGCACCGGCCCCATTTTATTTTTATTTTTTTACAGGTTTATTTATTTATTTGAAAGTCAAAGTTACCAAGAGAGAAGAGAGACACAGAGAGAAATATCTTCCATCCACTGGTTTACTCCCTCTGGCTGCAACTGCCAGGGCAGGGCTAGGCCAAAGTGAGGAGCCAGGAGCTTCATCCAGGTCTTTCCCATGTGGGTACAGGGGCCCAGGTACTTGTGTCATCTTCTGCTGCTTTCCCAGGCACATCAGCAGGGAGCTGGATGGGAAATGGAGCAGCTGGGACTCGAACTGCTGGGACAGTGCCCGTATGAGATGCAGGTGTCGTGAGCAGCAGCTTTATGGGCTCTACCACAATGCCAGCCCCAACTGCATTTTACTTTAGAATTATGACTTCTAGATAGCCCTCGATTGTAGACGGCCTGAAGATCTAGGTTCGCAAAAATACACCTTTGCTTTGAATTATTCACCATCTATAGACTAAATAAAATGCAATGCTGAAAAGAATTAGTAATATATCAACAAAGCTATTAAAATTCTGAAATCAGAACCATTACAGTTAAAAACAGCAATTCCACATTGTAATTTTACTTTCCAAACATATATATTGACATGGAACTATAAAGTCATTAAAAATTTCTCAAATATTTAAACACAAAGTTAAAAAGTCTGAAAAATACAACATTAAGCCATGTCAGTACAATGTTAAAATAATCAAGTAAAAAGTAGCAAGAATTGGGCAAACATGCTATTTGTAGTCAAACAGATCTTGCCAAAATAATACGTCAGTTGAAATCAACGTCTTTGACTGTGAATGATGCAATTTAGTTGCTGTGAGGATGCACCATCTGGTCACAATTTGAATTACAAGGCCTTCCACATGTACCACTCTCTTTGGGGTACTCTCAGCAGGGAGACTGTGTGTCTAGGAGTTGGGGGATGTCAGGCAGGTGTAGGAAAACTCTGTAATTGTCAACCTGAAACTTCTCTTAAAAAGTCTAATAATTAGGGGCCGGTGCTGTGGTGCACTAGGTTAATCCTCCGCCTGTGGTGCCAGCATCCCATATGGGTGCCAGTTCCAGTCCAGCTCTCTACTGTGGCCCAGGAGGGCAGTGGAGGATGGCCCAAGTGCCTGGGCCCCTGCAACCACATGGGAGACCAGAAAAAAGCACCTGGCTCCTGGCTTCGGATTGGCACAACTCTGGCCATTGCGGCCATAAAAAAAATTACAGGACCAACAATAATAGAACCTAAAAATTTGAGTTGTTACTCGACAATAACCAGATAACAGCAAAGGATATGTGTGCTCTGAAATGTGTGGAAATTTTAAGGCAAAACTTTCCACTTTCCATTAGGACGCCTTCCACTAAAATGTCAACTGTGCAAAACTCGTAACTCTAAGAAAGGAATGGTAGATCCATGAAGCTTCAGAGAAACCTGAAATGCATTCCAGAATACTTCTACAATGTTTTTTATAACGTGAGACAATGAGCTGAAGAGAAAAGGGCACAGCCACAAAGGAAGACGGAGAGGGAAGGAGGAAGAAAAAGAAAGGATATCCTCGAAGCTCACATTTCCTGTCCCTTCTCCTGTTCCTACTGTTTGATGAAGTCAAGATTGTGGGAAGAAATCCCCCCTCCTCAGAGGGCTGGTGGGTTCGGGAAGAGGGACGGAACGGGAAACGCTTAGGGTTCCATCAAACACAGGAATTTCAGAAGTGGGCACGGGGTCCCACACTGAGCTCACATTCTACAGTGCACTGCTTCAGAAGTTGAAGTGGCTACAAAGGTTGTTGTGGGTCACCCTGAAACCTACAAACCCTCTCATGTTATTCCCAAAGAAGGGTACACATTAAATGCTGTCACAATCCATATATAAACACAAGGTCACAAAAATAAGGTAATGAATAAAATTATATATGTAAACAAAATTTAATTTAAAAATCTCTTTTCAGTTTGAGAACTGTCTATATGTTTAAGAACTACAGCAAAGACGCCAGTCTGCCCTCACCTGAAGCCAGAGCTCAGGAGAGAGCACAGAACCGTGATGAGCTCACGTAGGAAGCAGGACAAGGAAGACAGAAAATGGGAAAGGCTCTAAATCAGCAGAATGTGGTAACACAAGGAAATCCAAGATACCCTAAAAGGGGGAATGCAGCCCACCCATGGAGGCCAGTAAACAGGGCCTGGGACCAGGACCACATCAGGGTCCACTGAGGGAACAGGAATGCACATCACACACAAATGGTGAAGAAGGCGGGGCTGGATGCCGTCCCTGCTCCAGGTGCTGGCTCTCCACCCTCGCTCTCTTCAGTACCCTCACTGGGGACTTCTAGTAAGCAGGAG
The DNA here is from genome assembly GCF_033115175.1 of Lepus europaeus. Taxonomy (NCBI): domain Eukaryota; kingdom Metazoa; phylum Chordata; class Mammalia; order Lagomorpha; family Leporidae; genus Lepus; species Lepus europaeus. The sequence goes on from NC_084846.1 coordinate 26,978,978, forward strand.
CTGCTCCAGTGTTGGAGATGTGAAGTGGAATGGGACCAGACGGCTGGTAAGAAGGCTACTTAATGAGCTAGCAGCCCTATGGGAGCACAAACCCCTCGAGTGCCAGCCAAAAGGAAATCCAGAAGATAGGCCTAAGAATCTAACAGATAAAATATAGATTCAAGTAATCTTTTCTCTTGTTTTAGCAATTTTTTCCTACAAAATATTTCTGAGAAATAGATTCTACTTGATTGTACGGTATGTACCTCCTTTTGTTAAATGCACGCCTGTACATACACACACACATACACACACCACTCTTTCTCTCTCTCTCAACACATGTACAAACACAAAGGAGTTAATCACAGTTCTGACTGCAGGATCCACGTTTCACGTGGCCCTCAGTGTGCTGGGACTGCAGGTTTTAAGAAGGCAGCATGACTGACCTTGCTAGCAGCAGACACTACCACCTCTTTTATGGCTTCCTGGAGGACTTCTGAGAGTTGTCACACTAACTTTAAAATAGTAAAAGGTTAACCTGGATGATTTCATCATAGTTCTTTATGACATACAATCGCTTCACTTCCCTGCGTGGACAGGGCAGCAACTGTTTTCACCTTCAAGTTTCTATTTCACCAGGAGTAGCCTCATTCTTCTCCCATTCTAGTTTTTTTGATAGAGATCACAGAGACAACTGGGACCAAATACACCAAAAGGAGCTACCATTTTCTTCCCAGGTTAAAGGACAACAAAGAGAGAACGGATTTTGTTTTCTCCCTACTACTCGTGTTTGCCTGGGGCACAGTGCCTTGTTGCTTCCATCCAATGGTTACCTTCCGAGGAAAGTGACAGTAATCCTCTTCTTAGCACTGATTCTTGCCACTACAATAACTTCTGGATAGGAAGGAAGTTATAAAATGAGTAAGAAATTAAGCCATGAGTACAAAATGAAAAGAGAAGGGAGGGAAACTGGAAGGCACGAAGAAGGCCATAGTGAATGAAATTAACCTCTAGCAAAATATTAGGAAAATAAAAATGAAGTGGGCAAGGAAGAATATTAATGCAAATAATCTTGAAAGAAAATTTAACTTCACGAAAACAGAAATGCCGAGTGTTGCAGCAATATTGTAGCATGCTTCACCAGGAAGTCAGACAACATGTTTAAACTCCCTGCAGATTTTCAACTGCAGTATGAACGTTCGCTTGCTAAACAGTTAATTCAGCAATGAGAAATATTAAGAATATTTGCAAATACTCAGGAATAGAAATCCAAATAAATCAATAAATTTTAAATGCATTTTTTCTTGCTCTCCTATTGTACAGAAATGGTATTCAAAAGGTAGCACAATTTTTAAATAGATTTCATTCTTACAATGTAAGGGACTCCGTGTCTTCCTTCCTGCCTACTGTTTCTGGAGAATGAAATAGGAGCTAAAGGCGACTCAGCAGCTCTTCCTTCCAAGCTACTCTGGTAACTTTTACTAAAGTCAGCAGCTGTAGAACCATTAAGTGCTGAGAAAAATGTGAACGCACTGTCAGGGCTCTAATCTGAAGGGTCCCACGTTTCTTACCGTGTCTTTTCCACCTGTGACCTCTTATTGACATGCTGGTTACTGCATTTCTTGATATCCTAGAGGCAGTTGGGGTGATTTCAACTTGAATACACCGTGTACCTTCCTTACTAGATTTCATGGCACCGTGAGGCAATGAAGCCTTTATTGCATTTGCAACCTAAGAAGGAAAAATGAAAGTTAAGACTGACATTAACAGATGTATTATTTCACCCTGAGATAAAGCATGGTGCTAAATAGCAACAGGCTTATAAAAGAATACTCCTCTACAATAAAGAGTAATAGCTCAGGGGAAAATTTATGGCTAAAAATAATGTGAGGCACTCAAAAAAAGTTTGTGGAAAAAATGGAATTAAATGATAAATTTATTTTCGTGCAAAAGTTCAAAAAAATACAAAGTTTTTAAATAAATTTTCATGATTTCCATGAAGTATGTGATAAGATTGAAAATTTCAAAATATTAACTTGGATTTACAAATGCCTAATGCTAAGTAATAAATGCAGCTAAAGTATGTTAAGGAGACCACACTTATAAGTTAAAAGGATTATTTATCAAGTATCTGGGAAATTAAACTAATGACATTTTCAACTGTATATATATATGCCTTCCTAAGTGTAAAATTTTCCAAATATAATAAGAACATGAATCACTAAGTATTAATGAGATGATTAATGTACTATGAATGGCTAATTTTTAATTTATAGTTGTAAAATTTACATATACAGGTGCAACACCTACCAGCAATGGTTCTGGATATAACTCTAGCTGGGCCCGGTATATAATATCATCCAGTGCTTTTTGAGCTAGCTCCCATTCTCCATTATATCTACAAAATTAAGTGAGTGAAATAATGTAATTAATTCTGTATAATTAAAAAATACAATGAGAAACTATCTTCACTGAGGAAAATAACAAATCATATTAGCACACTGCTTAATATCCTGCTTCTATTAGTAATATATTTTTAAACCTTTGAATTCCTTTCCATTGTATTTGAAAGCCCACTAATAGCAGGGAAATTTTATAGATGTACATTTCTTCTCTAAAGAACATGACTATTTATAGAACAAAAATCAAAAAAGGCTATGATAATTTCAAAGCACTTTATACTTTCAAAGCAAGTTACAGCATAATAAATTATATACCTTAAAATACTGTTCAGAACACTTTATGGTCAAATTACCCTTTAGCTCCCACGGGTTTTCTGTGAGCCTCTACAACTACTGTGACTTGCAGTGTCCTGAGTAGTCATTTCTTTCCATTCTGAAAGTCATTTAGATGCACACATGGTATATGCTGCAAATATCAGAGAGATATGAGGGGGAAAATGTGCATGTGTGTGCACAATATTCAAGGATATGCCAGACCCTTCCCAGAAATTGGCTAAAAGACAAAAGTGAACAGACTTATTGGCTTGACCACCTGCCAATAAAATGAAAAAGATATGAATTGCATCAAGAGTGCAAGTGAGGCCCAAAGACTGGAAAGCACTGCCCTACCCTCAAAACAAAACCAATCCAGGTAATCTAAATCATAACTTCTCATGAATCTATCAAAGAGCAGAGCTCCTGGGGCAAACAAGTAGCCTGAACCCTAGGAGCGGCGGGCAGCAATGCAAGCTGGTGAGAACTCCGCTAAGCTTTCAGACAACAGCCTGGAAGCCAGCTGCTCAAAGCTAGCACAGGAGCTAGCAAGAGCACATAGAATCCCTGGAGGTACACACAAGCGGAGCCCACGCTCCCTTACAGCGTGTCCTCTTGGCCACAAACCTCCCTCCGGTGCTCAGGAGAGAAACTGGAATCAGGGCAGGAGGCCAGAGAAAGCTGCCCTTGGCAGCACAGGCCTGACAAAGAGCGACCACTCAGTGTGGGAAAGGCAGCAAGAAGGAGCCAGAGCCTTTCCTCACGTGGAAGAGAGGCTCTAACGTCTTTATGGGGAAGAGAAGCAAACCCTGGCCCCTCAGGGCACAGATGCAGGTGCACTGTGGCTCAGAAGGAAAGACGAACAGTATCACTCTCTGCTGAGGCCACTGGAGGAGGCACAGCACCAGAGAAACTCCCGCCCTGGGGCTGCAGGGACAAGGGGTTAGCCGAGAACTGAGGAGGGCAGAGGCGGCCGCCGCCCGCCCTCACTTCTTTGCCTCGTGCCCGGACTAGTACACACCTGGAAACAATCGACAGCACCCTATCACCAGAGGAGGGGCAAGAACAGGGAGAGAGACCCTCTCCGAGGCGCAGCCAGACCAGGAAGGCTGGACGCTGGGGATGCAGCAGCAGTACTAAGGACAACGTGGTGGGCAACCAGATCCAAGCCTCAGGGCCGGGTGGTGCTCGAAGGTAACCATAGCAACAGCACAACCCAAGCCCAGCTCACTCCTGCCTAGGACTCAAGAGGCATGCCAATTCCAGGTGTAAATAGTATTTACCTCTGTCCCTATCATCCTGTTCCTGAACAAAGTCGCAAATAATCCAAAATTACAGTGCACATTCACCAAAAAGCGAAGAGTGGGACAATAAGGGGGGAGGGGAGAGGTGGGGAAAAAAATCAGAGCAATCAGTAGAACTACTGAATTCAGAGATGACCCCAATGTTGAAGTTACTAGGGAAGCAGAAGTCAATATGACTAGCATATTAAAGACGAGTGGAAAAGATGGACTACAAGCACACACAGATGAAGTGTCAGCGGAAAGATGGGAACCATCAGAGGCTACTGCAAGGGAGATGAAGAACGCCGTCACTGGCCTCACTGGTAGACTAGACACAGGCAAGGGAAGAATGGCAAACGTGCAGATGGAGCAACAGAGACTACTCCAAATGAAGCAGAGAGAGACAATAAAATAGCTCAGACCATCCAAGAGCTGTAGGACAGTATTTATGGCTGAACACAGGAATCAGAAAAAAAATTTTTGACAGGTAGAGTTATAGACAGAGAGACAGAGAGAAAATACTTCCTTCCGTTGGTTTATTCCTCTAACGGCCCCTATGGCCAGTGCTGCGCTGATCCAAAGCCAGGAGCCAGGAGCTTCTTCCTGGTCTCCCATGCAGGTACAGGGATCCAAGGACTTGGGCCATCCTCCACTGCCCTCCCAGGCCACAGCAGAGAGCTGGACTGGAAGAGGAGCAACCGGGACAAAATCTGGTGCCTCAACTGGGACTAGAACCCAGAGTGCCAGCAGCGCAGGCGGAGGATTAGCCAAGTGAGCCACAGCATCGGCCCAGAAAATTATTTAAAGAGCCAGACAACAAATCCTTCAGGCCTGTGTGACAAACAGTCTCTACTTCAACTGTTAAACTCTGCTACTGTAGCACAAAAACAGCCACAGACAATATGATGTGACTGTGTTTCAATAAAACTTTACCTATAAAAGCAGGCAGAGGGGCTGGCACTGTGGCACAGCGGGTTAACACCGTGGTCTGAAGAACCAGCATTCCATATGGCCGCTGGTTCAAGTCCCAGCTGCTCCACTTCCGATCCAGCTCTCGTCTATGGCGTGGGAAAGCAGTGGAAGATGGCCCAACCCCTTGGGCCCCTGTACCCACGTGGGAGACCCGGAAGAAGCTCCTGGCCCCCGCTTTCAGATCGGCACAGCTCCGGCCATTGCGGCCAGTTGGACAGTGAACCATTGGATGGAAGACCTCTTTCTCTCTCTCTGCCTCTCCTCTCACTGTGTAACTCTGACTTTCAAATAAACAAATCAATCTTTAAAAAAAAATAAAAGCAGGCAGCATGCCAGATTTCCTCCACAGACCATAAATTGTGCCTCCAGTCAAGAAGGGATCTTGTAGGGATAGATCTAGTAGGGATAATTAAGGTATCAGGTGGACACAATACAAAATACAGTAAGATGTGTAATTAAGAGAATTACAAAGTTAAAGGCAGGGTTCAAAGAAAAATGCTGGGACTTAAGTCATTAGGTACAAATGAACACCCAAATGAGAACTCAACAGTCAATTAATAATCAACTATATCTGACTAAAGAGGATTTAATGCAGTGGAGGATGCCCCAGGGCCTTGGGCCCTGCACACGTATGGAGACCAGGAGGAAGCACCTGGCTCCTGGCTTCGGATCGGCGCAGCGCACCGGCCACAATGCACCAGCCGTAGCGGCCGCTTTGGGGGTGAACCAACAGAAAAAGGAAGACCTTTCTCTCTGTCTCTCTCTCTCTCATTGCCTAACTGTGCCTGTCCAAAAAAAAAGAGAGAGAGGCTTTAAAATGTTTTTGAAGAGGTAAAATTTCAGTGGAAGAAGATATTCATTGGAGAAAAAAACTGGAAAAGACTGTCAAAAGAGGAATGAAGAGAAAGACCAGGTATATTTTAAGTCTTACTGATTGTCATTCTGTCCTTGCATTAAAGAAAAATCGTTAAATGTTTTAGCTGGTTACAAGTGCTTCAGAACTTTAAAAAGATGTTTTAAATAATAAAGATATTATCAAGATCTTCATGTTCTTTCACAAAAATATAATTTTTCTGCAAGCACAGAGATTATAATACAGTAACAACAGACTAACAGACTATAATTTTCCAAAGAAAGCAAAAATTGACTTTGCACATGAGATGAACTTACAAGGCAAAATAAATCCCTGTTAACATTTGCACCATGAATCCTGAAGACACTGGTATCCTGCTACTGACACCTTTGTATTTTCTTACATGTTGTCGAGGATATCCACAAACACAGATTCTAGAGAGACCAAAAGAAATATAGATTGTAAAATTGGTAAAAATTCAGATAATTTATTTTTTAACATGTGTGAAACAACACTCTAGTAGGTATACTCTCCTAACAAACCCAGTATCTGTGAAACGAAGAATCCTTCCAAGGAGAGCATTCAGCTGTAACATTTCTCTGAGTAAATTAGGCCAAGAAAAGGTTATAAAAGGTTACAAAGCCTAAGGACTGCTCATACATAGTAAGTGAACGGGTTCACCAATTTTGGTCAATTCAATTATTACTAATTTGTGGCTACCACAAAGCCCATTACATGGACCTCAGTAACTTGTCATAAATTCACCTGTGATGTGACCCTAATTCCTGACAAAGTCCTTGACATAATCTTCTCAGTCCAAAAGAATACTGTAGGGGGCCGGTGCTGTGGCGTAGCGGGTAAAGCCACCGCCTGCAGTGCCAGCATCCCATATGGGTGCCAGTTCAAGTCCCAGCAGCTCCACTTCTGATCCAGCTCTCTGCTATGGCCTAGGAAAGCAGCAGCAGATGGCCAAAGTCCTTGGGCCCCTGCACCCACGTTGAGGACCCAGAAGAAGCTCCTGGCTCCAGGCTTTGGATTGGCCCTGCTCCAGCCATTGTAGTCATTTGGTGAGTAAACCAGAGGATGGGAGATCTCTCTCTCTCTCCTCTCTCTCTCTCTTTCCCTGTGTGTGTGTGTATGTGTGTGTGCACACGCACACACACCTCTCTGCCTTTCAAATAATAAATCTTTTAAAAAAATTTTTTAAAAAGAATACTGTAAATTAGACTCATAGGCCAGTGTTGTGGCATAACGGATAAAGCCTCCACCTTTGACACCAGCATCCCATATGAGCTCCGGTTCAAGTTCTGGCTGCTCCAGTTCCGATCAGCTCTCTGCAAATGGTCTGGGAAAAGCAGCTCCACACGGCCTGCCTCCATGTGGGGACCTGGATGGAGCTCCTGGCTCCTGGCTTCTGCCTGGCCTGGTTATAGCCATTGAAGCCATCTGGGAGTGAACCAGCAGATGGAAGATTCTGTCTCCTCCTGCTCCTGCAATTCTGACTTTCAAAAAATAAGTAATCCATTTTTTAAAAAATTAGACCCACATCTCACACAGTATACCATAATAAATTTTGGATTAACTGTTTTACTATTTAAAGAAATATTAAAAGAAATCAAATAAGCAAATAGTTGTATATTCTTTGCATGCTGCCTAAACAAGACACCAAAGATAGACTCCTAAAGAAAGATCAATAGGTCTTAGTGAATTTTTAAAACAACTACCATACACAAAATGGAAATGCAACGAAATAGGGATGATAGTGAGAAATATTTAGGGAATACTGAAGTTGAAGAGTAATTATTAGAGTGAATAGGAAACTACCTAAAAGGTGTACACAGTAACAAGCTATATAAATCATAAAATCAGAGAACGCTCTGAAGCTATAAAGCATGACATTTTGAAAGTCTAATTAAATGATGGGAAAAACTGCAAAGAGGTATAGGATGTGTCTCACTATGAAAAGAATTATAACACAGGAAGGAGGATACCCAGCAGACTCATAGAATGGCAGATGTCCTAAACGGCACTCTGGCCTCAGAATCAGCCCATAAGGCATTCAGATCTGGCTAAAGAGCCCATGAGAGTTTCCGGCATGGAAAGCCAAGACACTGTGGAAAAAAAAAAAAAAAAAAACAACTAAATGAAAGATCTCTGGGAGTGAGATCCCAGTGGAAAGAATGGGCAATCAAAGAAGGAGGTACTTTTCTCTGAAGGGAGGAGAGAACTTCCACTTTGACTATGACCTTGTCTAAATAAGATCGGAATTGGTGAACTCAAAAGGCTTCCATAGCCTTGGCAACTCATGACAGAGCCTAGGTGATTGCTGACGCCATAAACAAGAGTGTCAATTTGTTAAGTCAACAACAGGAGTCACTGTGCACTTACTCCTCATGTAGGATCTCTGTCCTTGATGTGTTGTACTATGTGGATTAATGCTATAACTAATACTCAAACAGTGTTTTACACTTTGTGTTTCTGTGTGGGTGCAAACTGTTGAAATCTTTACTTAATATATACTAAATTGATCTTCTGTATATAAAGAGAATTGAAAATGAATCTTGACGTGAATGGAATGGGAGAGGAGGCGGGAGATGGGAGGGTTGCAGGTGGGAGGGAAGTTATGGAGGGGGGAAGGCACTGTAATCCATAAGCTGTAGTTTGGAAATTTATGTTTATTAAATAAAAGTTTAAAAGATAATTATAATCTCTAATCCGTGGGAATTTATATTTATGCATGTTTTCTGAATTTTCTATTATAACATGAATTGCTTTTAAACAAAACAATAAATTTCTATTCTTAATAAATCAATTTACTAGAAAATAGCTTCATTCTCTCAATATGCTGTGGTTGATATAACATAACTTTACTTAGTATAGTACCATCCAATAGATTCTAAGGGTTTGCCTATTGTTCCACAGTAGTCAATACCTAGAACTTAGTATTGGGGCCGGTGCTCTGGTTTATCGGTAAAGCTGTCACCTGCGATGCCCAGCATCCCATATGGGCACTGGTTCGAATCCCAGCTGCTCCACTTCTCATCCAGCTCCCTGCTAATGCTCCTGGGAAAGCAGCAAAAAAGACAACTGAATTGCTTGAGCCCCTACACCCACATGGGAGACTCAGAAGAAGCTTCTGGCTCCTGACTTCAGTCTGACCCAGCCCTGGCCATTGCGGCTATTTGGGGAGTTAACCGGTAGATGGAAGATACCTCTCTCTCTCTCTCTCTCTCTCTCTCTTTCTCTCCCTCTCTCTGTAACTCTGACTTTCAAATTAAAAAAAAATCAAATCTTAAAAAAAAAAAAGAAAGAAAAACAAGAATAGGCACCAGCGTTGTAGCACAGAAAGCTAAGCCTCTGCCTCTGGTGCTGGCATCTTATATGGGTGCTGGTTTGAGTCCCAGCTGCTCCACTTCTGATCCAGCCCTCTGCTATGGCCTGAGAAAACAGTGGAAGACGGCCCAAGTGCTTGGACCCTAGCACCCGTGTGGGAGACCTAGAAGAAGCTCCTGACTCCTGGCTTCAGTCTGGCCCAGCTCTGGCTTTTTTGGCTACTTGGGGAGTGAACCAGCAGATGGAAGACCTCTCTCTCTCTCTTCTTCTCTCTGTCTATATCTCTACCTCTCAAATAAATAAATAACATTTTTAAAAAATTTAGTATTTCCTCTGCTTTGTGAATCTAGGCCTTTGCTTTAAAAATCCCAATGTACATCACACAGACCATTTGAACACACCTCCCCGAGAATCTCATTAATACCAAGCAACTGCAAAGAATAAATATAAATTCATTCGACATCAAGAGGACCTCAGAACGTGTTAGAAACAAGCGTAAAAAGCAAGCAGGGAAACAGAAAAACTAGCTGCTCAAAAATAAAACCCATTTAGAGTTTATTTGAAATTAAAAAGATTTACTCCCAAAGTAGAACAGAGGCTCCTTTACTATTTACAGAGGCCAGCATAGAGAAGTTTACTTTTGGCGGCGCTGTGGCTTAACAGGCTAATCCTCCGCCTTGCAGTGCCGGCGCACCGGGTTCTAGTCCCGGTCGGGGCACCGGATTCTATCCCTGTTGCCCCTCTTCCAAGCCAGCTCTCTGCTGTGGCCAGGAAGTGCAGTGGAGGATGGCCCAAGTGCTTGGGCCCTGCACCCGCATGGGAGACCAGGAAAAGCACCTGGCTCCTGGCTTCAGATCAGCGCGGTGCACCGGCCACAGCGCGCCGGCCGTGGTGGCCACTGGAGGGTGAACCAATGGCAAAGGAAGACCTTTCTCTCTGTCTCTCTCTCTCACTGTCCACTCTGCCTGTCAAAAAAAAAAAAAAAAAAAAAAAAGACTGATGCTGTGTCAGGCAGCAGAGACGGAGGTGGAAGCTGCAGTCCCCTGATCACAGAGACTGGGTAGGATCGTGCATGTGCTTGAATGACCCAGGCCAGAGGTGGCCACAGCAGAGAGTGCCGCAGTGCGGAGGCAGAAGTGAGGGGTCAGAAAGGGTCTCTCAGGAAAAGATCCCTTTGAACAGGATTTTCCTCAGGGCGAAGGCAGAGGCGGCACAAAAGAGCGGGACACTGAGGACGCTAGGAAATGATGGAGAAACTAGCTGGCTGGGGTCAGATCCCGGTGCGTCTGACAGCTGCCACGTATGACCACATGGAGAATGGGAAACCGCTACAGGCTCCTGTCGTTTGAAGCCAGGGAGTGACAGGTTCCAATCGCTCCTTTGATGATATCACTCTGCACGGGAGGAGCTCACTGGAACCCTGGAATTGCGTGGGGAGGGAGCGGTGGGAGCCTGGGTGGTCTCAAAGCATCCCAGGATTGAGAAGAAGGGGTCCTGAGCTAAAGAAGTCCTGATGGGGAGAAGGAGGAAGGGTGGGCTTGGAGCCAGGTCTGGGAAGCACAGTCAGGCGTGAGACTGAAGCAACGAGAGAGGTGAATAATTATTCCACACTCACACTGGACAGCTCGCTAGATGCTAGTATCTCTAAATCGGGACAAGCAGGACACACTGTGCTGAAAGACACGGAGGTTCAGGCTTGCTGATCTCTACACAGATTACATGATGTCAGCTTTGCCTTCCGTGACCTCTGCCTCGTCTTCCATTAACCCCACCGCCATCCTCTTACCTTTAGGAATTAGTCTCCCACAGTCAAGTACAATCACATGATTGTAATACATAATATTCAATAGAAGGCACATTTCCCTCCTCTCTCTGCCATGAATTTTATCTAGAATAATGGCCACCCTGTCGGAGACTACATTTGCTAGTTTTTCTTGCAGCTAAGAGCTTCTGGACAACTGTGTGTTAACTGGAGTGGCAAACCTTGAAGAATCAGCTGCATGCCGCCTTCTCCCTCTTCCTCCCTGCTTATGGAATAGAAGGCAGATGTAGTAACAGCGGCCCACCTCCCTTTAACCTGAAGAATGGCGGAAGCCCACAATAGAAGGAGTGGCAACACACTGGAAACATGATCAATCTAACCCCAGTCCATCTACCAGCTTGGACTTTCATGTGAGGGAGACCAAACCAAGAGCTACCTGATTGCTTATTCCTCCAGTAATGCCACCCAACACGGCCCCAGAGGGGTACGCAGAAGCCTCAGACTAGAACCGGGTTCTTTGCTGGATTGTTTTCCATACGGAAGCTGAGAGAGAACATGTTCTTTCTACTGAGGTCACCGCAGGTAGACCAATGAAAGCTTTTGGCTACCTGAGGTCACTGTTCTTACCACATGGAAGAAGCCTGTCTTCAAAAAGAAAGTACAATGCCAACAATGCAGATGATGCAATGGGAGGAAATATCCTGAAAACATCTGAGCCTCCGGTCCAGCTGACACTAGGCCACTTCCGTCCCTGCTCTTCCCAGATGCAACAAACCCAGAAAGCCTTCCTGTGGAACAACCTAATTTAATGTAGGTATCAGTGGTAACAGGGAGAGTCCTAATTCTGAGAAGGGATCAATGGGACGCTTGATGGAGATGGTAACTAGATTAGACACACACAGGTTTAGAAACCAGCAAAGAGGGATAAGATTCAGAAAAGATGCTAGGGTCAGATTAAGTTGTTGCTGTTATTAAAGACTTAAAAAATAGTCATGGTTCTAGAGTCGTCAACCAACATTTAAATTCACTTAGGTAAGAATTACTGAGACAATTCTCTCAAACACCAACACACCTGAAAGATTTGCAAAGGAAATAAGATTTCAGTTTTCCTCATTTTTTCTACTAGCTAAGCGTAAGGGAAGAAGCACATATCTACAAGGAGCTGAACCAAAACCATTTTTCAGAAATGCAAAGGGTTAGTTTTTCTATAACTCCTAAAGCTAAGACTGTGGATTCTGCATTCATTAACAAAAGATCCTTTAAAAGTAAAAAGTTCTTTCCTTTAGTCCTAATTCTACTTACAGAATCATAAATATGAAGTAGGAGAGATCGTCTATCATTCATTCATTTGTTCAGCAAAGTTATTAAGGTTCTCCTGAATACCAGGCGCTTCTCTAAGTTCTCAGGATACAAAAACAGCCAGAGTCCCTAACTTTCTGAAGTCTTTAGCAGCTGACAGACTATACCAAATAAACAAGCCAGGCAATTGCAGCATTACAAGTGCTATAAGGAAATAAACTCAAGTGGCAAGGTGCTCCTTTAGAATAGATGGTCATGGAGGGCCTCACCAAGGAGGCAACATTTGAGCTGAGAAGCAAAACAGTCCAGACCTGGCCAGCTGCATCAGTAACTTTTTTTTCCATTCCTTTCTTCCAGTACTTACAAATTCTCTGAGCTACTCTTCAGTTTCACTTCACTATTCAAAGATAGCCTGTTCTCATACACCCTTCACCGAATATAAACAAAATGCAAAACAGAATACAAGCAAGCAATGAAGCTACCTGCCACATGGACGTTTGACTCCCCTACTCATCAGAGCTCTATCCTGAAATTGTCTGGTTCCCTCCTCCAATCCAAAACCCAAAGATATGAACACCTGCCAAATTCTTTAATCACATTCAAAGAAAATCCTTTTTGGAAAACACATTTTGTCCATAAATTTCTGGGAGAAGTTGTGAGTATCAACTTGTAAGTGTGGAAGATTCTTTGCTGTGATTCTCATTCTCTGTTGAGAAACACTGGTCTTATTTTTAGAGTAAAGGTGAACTCTGGAGATTGCTATTAATATATTCTAAGTTACAACCACAAGATAATTAGAAGGCCCATTCTGGTACTTGCGTTGTGGTGCAGCAGGTTAACCTGCCACCTGGGACGCTGCCATGCCATATGAGCACCGGCTGGAGTCCCAGCTGCTCTGCTTCCAATCCAGCTCCCTGCTAATGCACCTGGGGAAGCAGCCAAAGGTGCCCCAAGTGCTTGGACCCCTGCCACCCGTGCAAGAAAACTGAATGGAGTGCCAGGCTCCTGGCTTCAGCCTGGCTCAGCTCTGGCCATTGTGGCCATTTGGAGAGTGAACCAGCAGATGAAAAGTATTTCTCTAACTCTGCCTTTCAAATAATTCTTTAAAAAGGAAGGTGGCCCGTTTCAGTGAGGTTATGCACTGTCTTCTTTCTTCTGCTTTTTGAACTCAGGAGCTTAACAAAGGTTTCCTCTTCTGTCATTTTCCTCAAGTGATGATCATGCAAAAAAGCCATGCTCAAGTAGCTGATGGAAAGATTATCTTTCTTGGGGTTGTGAAGGATTGACAAGGTTTAAAGAGGTAAAAATAAGTTTCCAAAGAAAAGAGTAAGAAATGAAAAAATCAGCCACAGGTTCTCTCAACAAGGAATGCCCTACTAATATCAGTTATGCTCTAGGACTGTTGGTATGGGAATAGCAAACAGGTGAGGAGGAAAGAAAGTGATGCTGTGCATACACTGTGAATGTGTGTTCCTTACTGGGGTACAGCCATATGACAACTGTCACTTGTAACTGGATATGTGTGTGTGTGTGTAAGGAAGTAACTGGAATAGGAGAATTCGATACTCATACAAGGGTGCCCTCCATGGACAGAAAACAAGAAGAAATGTGTCCAGGTGGTCAGGAACACTGGTCCGCAAGTGAGGAGAGGGGCAGGCTTCATTTATCACAGGAACAAATACACTAATGAGCATTCACAGCAGTCCGTGTCCCAAGTTGGCCAGCAGCATGACTAACCAGCTGAACAACACCAGGGGTGTCCCTCGGACAGCGAGAGAGAATTCAACTTCATGGCCTAGGATGGCTTCATCTTTGGTACTTTCATTCCACATCAAGAGGCCACGATTAGCCATCTGTTAAACAGCCTTGCGTTATCAGAGGAGGCCAACGGTAACTTAAAAAAATAAAAGAAATCCATCCCACAAACCTAGAGGACTCTGGGATATACTAACAAAACCTACAGGGAGTACTGATGAGTATATTCCTTTATGTAGTGCCATATATAGTGGTTAGTGCTAGCAAAGAATACAGATTTGTGGACTATAACGTATTCAGTCCAGCTCTTGTCCAGTTTGAGTCGTCTTCTTCAGGTGGTCCACGCACACTATGTAGGAAGAACACACACCACCAAGCTGGCCAGCAGGCTGACTCAGGAAGGCACAGCTCACAGAAACTGAACAGATTCTTCCTCAGTAGATGGGATTTGTGTGTCAGGGAGAGGGAGGGAAGTCTCCAAACACTGTTTTAATTATTACCCCACTCATTACAATCAGAAGATTACAGAGAATTGACACATCGTCACTGAACCTAGTTCAGATGTGCCATGGGCTTTTTCTGGTTGTATTTATGTAGGCTTTTTTCTAAATGACCTGGTAATTGTGGTATAATCATGAAGCAAAATGAGCAGCAACTGAAAACAAGTGGTGCGTGGCCAAACGGATTGGCTTAACCAAAAAACAATGTGATTACTTTTGTCTTTATTTATAACACACTCATCACCACAGCTCTGGAACCAGCTTTCTTTCCATAGACATAAACTAGGCTTAGCAAGATTAGGGCGATGTGTTTCACAACCCTTTTCTATTCATTAAAATGTATAAAACTTTGTAATTTGAATATTTGATAAACAAAAGATACAGGAGTTAAGAGAAATAACTGGATTTTATCATTGAGAATACACTAACAGGAAATTTAAAATAAAAATTAAAAAACCTAAAAAATTAAGAGACAGGAATGCCAAATTTGATGGAGTTACTCTTCTACCATATCTTGTAGGTTAAGAATCAGCATTACTTAAATAGCTTAAGTCTTCTGAATTACTTAAGTCAGTTCTCACCCACCCCCTCAACACACAAACCCTTGTTTTTTATGTTGCGGAACATTTATATAGAATTCATTTCTCCTGAGGCACAGATTAATCTAATATATTTCTTCCAAAAATCTTCCTTAGCCAAAATTCTACAGATCATTTTTCTTTTTTTTTTTTTTTCCTTCTCTCTTGTGTTCTTTCCTTTCCTCTCTTTTTTTGGTAAAGATTTATTAATTTATTTGAAAGTCAGAAAGAGCAAGAGAGATACCTCAACCAAATGACTACAACAGCCAGGGCTGGGTCAGACCAAAGCCAGGAGCCAGGAGCTCCATCCTGCTCTCCACATGAATGGCAGGGACCCAAGCACTCCGGCCATCTTCCACTGCCTTCCCAAGCACATCAGCAGGGAGCTGGATAGGAAGCAGAGCAGCTAGGACTCAAGGTATCACTGTGACATGGGACGTCAATGTTGCAAGTGGCACCTTAACCTCTGAGCCACAACACCGGCTCCTCTTACAGATATTTTTTAAGTAACTTCTATTGCAGCTGGTTTTCAAAACCAGTTTCTACCTGCATTCCGTGTTGAAAAATTATCCAGTTCCCTGGTTAGGTAAAATTAATACACTATAAATTTTTACCTACATTATAAATGTGGTTATATTAGGAGGCAGTGCACTGGAGTCCCACAGGACAAAAACCAAGGACACATGTTCTTCCCTCGTTTTCCAATCTGTAGTTTCAGGGCAGCATCAGCAGTGGTTGTTATTAGGGCACTGCATGAGAATGTGGAGTCTCCAAGATAGTTATGTACATATCCATAAACTACACAAACATACAAATGCATATATGCGTATGTTCATCAACACACACATATATGAGGACGGCTTTAATGGAAAATGTGTATTGTGAAAAAAAATGCATGGGTTTCAAGGTTTCTTTGCATCAAAATAAATCTTTCAATTCTATCTCCTCCCAACTTCCTGAAGTACCCCAGTGTATGCATTCCTGAGTCCTACCATCTAAGTAACTGCTTCAGAGCAGGCCCTGGCCTTGGCAGTGTTTCGAGTTCTGGAGTTCTGGAGTTCTGTGGTTCTGTGGTTCTGTGGTTCTGTGGTCCTGTAGTTCTGTGGTTCTGTGGCAGTCACCCTTTAAACTGGGATTTCTGAAGAGTGGTCCTTAACCTCCTTTCAGTCCCTTACAAAGTCTTCCGTGGACCACAGTGAAGTGAGAAACAAGGAAGGCCAGACTTACTCCGTTCTTATTTTACAAATTACTGTCCTTCTCTTCACTCTTCCCCATTTTTCTTGTGAAAATAGTCTCCTGCTTGTTAAATAACGTCGTAGTAGAGATCTTTAACACAACAACTTGGCAAAATAAAAAGTTGGCTCTCTTTCTATCCGTTTTGAAACTTTACCAATTTATGAAATTCAGAAGTCTGGAAAAGCTCTTCCTTTAGATGATTTAAAGCAAGAAATGTATCAGAATGACTCAGTCAGTGGTACAGAGAGCACATTGGCACCATCTTTCAAAATTAGGAAATGTAATTATGCTCTGACTCAGGAATCATCTGAAATTCTCTCTCTGCAAGCCTCCTGCCTGTTAACTCCATTCTCCACTGCTTCGCATGGTCTTCCACCTAGCCAGTACCAGATTCACCTTTATTGTTTTGATCAGTTTGACTTTTAAGTATTGCTCAACAGACCTCCCTCTGGCTAAGTTGCATTTTCTAAATAAGTTCCCCAATACAAATTATTCTTTTTTTTTTTTTTTTAATTTGACAGGTAGAGTTATAGATAGTGAGAAGGAAACAGAGAGAAAGGTCTTCCTTCCATTGGTTCACTCCCAAAATGGTTGCTATGGCCGGTGCTGTGCCGATCCAAAGCCAGGAGCCAGGTGCTTCTTCCTGGTCTCCCATGCGGGTGCAGGGGCCCAAGCACTTGGCCATCCTCCACTGCCTTCTCGGGCCACAGCAGAGAGCTGGACTGGAAGAGGAGCAACCAGGACTAGAACTTGGCACCCTATATGGGATGCTGGTGCTGCAGGCAGAGGATTAACCAAGTGAGCCACGGCGTCGGCCCCTCAATACAAATTATTCTATAAACTCCTTAATCACATAATTTCCCTTATTCACCTGAATTATCAAAGGAATAATTTCTGTCTTTTTTGTTTTGTTTGTTTAGAAAAAGGTAATATGTTTCCCAGTGAAACTGTAAAGAACCATAGAAAATCACAAAGGAAAAAAATTAAAATAAATCATAATTCCATCTACTGGATATAATCATCATTAATATTCCAGTCATATTCAGCAAGCACAGGAATCATACAATATATAACTATCACTTAATGCTCCTTCAAATTAGGATTTTTTAATGTTTCCACAGTATATTAAAGGATATTATAATTTATTTAACCACCTCCTTGCCTCAATTTTTCTTAAACAAGAAAAGCTTTAACATCTGTATCTCTTACTTATTCCTCGGCACAGAAAAAATAAATAAGTAAAAGTAAACAAAAAGAAACCAAACACATGCCCAAACTTGAAAGGTCATAATAGCTCCACCACTTTAGATACACAGTATAATATTTTCCTGGTTAAATATTGTATTTAAGTGTTGTTACGCTCTATATTCTTCATGATGTTTTTTGTAATTGTCATTCATGGGAAGCTTCCTAGGAGTTGGGTAGGCTGAGATTTATATTAACTTAATGTTTTAAAAACATGATTGCATAAAACAAAAGCCATTTAGGTAATGCAACAAACCAGCAATCCTAGATTCATATATTACAACATTAAAAACATGTGAATTTTAATTTACCTTGAGCAAATTTGACACAGTGATTGAAGAGAAACACCAGGCATATAGGTTAAGGCAGCATTATAACACAACAAAAGGAATGTCAACACTTCAAACCTAAAGGCAAACCAAAAGAATAAGAAGAGATCTTTAGAATGCTAAGAAGTCAACCACAATAGGCAGGAGGGTGACCACAGGGGAGACATACGTTATAGAACAGACCTGCACAACGTAAGGATCCCAATAATGGTAAGAAGCTAAAAAGGAAAAAGACTTTCCAAGGAACAGCCATGCAAACTTATCTTTAAAATTCAATGTTCCAGATGACATACGGAGCAAAGCACAGTGACAAATCTAGATGTGTATTTCTCTTGCATAAGATGACTCACTATTCAGATAAGTTGCCATATATAACTGATTAAACAATATTATAAATCTACAGAAATCACTTTTTAAAGTCAATCCCAATGGTATACCTATTCTGTGCTGTCAGCATCTCCCTTTGAGGATGAGGTCCACTGTACACAACTTTGGACAAACCGTGCTGGGAGAGTGCACTTTCAGTCAGGGCCATGGACCCAATGCTGGAAGGCTGCAGAAAAGACATTTGAACAAAGGGGGAAAAGCTATTCCATTGAAAATATGATATTTTCAGTACATACACCACTAAGAATGACTACCATGAACATGACATACACTAAAAATATTCAGACTAACTACCGAATTTTCTGCTCAAAAAGAAATAAATAATTTAAAACCAAACCACAAAGGATAAATAGGAAGTGATTTCAAAAAATTCTGCTGTGGAAATACACAATTGCTATATACAAAAACAATCTGATTAGACTTATCTCTCAGGGGCTGAGAAAACAGACTACTTTCAACGGATCTTTTACTATCAAATTTTAATTCAGAGTTTAATGATTTTGATTATTCATTTTATTTTGGAAACAGTAAATACTTTGGTGCTTTATACTTTTTAAGGTACTAATAAATTCAGCAATTTTGTTTGCCTCGATAACTAACCCCCAATTTAAGGTAATATCAAACCTTAGGACTAGTAAACTTACTTTGATAAAATGTCACTTACTTCATGATACACAGATGGTTTGGATAAAGATGGAATCGTAAAACTCAATACTTTGCTATGTCCCTGTTTGTCAACTATTTCCTACAAAAGTGAAAGAAAATATCTTGACATATTTACCTTTTTTACACATCAATTCATTTTGTTAGTCTAAATTTTTAAAAAAAGACCTGAGTAGAAAGGAATTTTAAAGTCAATTATAATCTTAAACCATGAGACTCTGTTATCAATTATTCATAAATAGCAATAGTTAAAATGCATATCCTCTTACTTTTAAAATATAAGTAACAAATAGCTTTGAGAATGGCTGAGACACAGATACAATGTCTTAATAAACATTGATCTTTCTAATAAAGCCAGTTACATTTTCTAAATCAATTAAGGATATAAATATGAATGGATCTTAAATTTATTTTCTATTTTTAAAACTATAAACTATAAGTATCTAGAGCATCATACTAACTGATATATAAACTCTATTAGTATTGAAAATTCTAAGTAATGCAAATCCTAAATCAATGGTGCAAACCCTGGAGATGATCCACATTTTAGGGAACTATGCTGAATATTAGATGAGGTTTTTTCTAAACTTTTTGTGAAGGTCAGAAACATCATTTATAAGTAGTATATTTTAAGTTAAAAATTTAAAACACAACATCGTATTTTTTGGGTACCTCCTTAAAAGAACTGAAATCATTTGATTTCTAGTCTTCAATCAATCCATAAGGGTTTATTTACATAATTATATGCATGCCTGTAGAGTCTCTAACCACATACAGTCTTTTTCTTTTTTTGAGAGAGAATGAACTATGAGTCATTTGAATATGAAAAACAAACATAGGCTTTACCCCCAAAAAAAAAAAGTGGCAAAGGTTATGGATTGGATTTTGCTAAAAAGCACTGTGTTAACTACATTAAATACAAACCAAATTGTAAACCCCTAAGAGAAGAGCTTCGATGCATCCGCTGCTGTGCACGTTTCTGCTGGCTGAAACTGCGAGGTAGCACCAAATCAGTTCTGGGAGAAACTGCAGGGTGAACCGAAGCAACTGTTCCTCCCCACTGCGATAGAACTCAAAGAGCTGGTGACAGACAGGTTCTAGCAACTGGAAGGAAAATGAAACGCATTTGAATGACATTGTTATATGAAATGTAAAAGGTTTTTCTGGATTGGTGACTAATGGAATATATAAGTATTTTAATTTTTTTTTTGAAGCAAAGCTATTCATGACTAAGCTATTCAGTAAACTTTTGGAACCTTGGGGGAAGGGCAAACAGTGCAACACAAGTATGAAGGCAGAGTGTAAACTTCAAGACCATCTTTAACTGTTAGATAGTATAGGTATGAAAACCATGTCTTTTTAACTTCTGAAAATAGCTAAGTTGTCAGAAATTTCTTCCTTAATATCCATCACTGCTGGTTAAATACATGACAATATAGAAATGGCTTGCCATGGGGTCAAGGAAACTAGGAAGTCACTGCCACATCTCCCTTCCGAGCTGTCTCTGACAGCAGTGACTAGCATGTATAGTAGCTGAATAATTACAGAGCCCCTGGGTTGAGATTCTGATTGTAACCATGGTTAATTGCCCCCCCCCCAGATAATCTAAATGTTCCTACAATTTTTTAAAAGATTTAGTTATTTACTTAAAAGTAAATTTATTTACACAGAGGTGAGGCAGAGAAAGAGAGAGAGAGGTCTTCCATCCGATGGTTCACTCACTCCCTAGTTGGCCGCAACGGCTGGAGCTGTGCCCATCCAGAAGCCAGGAGCCAGGAGCTTCTTCCCAGTCTCCCTCACAGGTGCAGGGGCCCAAGGACTTGGGCCATCTTCTACCACCTTCCCAGGCCATAGCAGAGAGCTGGATTGGAAGTGGAGCAGCCGGGTCTCGAACCAGGACCCACATGGGATGCAGGCACTGCAGGTGGTGGCCTTACCCGCTAAGCCACAGCGCCAGCCCCAATTTTGTTTTAAACATAATTTGGAGTCATCTGTAACCTTCTCCTTTCCCACCATACCCCCACCACTACTCAGTTACTAGAGCGGCTATATCTTCACAATAGACTGTCTTTTTTCAATTCAGAAAGGCAAGATAAAAGACACTCATAGATAATATTATTTTACAGTATACAGAACAATCACACACAAGTCAATATGTCACAAGATTCACAGGGTACTGATTTTTCAAGGAAACAATCCAGCTATTATATTTTCAATGAACTATACTTCACTAGTTTACATAATGGATTTAACTCATTTTACTAAACAGATTTTCTACTGCCAATAATTGAAATGAACAGAAACTAATTTAAAGTGGGTGTTTTGGTTTCAAATAATTTAAATATGTAAACTGAAAATTAAAGTCAACATTATTTAAATAAGATTTAACAAAAGTCACATTTCAGTAAACATTGACTAAATCAAGTTAATCTTTCCTATCAGACAAACTACCTAACTTCTGACAGTTACTCCTCATAAGGAATGTTTTCCCACTCTCTAAATGGTCTTTAGAGGGCGACAGGTGTCCACTGTGGCTATGGGAAGGCAGCAGGAAACTGGAGGGCAGGAGGTGAAGTAACCCCATTTACAGACAACAAGAAAAGATATTAGAGTAGGAATTTGGAAGAAAGACATTAGGAATGATAAGAAGAAGGAAAGACTGGTTAGCTTCCAGGATACAGTCTCAAAATTTCCTTGTGTACCAGCCTCAACAATCTTGCCTGCGGCACCTGCATCCCATTTAGGCACCAGTCTGAGTCCCAGCTGCTCCACTTCCAATCCAGCTCCCTGCTAATGCACCTGGTAAAGCAGCAAAAGATGGCCTGAATGTTTGGGCCCCTGCACCCATGAAGCAGACCCAGAAAAAGCTCCTGGCTCCTGGCCTCAGACCAGCTCAGTTCTGGCCATTGCAGCTATTTGGGGAGTGAACCAGCGAATGGAAGATTTCTCTCTGTCTCCCTCCTCACCTCCTGTAACTCAAATACATAAATAAATCTTAAAAAAGAAAAAGAATTGGCTGGCGCCCCAGCTCATTAGGCTAATCCTCCGCCTTGCGGCTCCAGCACACGGGGTTCTAGTCCCGGTTGGGGCACCGATCCTGTCCCAGTTGCCCCTCTTCCAGGCCAGCTCTCTGCTGTGGCCAGGGAGTGCAGTGGAGGATGGCCCAAGTGCTTGGGCCCTGCACCCCATGGGAGACCAGGATAAGCACCTGGCTCCTGCCATTGGATCAGCACGGTGCGCCGGCTGCAGCGCGCCTACCGCGGCGGCCATTGGAGGGTGAACCAACGGCAAAAGGAAGACCTTTCTCTCTGTCTCTCTCTCTCACTGTCCACTCTGCCTGTCAAAAAAAAAAAAAAAAAAAAAAAAAGAAAAGAAAAGAAAAAGAATTGGCCTGCGCCGTGGCTTAACAGGCTAATCCTCCGCCTTGTGGTGCCGGCACACCGGGTTTAGTCCCAGTTGGGGCACCGGATTCTATCCCGGTTGCCCCTCTTCCAGGCCAGCTCTCTGCTGTGGTCCGGGAAGGCAGTGGAGGATGGCCCAAGTGCTTGGGCCCTGCACCCGTATGGGAGACCAGGAGAAGCACCTGGCTCCTGGCTTCGGATCACCGAGATGCGCCTGCCGCAGCGGCCATTGAAAGGTGAACCAATGGCAAAAAGGAAGACCTTTCTCTCTGTTTCTCTCTCTCACTACCCACTCTGCCTGTAAAAAAAAAAAAAAAAGAAAGAAAGAAAGAAAGGAAGGAAGAAAGAAAACTTGTAGGATGATACACTTCATCTCCAAATCCCTGGGAAAGCTTTGACTAGATCAACTGGTAAGACTTGAAACATGTAGCAAATATTTGTTAAGTTATAAAACCTTATTAGAAAATGTATTCAAGACAGTCTGCAAGAACACAGAATCAAATTTAATCAAAACACACTCAAAGGCCTTATAACCAGCTTGAAGTCCAACATTTAAAGGGTCGTTGCTTTATGAAAGCAGGACCAAATGAAGACAGATTCAAAGGGGAGGCAGAAATTACATATTGCAGAAAGATTAGATGAAACTGTTTGAAACCCACACCAACACCAGTATCTGTACAGTGTTTTACAGTTTGCAAAGTACTACTTTTCCATACATGAACCTCATCAATTCCAAAACACTGTAGGGTGGAATATCATTATCCACACTTTCCAAGTAAGAAAATAGAGACAAAGAGGCCAATATCACAAAGGTCAGAACTAGACTCAGGCCTTCTAACTACTTTATAAAACATTCTGGAAAGTGTTGGAAAAGAAAACAATAATATACAGAGTGGGAAACACAGGCAGTATCTGACAACCTAACCTGAATATATTTGAAGCAATGTTCATGGAGCATTAGAACAGGCTGTGCTCCCTAGAGTCTGGGCTGAAATTCTGAGTGTTCTTTCTCAAGGAAACATTTTCATGTATGGTGGTTAGGTTATCCAGTACTATTAAAAAGAACTGTACCTCAAGTTTATTTTTTATGTGTTAAATAGGCTTTTTATGAGTCTGATGAGAACTTAATCACGTATCTTGTCTCCATTCTAAAACACATCCAGAGCTTTAAAACAGTAAGCTACAAAGGGACATTTACAACAATTCATTTATAAGTTAAGAAGTCTGTATCCAAGACACATTTCTAGTGGTTGAAACGGTTCACGAAAACATGCTCTTTAATAACTAAGTAGGAGAGCTGGCACTGTGGCCAGTAGGTTAAGTCCCTGCCTGAAACACCTGCATCCCATATTGCAGTACAAGCTTGAGTCCTGGCTGCTCCACTTCCAATCTAGGTCCCTGCTAATGCACCTGGGAAGGCAGCAGACAATGATTCAAGTACTCGGGCCACTACCACCCAGGTAGGAGACCCAGATAGAGTTCCAGGCTCCTGGTTTCAGCCTGGCCCATCCCCAGCCGCTGCTGGCATTTGGGGAATACACTAGCAGATGAAAGACTCATATTTCTCTCTCTCTCTCTCTCTCTCTCTCTCTTCTCTCTCTCTCTCCCTTTTACATAAATAAAAATAAATCAGAGGGAAATAACTAAGCTGGGAGAATCAAGCTTGCGTAAATTTACTAGGAAAACCTTGCAAAATGTTTGTATTGAACAACCACTGAGGAACAGGTAGGGAAGACAGAGCAGTTGGAAGGACTCCGTTGCTCAGGCGCCAGCAGCCGCTGGTAGCAGCCTCCCTCACTCCGGGCTCTCTACTCCTAGAACCCCAAAGAGGCATCCCATGACTCTCAAAAAAGAGCTGATGTCATGACAGACTTCAGCATTCTTAGCCTCCAATTGTATGCCTATCTAAAATTGCACTCAGTTAAAAGCGCCACTCAAGCAAACGACACCATACCCACACACACTGTCTCTATACCTGTTTCTTGACACAGTACATACACCTATCTCAGGGCCTCCCAACCTATTTGTCCCCCTCCAGGAAAGTTCTTGCCTCTGATTTTTGTCTCTCTTGCTTACTTCAATTCATTCAGATCTTGGTGCACCTCCTTGGTCCAACACGTACCTTCCCTACTCCACATCTTTATATCCTCATAGCTTTATCCCTGACAAAGTATTATACATGAGGTCATAAACCTTGTAATAACTGATATCTCTCTCTCTCTCTCTCCCTCTCTCTCTCTCTCACACACACACACACACATACACACACACATACACACACACACATGCACAAACACATACATAGAATGCTCAAAGATAGCTTTTGGAATATGTTAAAAATTTTATCTATTTTTGCTTGGCAAATGGTACACACTGGATTTCATTTCATTGCTCTTTAAACATATATGTTTTCTTACCCTTTTATATGTGTTATACTTCATAATAAAAATAAAAATGATCAACTGAATATAACAGCATCATAGGGGCAGCGCTGTGGCACAGTGAGTTAAAGCCCTGGCCTGAAGCGCCAGCATCCCATCTGGGTGCCGGTTCTAGTCCAGGCTGTTCCTCTTCCGATCCAGCTCTCTGCTATGGCCTGGGATAGCAGTAGAAGATGGCCCAAGTGCTTGGGCCCCTGTACCCGCATGGGAGACCCGGAAGAAGCTCCTGGCTCCTGATCGGTGCAGCTCCGGCCATTGCGGCCATCTGCGGAGTGAACCAGCGGGTGGAAGACCTCTCTCTGTCTCTACCTCTCTCTGTAACTCTGTCTTTCAAATAAATAAAATAAATCTTTAAAAAAAAAAACAGCATCATAAACTGTAAGAATACTTACCTCACTTTGTGGTTCCTGGATAACTTTATAGAGAGATGAAACTAAAGAACTCTTGTCTTTCAAATTTGTAGCATAATTTGGTAAAGATGTTTCTGGTAGTGTCTAAACAAATTAAAAAAAAAAACAAGTTATATTTTTATGAAATTTCCAAGATAGGAAAATCCACAGAATAGAAAGGAGATCAGTTGTTGGCAGACACTGGAGGAGGAAGGAGGTGGGTTGAGAGTGACTGACAGGTAGAGTTTTTGGAGGGTGATAGGAATGCTGGCTGCACTACATTGCGAATCTGCCAAATAAATAAAATACTGTATTTCAACTTAAA
This sequence comes from Lepus europaeus, assembly GCF_033115175.1. Taxonomy (NCBI): domain Eukaryota; kingdom Metazoa; phylum Chordata; class Mammalia; order Lagomorpha; family Leporidae; genus Lepus; species Lepus europaeus. Next base: position 27,004,422 of record NC_084846.1, read on the forward strand.
ATGGTGAATCTTCTATGAATTATATCCCAACAAAAAATCAAAATAAAGCAAAAATATATTCTAGCCTCTACCCATCATCAGGGACATAAATTAACATCAATACTTCATCTTTGACCAGTTTGAGGTTAAAATTGAGGATGCAAACCCCGTGTGAAGCTAGTGATATTTTTTGTGGTGGTATATAAATTATGAGTCACGTTATCTATACTGATCCTGATTCTTCCTAAACATGCTATATACGGCTCTGATAATGTTTCAGAGCTGAATGTCACAGCAGACCGTTCAATCCAAATGTCTCCTGAGCAATATGTTGTGAGTAGTAAGCTCTGTAACGCTGTTCTACTCTAGGAACTGGTGGGAAAACAGACTTCTCAGATGTTCTCACTACCAACCATAAACTAGTTTCCCTAATGCAACTTAAAATAGGAGCAACTAATCATAGCTTGCCAGCACTACCCACACAACAGGACATGCAACCAGAGAGGAACGTGAATGGTTTAAATATAAAAAAAATAGTGGGGAAGTATGCAAAAGACACCGATGTCATGATAATGACGATAAAATTGGCCTCCAGAGTCATTATTCTTTCTCTCCCAACTACGTCCTCACTTCCTCCAGTCAATGCTAATCCTGTAGTAGATACCACACCTCAAGGTAGTCCTAAGCGTCACTCCAAAACATGTGCTACTTTTCACACGTTCTGCATCCTAGTAGTTCATGATTTAACACGGGTTTTGGTCCTACAGATATATGTGTACATAAATAGACACGTAAAATTCAACAGTGTGGGGCTGGCGCCATGATGCGCTAGGTTAATCCTCCACCTGCATCCCACATGGACACTGGTCTTAGTCCTGGTTGCTCCTCTTCCAGTCCAGCTCTCTGCTATGGCCTGGGGGAGAGGGGGAGGCAGTAGAGGATGGCCCAGGTGCTTGGGCCCCTGCACCCTTGTGGGGGACCGGGAGGAAGCACCTGGCTCCTGGCTTCTGATTGGCGCAGCTCTGACCATTGCGGCCATGTGGGGAATGAACCAACGGAAGGAAAACCTCTCTCTCTGTCTCTCTCTCTCACTGTCTGTAACTCTGTCAAATAAATAAATAAATAAATCTTTGAAAAAAATTCAACAGTGTAGCTTTTCATAATAAGGATATGATTTTATGCGATTTCACTTTACAGTGAGCTCCTGGAGGGTAGGAGCTGTCTTACCACTTCTGCATCCACACCACTCGGCACGAGCTCCCTCACAAACCTTTGCTGAGGGAACTTATCATAGATAGAAGAAGAAATGAAAACTGCCACTGCAACTCCTCAGTAGATTCTTTAAAAATAGGTCATATTTCACCTTAGGACATAAAAGGGAACAGATTTCTTAAAACGTGAGTTTTGTTTGCTAGAATAGTAAGTAAACGTGAATTATCTGAGAACCTTCCACTATCCTCCAGAGGAAAAACAAGCTCACTGCACTGCTTACATAAACAAGAGAGGAGATTAGGGCATGCTTCAATATTTCAAAAGCACAGAACAAAAGATCTCCAGGCAACATTTCATTTCCGTCATATGATCAAGAGTCACTTAACACTAGGGGAATTTATATAAAAAGGGATTAACAGTCAAATAAATAACAGATTTCTAACCCTCTGAAAAGAAATGAACCTACATATTTTATATTCCTAGTTTTATATAATTAAAACACATAAATTAAATATTATATAATTAAAATATATACATATGTATCTAATATACATGTCTATAAAATTTAAGAATAAGTGAATTAAAATATAAATATCTTAGAATCAGTGGATAGAGAGATAATATTGTAATATACTATCTAGGCTAAAATTAAAACAATGACTAAATTTTTTAGTTTATATCTCAGTTAGTGCTCGTGAGGTAAACTATTTTTGTGAAACAGCCAAAGGCAGAAAGACACCTCTTTTCTGAAGAGGTAAGCTCTGGAAAACCAATGCTACTACTACTAAATGAGAAGAGGGATAGCCTAAAAATTAATGCACTAATTCTTATATTTTATTCCAAATTCTGTCATTATTTCACTTTGTGAATGTGGGAAAAGTTACTTTTGCATGCAAAAGGGGAGAAGATACAGCTGCCGTGTGTGTGAATGGTGCTTGAAAAGCTTAAGGTCTGAGAGGTCCAAATGAATGTAAAAACTGTTAGAGCAAACATTCATATCTCCCTGCACTGTACTAATTCAAAAGTACTGGCCTTCTTAGTGCCATTCAAGGCTTCTCACACTTCAGATGGCAGAGATGAGGAAGAAAGGCATCAATGAGACATTATGCTGGGAAATTTTTCTGGGCAAATTTGAAGACAGATGCTTCATACTAAAGTATTGTCTGCCAGATGGCTTTTTTTTTTTTTTAATGTAAGGAGATAATACGGGTTGGGTGCAAAAGAATTAATGAAGATGGACAGATGGGAGAAGAACCAGTAAATAAAACAACCTTTTCAACAACATCACACATAAGACTAGATTTGAATCACTTATTAAGATTCAGTGGCTATCAGAAAATTGAAAAAGTTAGGAGTCTAGAAATCCATTAGATAAATCTACACACAGCAATCATAAAAACACAATATAACCTGAAAGAAATGTTTTACAAGTAAATCTTAGAAAAGATAAAGATTGAACTATTCATGAAATCTTGAAATGAAATCCTAGTCTAATCATTTTGTCGGTATATAAAAACAAGACAAATATGAGTCCATAGCTAAAGCAGACACCGAAGTTTTTCCAAAGGGAAACAAATTTCTCTTAATACTTAAAATTTTAAATGAAAGATGTTCACAAAGCAAACTGTCTGTCTCTGTGCCTTTGAGAGGCTGCTCTATGAGGTTATGAGGCTGGGAGTTCAGACTGTGACCGTGAACAGTGTACAGCTAAGACCATCTTCACTGACCACCTGCTTTGGTTTTCTGATGAAGACACTGAGACCTGCAGAGCTTCTGTGATTTGCCCATCATAACACAACAATCCAGCAGGAAAACTGGGATTTGATCAAAGGATTTCTGACTCAGCCCACTTGACCAAGCACGGTGACCTTGGCCTGATTAGCACTATGGTTATTATTTTAACAAATGTCATTTAACATCACAAATCACATCAAAAGGCAGGTTATCCGAATTTCAAATTATCTTAATTTTAAAAGTACTTACCAGGGCCAGTGTTGTGCCACGCCAGGTTAAGCCGCTACTGTGATACCGATGCCAGCATTCCCTATTGGAGTGCCAGCATTCCCTATTGGAGTGCCAGTTCAATCCTGGCTATTTCATTTCCCATACAGCCGCCTGCTAATGCGCCTGGGTAGGCAGTGCAAGATGACCCAAGTGTCTGGGTCTCTGCCACACCGACGGCAGACTAGGATGAAGGTCCTGGCTCCTGGCTTCAGCTAGACCCAGATCCGGCTGCTGTGGTCTCTCTCTCTCCCTAACACTCTACCTTTCAAATAAATAAATCTTAAAAAAAAAAAAAAACAACAACTGTACTTAGCAGATTTCTGCCAAAGCGTGTTTTTTTTTTTTTTTTACCTTTTACAAGGTACTTCAAAAACTTTTGGGTGTGGGGGGATGGAATTAATACATGGATGGTTATCTTGGCACACAAAAAAAATTAAATCCAGGCATATTTCTCCTAATACACATTTAACATGAACTTTTTTTAAAAAGATTATTTTATTTATTTATTTGACAGAGTTACAGACAGTGAGAGGGAGAAACAGAGTTTTAGAAAGGTCTCCCATCCACTAATTCACTCTCCAGCTTCTTCTGGGTCTCCCAGGTGGGCGTAGGGCCCCAAGGACTTGAGCCATCCTCTACTACTTTTCCAGGCCATAGCAGAGAATTGGATCGAGAGGAGCAGCTGGGACTAGAACCGGCGCCCACATGGGATGACAGTGCTGCAGGCGGAGGATTAACCTACTGCGCCACAGAGCCAGCCCCACCATGAACTTCTGAAGTCCTCTAGCATTCCCCCTGGTGTGCTGCTGATTTTGCCTGATAACCTTACTCTCCTTAACAGACAAAGAGCTGAATTCAATACACATTAACACAATTCAGAATAACACTCAAGACAATTTCCAGGAATTCCTCCTTCCAAATAAATGAAAACAAATAAAAATCTTAAAATCAATATCAAATTGAGTGAAAACTGGTAAGTCTGATCGTGAGGGAGATGGGTAGTCAGAAACTAAATTAAATCACTTTTCATTTCACGAGATCTGTGCGTTCACTCCCTTCTCCCAGTGGAAAAGTTTCCCTACCCTTGTATTAAATTTATAAATAAATACTTGGTAAAATATTGTGATCCAGGTACCATGTTAGATTGGCTATTTATCTGTACTCTGGATTCTTTTAGTGGAAGATATTTAGGAAAAAAGATCTATGTGCTTTGTATGCCTGTCACTCATTGCTTCTAAGTCCTCTCAGTGAACAGGGCTAAGAAACACACACGTGCATTAGAGCATATGTCAAAACAGTCAAGGAAAAATTAGTTTCTCTCTTAATTCCATGTTTCCAAAAACATCTTGAAGTTACCTGCACCTATGCGTGAACAGACACACAAGTATCACACACATTTAAAACCCAGGAGTTCATAGATTCTTCTTACTCTGTCCAACACTTTAGAGTTCTTTCTTGCTTTTCCCCATTCCAAGTTTGTCATTCCGTGATCAGATGGAGGGAGAGAAATCTCACTCCCATTATCCTCAATATGTTGACACATCTGCTTGGTTCACTTCTCTGCTCAGTGGAACCTCTCCGGCTGACTCTTCACATGCCACCTCTGTACCCCTTCGCCCCAATCCCCAGCTCTGCTGACATGAGAGCACACCAAAGCTGATCCAGCTCCCTCTCAGTGTCTACATACTCAAGACAGGAAGGGAACAGAATGAACAGACAGACGGGAAAGGAAATGCGTCAGTCATGATTTCCACTAGCTGGTCCTTCCCCTATGACCCACCCTTTAACATACCCTCTTCCCACTATTCCCACCTTAAAGGATGGATAACTCTAGGTACTTCCGACTTCATCATTAAACAAACAGATATTCAAAAAGCAATAGTACTCAACTGTTAAACTTGACAATGGCCATCAACCTACCCCCTCAAAAATCATGATAATATAGAACAAACCACATCAAACATTTTTGAAGCAGAAAAAAAAAAAGCTTAAAAACATTTGGAATGCCTTATTCACAAGGTAATATAAACTGGGGTGGGGTGGGAGTGGGAGTGGGGGTGGAGAGCACATATAAGATCTAGCCAAACTATGGAAATACATAGGAAGCACTATGGACAGCACACCTTTGCAACACTCTATACCACTTCATTACTTAGGGAATCCATAGAAGGATGCTCAACACATGACTATATGAAAGATGAATCTGCCCACCCATTCAACAGGATTAGGTAACAGAGAGATAAGGCTGGCTGTTAGCAGGAAACATTGCTCTGCCAAGGACACACAGCAACTCAAGTGTCCCAACAACCTCTGTACTTGAGTGACTCACTGACAAGCTTTGGTGTCTAAAATCACAGATTATCAAAAACGTTGCTGTTTGAATATATTAGGAAGAATGGGACATCCCACTCTTGCCTGGAGGATCTAAGTGGCGTTGACACATGAAAGCAGCCCTGATTTCCAACTTGATCTCCCCTTCAGTGAAGGGGCTTCTGGATACAACTTTCCAAATCGGTGTCACTTCACAGTTTCTGAGACAACTGTGAAGGCCAGACAAGGCGTTAAACTCATTACAACAGCCCAAAATCCTGCTTTATTTAAATTTCACCTAAACTCCACCCTTTCTCCAAATGGTATAATAATTTTATTTTTCCCACTTTCTGGTGAGAGGCCCCCAGGGTACCTGTTGTGCAGTCTTTTCCTGCAGCAAACCAATAAACTCAACTCTGAGTTTTCCCTTGAAGATGATCTGGATAAAAATCAAAGTCACTACTGCAGTCTAAACCCTTCACTCTCATGGTTCATCATAATAAAGTGCATAAACAAACTTATGTGTCAGTAAGGACAAGAAAAGATAATTAGTTGGTTTAAGGAACACAGTTTTAGTTATAGAGAAGAGTCCATTAGGTATGAAAACATAAGTTGTATTCCCTTCATTAACTAATCAAAGGTTACACATTCCTTATAGCTAACTGGAGAAAGATCTACTAGGACAAAGTTGAGCTCATGCCTTCCCATTTTCTTCTCATTGCTGGTATGCCCAGTTCCATTACCCCCCACCCCAAGTGAAGGACGACAATGAATCATCAGTGGCCCTTGGAGAGAGACATCAGCATTTAGAGAATTCACCCATTCTTTGTGGCATTGCCACAAGAGGGAAAAAACAACAAACAAAAGAATAAATTCACTGAATCACTTTTTGAGAAAAATGGAATACATTTTCTAGAAAATATTATTGCACGTAAATAATTCCATATTAAGATTTATTAGATCATACTTCTTCCATAGTTATTTAGCTTTTCTGTTATATACAAAAAAATTCAAAGCCAATGGAATTTAAACATGAGACAAATTTCTTTGGAATATAATAACTATATTAGATCAATAAATATTACCTTAAACTCTGACAGCCATTCCTCCACAACACCTTTCTCTGAAGTGAACATCTTTCCACATCTGCTCTAGACCTTCAACCTGAAAATTAACATAGGAAAAACAATACAATTTTGAATATATTTCTTTTACAGTCAGATTACTATGAAAAGGGGTAATCTGACACAATTAAGTTACTTAACACCTTATTTGTGAAATTAAAGTAGCTCCAAATTACTAGACTAATTTCAAACCAATGTGCATAAAGCCAGCATTAAAATACAAGCATTCTGACAAAAGTATAAATATCACAACATGAAGAAATGGGCTCTGCAATTTTCAGTCAGCTTTCAGGAATGCCAGCTGCAAAACATACTGGACACTTTCCCACAGTAGCAATTAAACAATTTCAAAAATATCACTCATCTTAAGAAAACTGCATAAGATATTTCAAAACTGAAAAGACAAAAAGATATACATCCAAAATTGACTTTATAGAAGGCAACTTAATTTGATTATATTTCATTATATTTCGTTTCTTTTTTTCAACAGTAACTATCTAGCTTAGCCGTCTGGATTCTTGAAAGATTAATATTCATCTAAAAAAGTAAAAGTGATAATATCCAAGATAATGACCTGTCAGCCTAAAAAAAAAAAGAGAGAGAAATTCTCCAGTGACTAACATTTATGGATTTACGGGGACTAGCAGAGCATCACAATGGAACTATGCATCAGTAGTAAGCTATAGTTATATTCAAGTAAGCGGAGGCAAGGCAAAATTTTCAAAGGCAAAGCTGAGAAGGATTGCATCAGGCATTCTGAAACACAATCTCTGGCCACAGTGATTAAGAACCAGAGTGATGCTGGCCTGAGGGTGCAGGAACAGCTGCCGGGCAGATGTCCGTTCTTTGCAGAGTGCCTTTGGTATAAGGTCAAGTGTCCTCAGGGCAAGCTTGTGGTTCTGGCAGAGTCTGGATACTCACCACGCAGCAATTATGCACGAGAACCCTTTCTTCATAACTGCCCGCCTTTATTTATTTATTTTCATTAGGGTTGGCACAAGCAACTCCATTTTGATTCTGACAACTTCCACATTCTGCTCACAGACCATATTCAGGAACAGTTACTCAGAAGATTGGGTTTTAATTAAACATAAAGAAGAAACAAAGCAAGCTAAAGGAGATGTAAAACAGTTTTACATGGGCAAAATTTTTGTCGAAGTGCTATATTTTCCTCACCCATCCATCTGTACAGGAATAGACTTAGAAACTCTTTCCTAAGAGTTTTCCTAAGGGAAAACTTTAGCTCTGTTTAAACTTCCTAACCTCCTAATTCAGGAACAAATTATTAGGCTTCTTAATTTTTGACAGCAAAATAATGTAGTAAAAACTGAGGCAGATTTGCCAAAAACTGAATCCTTTTTTTTTTTTTCTTTTTTATTTGAAAGACAGAATTACAGAGAGTGGTAGAGACAGAGAGAGGTCTTCCATCCACTGGTTCATTCCGCAGATGGCCGCAACGGCTGGAGCTGCACCTATCCGAAGCCAGGAGCCAGGAGCTTCTTCCGGGTCTGCCACGCGGGTGTAGGGGCCCAAGGACTTGGGCCATCTTCCATTGCTTTCCCAGGCCACAGCAGAGAACTGGATTGGAAGAGGGGCAGCTAGGACTAGAACCAGCACTCATATGGGATGCCAGCGCTTCAGACCAGGGCTTTAACCCACTGGGCCACAGTGCCGGCCCCCAAAAACTGAATCCTAACTCAAATACTTGTAGTATAAACTTGGGCAAGGTGTTTGCCTTATTTTTTTCAATTGTGAAACAGGAATGACCACTGTAAGTATTTCCAAGGGATTAATGTGAGGATTAAACCTTAAAATGCAAACAAAAATACATATAACAATATCTGATGATAAAGTATTATTACTATGTGATATTATTAAAGAATATTGCTAACTCATCTAATCTTTGCTCAGCTGTCTATCAAAATACACAGATGAACAACACAGCTTCTTGCTAAAGAATACATCCTGGGGCCCATGTTGTAGCATAGTGGGTTAAGCTGCCTGGAATGCTGGCATCCCGTATGGGCATCTGTTTGAGTCCTGGCTGCTCTTACTTCCAGCCCAGCTCCCTGTTAATGCGCCTGGGAAAGCAGCAGAGGATGGCCGAAGTGCCTGGGGCTCTGCACCTACGTGGGAGATCTGGAAGAGGCTCCTGGTCCTTGGCTTCAGACTGGGGAGTGAACCAACAGATGGAAGGTATCTCTCTCTCTCACTTTCTCACTCTCTCAGTAACCATGCCTTTCAAATAAAAAAAATCTTTTAAAAAAATCCTAAAGTTTTCTTAATAAATTCCCACTTAAAATATATTTAAGAAAAAAGTGTATATATACATACACATATATATAATATATTCATTTGTATATACACAAATATACATGAGGTACACACATATGAGGGGTCTTCAAAAAGTTCATGGAAAATATATATTATGAAAAGACTATACATGGCTTATAATTTTTTGGCACCAAAATAGGTTCATCTATTAATTATATTTTTCTATGGTTTGTTTAGTACCCTACAATATTCACTCATTCACAAAGAATCACCTGAATGATATGTATCTCATTTTTTAGAATAAATGATAGCCCAATTTATCTGTGGATCAAGTCAAACTATCAGAAAGCCACATATCTGTACCTTATTATTGATTTGTTGTAACTATGTATTCGGATAAACTTTGGAATTACGTCCAACATACTACCCAAAACACTGTTGGGTCACATATTATCCCCCTAAAAGTCAATAAGGAGGAAAATTTGCATCCTCAGTTTTCACTACCAAGAAAATCTCTCCTGCAGAGTAACGCTTATTTTTATACTATGGGTACTGTGAATCTCATAACTTTGCTTTGATTCTAATAAAAATGGGGCCACAGCTTCGGCCTTGCCCAGAAAAAAAAACAAGCCTAGATGAATCTTACCTACTGGTTTATTTTATAATCTTACCATTATTTTATTTCTGGTTTTTTTAAGATTTATTTATTTATTTGAAAGTCAGAGTTACACAGAGAGAGGAGAGGCAGAGAGAGAGAGACAGAGAGAGAGGTCCTCCAACACTGGTTCACTCCCCAATTGGTCACAACGTTCAGAGCTGTGCCAATCAGAAGCCAGGAGCCAGGAGCCTCCTCCAGGTCTCCCACATGGGCGCTGAGGCCCAAGGACTTAGGTCCTTGTACTGTTTTCCCAGGCCATAGCAGAGAGCTGGATCAGAAGTGAAGCAGCCAGGACTTGAACCGGCACCCATATGGATGGGATGCTGGCACAGCAAGCAGCAGCTTTACCCACTACACCACAGCGCTGGCCCCTCTTTCTGTCTTTTTCAACTTAGTCTTATTCTCTTCTATGTATTTGTGAAGTGAAGTAAATATAAATATACATAAATTTTCTTTTGTATACATTCTTCCATCTAATAAATTTAGGAGAAAAAGTTATCACAAATAGAATCACCCTACATCATATTACAAGGAATTGGGGAGGTAACATTTTTATAAAAATTGAAAGTAACTTTGTAATTATAATTAAAGATTCAAGGCCGGCGCCATGGCTCAATACACTAATCCTCCCTCCGCCTGCGGCACCAGCACCCCAGGTTCTAGTCCCGGTTGGGGCGCCGGATTCTGTCCCGGTTGCTCCTCTTCCAGTCCAGCTCTCTGCTGTGGCCCAGGAGTGCAGTGGAGGATGGCCCAGATCCTTGGGCCCTGCACCCGCATGGGAGACCAGGAGGAAGCACCTGGCTCCTGGTTTCAGATTGGTGCAGCACGCTGGCCATAGTGGCCATTTGGGGGTGAACCAATGGAAAAAGGAAGACCTTTCTCTCTGTCTCTCTCTCTCTCACTGTCTAACTCTGCCTGTCAAAAAAAAAAAAAAAATTAAAAAAAAAAAAAGATTCAAAAGAATCTAAAGGAATATGCAAAAGATCAAGAATAACTCGAGCAACCTTGAAGAAAAACAACAAAGCTGGAAGACTTGGAATTCCCAATATCAAGACTTTTTACAAAATGTCCTAGGCCTCTACTAATTAAGTCAGTGTGGTATGGTCAGAAGGGTAGAAAAGACAAACTAATGCAACAGAATAATCTGGTCAGAAACAAACTTCCACAGACGTAGTCACTGATTTATAATGTAAGCAACACTGAAATTCAATAAGAAATTATAATTCCTGGGGCTAGGTCAACTGGATGGCTACCCCGGAACAAGGGAAAGAAAGAGCCATGACCCCCTTAGCCCACACTGTATGCAACAACCAGTCCCAGCTGAATCACAGACCTAACCAGGAGTGGCGAACCATAAAGCTTTTAGAAGAAAACACCAGCGAGTACTTTCATAACCTTGGGGTAGGCAAAGGTTTCTTAAACAAGAGACACAAAAGCACTCATCATAAGGCAGGGAGGGGGAATAAAACGACCTTCATTAAAAGTGAGAACTTGTGTTCATCAAAATACATTACCAAGAGAATGAAAAAGAAAAGTCATAAAGTGGGAAAAGATATTTGCAATTCATATATTTGAGACAAACATCTGATAACCAGAAAAAAAAAAAAAAACTCTTACAGATGATTAAGAAAAAAGCAGACAACCCAATTGGAAAAACCGAGAGCATCATTTATCCAAGCAGAAACTATAAAAGATGAAAGGTGCTCAGCTTTGCTAGTCATCAGGGAAATGTCAAAACTCAAAATGAAATACAGCCCCACCACTACCACCAAACACACACACACACACACACAGAGGTATGACCAGAATGAAGGAGAGGTAATATCAAATATTGAAAAAAAGATATGGTGTAATCAGAATATTCAACACAGCTAGTATGAATACAAATTGGTATAATATTCCAGAAAGCTCTTTGGCAACAGTCAGCCTCTAAACTTGAATGCACGCATACTCTATGCACATAGCAATTCCACATAAAAATATACTCCACAAAAATGCAGACATATGTTCTGTAAAGGATACGTTCAGGAATCTTCGTTAGAGCAGCAGGTTTTTTTTTAAATAGTCAAAAACTAGAAATAAATTAAATGTTCATGAAGAGTTGCATGCATAGATTATGGTATACTATACATGGAATGCTATTCAACAAAATATAACTTTGAATAAACAAAGTATGAGAGTACTCTCAAAAATTCTGTGGAGGGCCGGTGCTGTGGTGCAGCAGGTTAAAGCCCTGGCCTGAAGTGCTGGCATCCCACATAGGCGCTGGTTCTAGTCCAGGCTGCTCCTCTTCCAATCCAGCTCTCTGCTCTGGCCTGGGATAGCAGTAGAAGATGGCCCAAGTGCTTGGGCCTCTGCACCCACATGGGAGACCCAGAAGAAGCTCCTGGCTCCTGGCTTCGGATCAGTGCAGCTCTGTGGCCAACTGGGGGCTGAACCAGAGGATGGAAGACCTCTCTCTGTCTCTACCTCTCTGTAACTCTTTCAGATAAATAAATAAATCTCTCTTAAAAAAAAAAAAAAAAAAACTATGGAAACTGAATTTAAGAGAGGTTTCTTTTGAGGCAAAAATATTTTTAGGGCCTGTGTTGTAGTGCAAAGCCACCACCTGCAACTCCAGCATCCCATAGGAAACATTTGAGTCCCAGTTGCTCCATTTCCAATCCAGCTCCCTGCTAATGCACCTGGGAAAGTAGTGGAGGGTGGTCCAAGTGCTTGGGACCCTGCACCACATGGGATGCCTGGATGAAGCATTTGTCTCCTGGCTTTGATCTGGCCCAGCCCAGGTGGTTGTGGCCATTTGGGGAGAGAACCAGTGTTTCTCTGACACTCCATCTCTCTCTGTAACTCTGCCTTTCACATAAAAAAATAAATAAATAAATCTTTAAAAAAATTTAATCCATGCACGGTTTTTTCATAATATTCATTTTCCATGAACTTTTTGAAGACTCTGGCTCCATATGAATGCCAGCTCAAGTCCCAGCTGCTCCACTTCTATCCAGCTCCCTGATAATGAACTTGGGAAAGCAGCAGAAAAGTGGCCAAGTGCTTGGGCCCCTACACCTACGTGGAAGACCAGGATGAAGCTCCTTGCTTTGGCCAGGCCCATCCCCAGGCAAGGCAGCCGTTTAGGGAGTGAACCAGTGGATGGATGATGTCTCTCTCTTTTTCCTTCCCTCTCTGTAATGATGACTTTCAAATAAATAAATAAGTCTTTAAAAAATGCATCTTCACACCAAAATAAACTTATCTATAATTCCATTTTCAATTAACTTTCTGAAGTACCCTCATAAAAGAGGGTCACAATCATGGGTGAAAGGCTGTAGACAGGGCAGGCATTGGGCCTGGCAGTGCAGAAGCCAGCAGATGTGCTCGGGTTAGAGTGCCGCTTGCACTCCAGACTCCAGCTTCCTGCTGCTGCAGACCCTGAGAAGCAGCCCTGCCCCCGCCCTCCTCTTCATTTCTAAATGATCACTGTCACTCTTTCAAACTACTCCTTCTCAAATTTGTGATGATTTTTTTCTTGCACACTGAGATAATAATTCCAAGATCTCTCCTCCAACAGTATTTTCCCCAGCTACTGAATCCTGTGATTATATCCCATGATTATAACCTAAACCAGCTGTTCTCAGACATTTTGGTCAAGAGCATTTTATAGTCTTAAACAAAGAGCCAACCTGAAAGAACTTGCAATAGCCAAGGCTGGAACAATTTGAGCAAGAAAACAAATACAAGCATGAAATTATAACCCAAAGCATAAAATAAATATTTATGAGGTCACACTAGTGCAAGTGATTACATAAGTAAATAAGAGACACATATTCCTTACAGAAGAATTCCCAATAATAAACGTCGATTTCTTTCCTTCAGAATCTGGAGCTCAGTCCCCACCTCCCCACTGAGGGTGGGCTGCACATAGGAATTTGCTGCCGAAGAAAAGAACATGGATGGGGGAAATAGGAACTACATGATGGGGGGAAAAATAGCCAATAGTGTTGACATCAGCCGAGGTATGTTCTGACCGTCATATGCCATCCAAAATGATGTGATGAGAAGGGCATTTAATCTCTGATATTCTTTCCCCGAAACTATAAACACAATGTAATTGTGAAACAAAAAATGAGAAGAAACTCAGGCTGAAGCATGTTCTACAAAATATACTACTAGTGCTCCTCAAAACTGATGAAGCCATGAAAGCCCAAGAGGGGCTGGTGCTGTGGTATAGAGTGTAAAGCTGCTACCTATGGTACCAACATCCCATATGGGCACCAGTTCACGTCCAGGCTGTTCCACTTTCGATCCAGCTCCCTGCTGGTGACCTTGGAAAGCAGGCGAAGACAACCTAAGAGTTTGGGTCCCGGCCCCCAACATGGGAGACCCAGATGAAACTCCTGGCTCCTGGCTTCAGCCTGGCCCAGCACAGGTCATTGCAGCTGTCTGGAGAGTGAACCTGTAGATGGAAGATCTGTCTCTGTCTCTCCTTCTCTCTCTGTCACTCTTTCTTTTGTTTTTTGTTTGTTTGTTTGTTTTTACATATAGACAGTGAGAGAGAGAGAGAAAGGTCTTCCTTCCTTTGGTTCACTCCCCAAATGGCCGCCACGGCTGGCGCTGCACAGATCCAAAGCCAGGAGCCAGGTGCTTCTTTCTGGTCTCCCACACAGGTGCGGGAGCCCAAGCACTTGGGCCATCCTCCACTGCCCTTCCGGGCCACAACAGAAAGCGGGACTGGAAGAGGAACAACCAGGACTAGAACTCGGCGCCCATATGGGATGCCGGCGCCGCAGGTGGAGGATTAACCAAGTGAGCCACGGCGCCGGCCCCTGTTTTGTTTTGTTTTGTTTAGATTTATTTATTTACTTATTTGAAAGTTAGAGTGACAGAGAGAGAAAGAGATCTTCTATCAGCTGGTTCAATACCCAAATGGCAGCAATGGCTGGAGGAGGGCCAGTCCGATGCCAGGAGCCAGGAGCCTGGAGCTCCCTCCTGGTCACAGGGGCCCCAAGCACTTGGGCCATTCTCTGCTGTTTTCCAAGGCACATCAGCAGGGAGCTGGATCAGAAGTAGAGCAGCCGGCCGGCGCCGTGGCTCTACAGGCTAATCCTCCGCCTTGCAGCGCCGGCACACCGGGTTCTAGTCCCAGTCGGGGCACCGATCCTGTCCCGGTTGCCCCTCTTCCAGGCCAGCTCTCTGCTGTGGCCAGGGAGTGCAGTGGAGGATGGCCCAAGTGTTTGGGCTCTGCACCCCATGGGAGACCAGGAGAAGCACCTGGCTCCTGCCATCGGAACAGCGCGGTGCGCCGGCAGCAGCGCGCTACCGCGGCGGCCATTGGAGGGTGAATCAACGGCAAAAGGAAGACCTTTCTCTCTGTCTCTCTCTCACTGTCCACTCTGCCTGTCAAAAAAAATAAAAAATAAAATAAAATAAAAATAAATTTAAAAAAAAAAAAAAGAAGAAGTAGAGCAGCCAAGACTTGACCCAGCGCCCAAATGGGATGCTGGTGTCACAGGTGGCAGCTTTACCCACTAAGCCACAATGCCATCCTCCACTCTGACTTTCAAACAAGTGAGAGAAAGAGAGAGAATGAGAGAGAGACAGGGAGAGGGAGAGGGAGAGAGAAAAACGAAGGAAAAAAGAAAGAAAAAGGAAAACCAGGAAAGACTCTCACAGGACAAAAATGAAATGCCAATTAAATGCAAGATGGTATCCTGGATTGGATCAGGAACAGAAAAAGGACAATAATGAAAACAGTGTTGAGAGTCTATTTGAGCATGGGATTTGGTTCATAATGATAGTAACAACAAGTGTACAACAGAAATGTAGGATGACAGCACTAGGGGAAATAAACTGGGGGCAGGGCATAAAGATATTCTTTGCACTGTCTTTGCAACTACGTGAATCTGAAATTGTTTGAAATAAAAAATTATTTTAAAAAGCTATTGTGGCCCCAGAAGAGCTATTTATTTCTGTAGGTTAACATCTACCAATATTTCTGTATCAAAGACTATAGAGTGGAAAAATTCAAATGACATCCATACAGTTTTAAATTACCAAGTCAAGCAACTTCCTGGAGGACACCATGCTAAATGAAACAGGCCAGGTACAGAGAGGCAAACAGTACAGGTCTCATTTCTCTGTGGGATCCTAAAAACTCCTAGAAGCAAAGAGCTGAACTGTGGTTGCCTGGGACTAGAGGGGATAGGGAGGGGTGGAGAGATGTTAGTTGAATAATATGTGTAAGTTTTGGAAATCTAAGTACAGCATGGAGACTATAGTCAATACTAATAATGTTTTGTGTATCTGGAAATTGCCAAAAGTGTAGACCTTAAATGTTCTCACCAGACACACAGACAGATAAGTATCTGAGGCAATGGATATGCTAATTGTTTGATTTAAGCATTTCACAATTATACATAGATCAAAACATTATGTTGTACATCAAAAATTTATATGATTTTTGTCAATTATACCTTAATAAAGATAAAAAACAAATCTACACTTGGTAAAACTTACAGAATCCTCGCAAGTGGAAAGTTTCTTTTAACTCATAAAAAGAAAGGTATCTTATGATGAAGAAAAGGTGTTTAAATACTAAAAATCGGGGCTGGCGCTGTGGCACAGAGGGTTCATGCCCTGGCCTGAGGTACTGGCTTCCAATATGGGCGCCATTTCAAGACCCGGCTGCTCTACTTCTGATCCAGCTCTCTGCTATGGCCTGGGAAGGCAATGGAAGATGGCCCAAGTCTTTGGGTCCCTGCACCCACGTGGGAGACCCAGAGGAAGCTTCTGCCTCCTGGCTTCAGATCAGCGCAGCTCTGGCCGTTGCAGCCAATTGGGGAGTGAGCCATTGGATGGAAGACCTCTCTCTCTCTCTCTCTCTTTGTAACTCTGACATGCAAATAAATAAATAAATCTTTAAAAAAAACTAAAAATCGAACTTGAAATATTAATGCTATACATACAAGGACAACAGAATTCTATAAAGGGTTGGATACGTATTTAAAGAAATACAAGATGAAAAGCAAACAGTGTTTGCTAGTTGAAAGAAGCTTTCTTTTTCCTTACCACATATCATAACAATTATAATAAAAAAAACCCTTTCCACTAACGTAGGCTGCAAGATGAGTAATACCTGTGACTAACAGTATCACTAAAGGCTAGGTAGGGCAACAAGCTAAGTGACCACAAAACAGAGGCAGTGATTTAAAAAACGGGTCAGGAGGCCCTCCACAGCCGCCAACCCACCTCCACCTTTCAGACTTCACATGAACCTGGTTATGTAACTGCATACTTTACAAACCCAATTAGATATCAAGTAATCTTCAAACTATGTCTCAGGTTTAAAAAAAATCATTATTCCTCTCAAAGGCAAAAAGAATAAAATTAAAGCAGGAGTTTCCTGCTGTGTAATTAACTTCCTATTTTTCTCATGTTCTGAAGCAGAATGTTTTAAATTATATTATAAAGCTCACAAGGATACTAAGTAGCATTTCAGAGAGCTGATACAGATAAAACTAAATTTTTAAAATATTTATTTATTTATTTGAAAGGTAGAGTTCCAGAGAGAGAGAGAGAGAGAGAGAATCATTCATCCACTGATTCACTCCCCAAATGGCCACAACAGCCGGAGCTGGGTCAATCCAAAGCCAGGAGCCAGGAGCTTCTTCCATGTCTCCCATGTGGATGCAGGGCCTCAAGTACTTAGGCCAACTTCTGCTGCTTTCCTAGGTGCATTAGCAGGGAAGTGGATCAAAAGTGGAACAGCCAGGATTCAAACTGATGCCCATATGGGATGCTGACACCACAGGCAGCAGCTTTACCTGCTATGCCACAGTGCCGACCCCAAAATAATTTTTATGTTTTCAATATTTAACAAAAGCTTTCTAAATCTAGTATCTTATTCTTCAATTCCCACATCATACTCTTACCTTCACCCTAATGATAATGATCAAATTTCATCTTGTAAATGTTGTCATCAGAGATGCTTGTAATTGTTTTATTACTATCCAATTACAGAGGTTTATGAAAAAACATGTGTGCATAACTTTCCCTGTAAGCCTCTAGATATTTCCTTATTCCAACAATATTTCATATGAAGTATTAACTATAAACTATTACAAAAGTTGTTATAGCCATCTGCTTTAAACCTCATTTTGAAATTTGAGTTTCTATAAATTTATAGAACAACCCAAATTTCTACAATAGGTTGTGATACACTGTGAAGTTTTAACCTTCTGTCCTAGGCAATGAGACCATTACAGTAGCTAAGTTAAACACCACAAGAAGATTGTCAAGATTCTGGGTTGGGCATTTGGCGCAGTGGTTAAAACATGTGGGGCACCCACATCCCACATCAGAGTGTCTGAGTTAGAATTTCATGGCCACTTCTAACTCCACGTTCCTTCTACTATGCACCCTGGAAGGCAGTGATGATAGTTTATGTACCTGGGTCTAAGTGCTGGGTCCACCCACATGGGAGTCCCAGGTTGAGTTCTGGGCTCCTGGCTTCAGCCTGACACAGCCCTGGCTTTTGCAGGCACTGGGGAGTAAACCAAAAGACGAAGGATGCCTCTGCCTGCATGTCAATCTCTCTGTCTTTCAAAGAAAAATGGAAGTAAAGAAATACAAACTTAGATAAAATTCAGGAAAACCGAGCAGAAGGAAACGATCAAATTATCTTACAGAAAAAAATTAATTTAACCTTAGGGATTTTACTGCTTAGAAGCTGACCACTAAACTGAAGAATACTATAAAAGAGTAAAGTATCTATGCTGTTGCTTAACATAAGTATTACTGATCACTTCACTGCCTAGCTGTGTTCCCAGGTGAATAAGACCTCCCTAAGGCACAGGGAGAAGGAATACAATTCACACAGCCAGTAAGAGAGGCGTAGGAAGCCTTTCCAAAGGCCCATGGCAGATTTATTTTCCCCATAAATTACAAAACAAATATCTGGTTATCAAGAATCAACCATATGGCCGGCGCCGTGGCTTGACAGGCTAATCCTCCGCCTGCGGCACCAGCACACCGGGTTCTAATCCCGGTTGGGGCGCCGGACTCTGTCCTGGTTGCCCCTCTTCCAGGCCAGCTCTCTGCTGTGGCCCGGGAAGGCAATGGAGGATGGCCCAAGTCCTTGGGCCCTGCACCCACATGGAAGACAAGGAGGAAGCACCTGGCTCCTGGCTTCAGATCAGCGCAGCATGCCGGCCACAACGTGCCAGCCATAGTGGTATTTGTTAGTGCATGCTCCCATCTGCTGGTTCACTCCCCAAACGTCCACAATAGTTGGTTCTGGACCAAGCCAAAGCCAGGAGCCAGGAACTCAATCCAGGTATCCCATGCGTGTGGCAGGAACCCAGTTTCTTGAGCCATCACCACTGCTTTCCAAGGTCTGCATTAGCAGGAAGCGGAGTCAGGTATTAAACCTCGGTACTTCAACATGGGACGCAGCTGTCGTACCCAGTAGCTTAACTGCTGAGCTACTCATCCACCCCAAGCAGAGCTTTCTTACTCAAGGAAATGTCAGTTGACTAAAGGATCTTTGCCTACTCCAAGGACAAATAAGATCCTGTTGGGACATCAGTGTGCTGTGCCAACCACTGTGTTTCAGCTGGAAAGCTAGGACAATAGAAGGAAAGAAAGAAATCCCTCTTCTTCTTTTTTTTTTTAAATGTATTTGACAGGTAGAGTTAGAGACAGTGAGAGAGAGAGATCGAGAGAAAGGCCTTCCTTCCATTGGTTCACTCCCCAAATGGCCACTACAGATGGCGCTGCGCCGATCCAAAGCCAGGAGTCAGGTGCCTTTTCCTGGTCTCCCATGTGGGTGCAGGGGCTGAAACACTTGAGCCATCCTCCACTGCCCTCCCAGGCCACAGCAGAGAGCTGGACTGGAAGAGGAGCAACAGGGACTAGAACCCGGTGCCCAATATGGGATGCCGGTGCCGCAGGCAGAGGATTAACCAAGTGAGCTATGGCATCGGCCCCAAAATCCCTCTTCTTATTTCCTGTTTCTTTCTCCTATTTTTCTCAAATCCTCTAGAACTTTGGAATAATATTTTGTCCAATGAAAAGATCTCTCATTTGAACTCCAATAAGAGAAGTTAGAACTTTTTGTAAACAACAGTGTTGATTTCTGGACTAGTCCTATTACTTGCTCTGACCACAAGAATGCAGCACACACAATAGTGTGCAACTTGTAAGACCAGGCCTTGAGAAGTCTGTAGCTTCCACTTTCATGCATTTGGAATCCTCTGCGTCTGTAAAAGACCACAAAAATCCACTATATCCAATACCCATGCTGTCTCACAGCACAGGATGAATACATAGGTGGCTTTCATAATGTCAACGTTTTCCAAAGGAATGGTTTTTATTTATTTGAAGGCAAAATCCAGAGCATAATTCTATGAAAAATTATTTTAATCCTGAATATTGGAGTTTACAAACTCTTTCATTCGAGAAGAGCAGGAGGAAGAGAGGAGCAGATAGAGACAATGAAAATGCTAACCCTATAATAAAACCACCAAGAAATACATGTTCAGGCCAGTACCACAGCTCACGAGGCTAATCCTCCACCTGTGGTGCTGGCACTCCAGGTTCTAGTCCGGTTGGGGCGCCAGATCCTGTCCCAGTTGCTCCTCTTCCAGTCCGGCTCTCTGCTGTGGCCCGGGAAGGCAGTGGAGGATGGCCCAAGTGCTTGGGCCCTGCACCCGCATGGGAGACCAGGAGGAAGCACCTGGCTCCTGGCTTCGGATGGGTGAAGTGCACCGGCCGTAGCGGCCATTTAGGGGGTGAACCAACGGAAGGAAGACCTTTCTCTCTGTCTCTCTGTCTCTCTGCCTCTCTGTCTCTCTCTCTCTCTCACTGTCTAACCCTGCCTGTCCAAAAAAAAAAAAAAAAATACATGTTCACTCCATCAGGAAACCACAAGTCATAAGGTCCATCACAAATCATGGTATGAAAGAGAACACTCAAAAAGAATGTTGAGCTACTAAGGCACATCTTAGGTTTGCATCAGTAAGAAGCACCCAACTCACCATCCTGGCAACTCTTCCCTGAAAGAAACCTAAGTTGTCAATAAATTGCCCAAGATTTTAGTCAGGGCTATTTGAAAGCTAGCTCAAAAAAGAATCTTGCAGAAATCCAAAGGCCAGACCTGTAGCAGAACACAACAAGTCTTAAGGAAATTGGAAATAAAACTGGAAACTAAAACTTAGAATCCTATCTTCTGAAGGAAGTCCATCCACTGTGACTTCTCCACTTTGCTCATCTGTTGCACTTTTTAGTCACCAACTGGCTTCCTAACTTACCCTACCTATGTCACATGATGGCTATTCTAGCCCTACCATGGCCCTTCTGCTCCTGGCACACACTCTCCTCTGCCAAATCTCCAGTTTGCAATTTATCACCCCCAAATTCTTTAAATAAACTTCAGAGTGTGCCAGTTCCTTATCTTCAGCCTGACTTACAACTTGCTAATCAGCCCAGAAATTGGCTGTCCTTGGGACAGATGTCTCCCATGGCCCAACAGTTGAAACCAAGAATATAGACTCATAGAGATACAGTTTATTTAGGGGCAGCTTTGCATGAGCAGAAATATAACCTCAATGAATTGGCTCACAAAAAACAGATACTTGAACAGTTGCCTAGTGAATGAATAAATGAGCAAATTTAGGAAATTGCTAGTTTGCACTCTAAATTCCATTCTGAGTTTTTAATATAATCTGCCTTATTAATTAACCCTCCATAGCAGTGGACAACATAGCATGCAATAAAAGTCATCCTGAGGGCTGGCGCCGCGGCTCAATAGGCTAATCCTCCGCCTTGCGGTACCGGCACACCAGGTTCTAGTCCTGGTCGGGGCGCCGGATTCTGTCCCGGTTGCCCCTCTTCCAGGCCAGCTCTCTGCTGTGGCCCAGAGTGCAGAGGAGGATGGCCCAAGTGCTTGGGCCCTGCACCCCATGGGAGACCAGGAGAAGCACCTGGCTCCTGCCTTCGGATCAGTGCAGTGTGCTGGCAGCAGCGCGCTGGCCGTGGTGGCCATTGGAGGGTGAACCAACGGCAAAGGAAGACCTTTCTCTCTGTCTTTCTCTCTCACTGTCCACTCTGCCTGTCAAAAAAAAAAAAAGTCATCCTGAGAGCATGGAACATTGTACCAGAGAAAAAGCAAGGAATCAGAGCTAGAGATTGGTTGTAAAGCCATACATGTCTAAGTAATGTTTACTGCAATAACAACAAATGACATAGGCTAAGTACAGGGGGTCCAAACTAAGTAAATATCCATGAGCTAAATCTATTTTTAACATGGTTAGCATAAGAAAGGAATAAGGGTCTATCTGAGGAAAGTTACAAATAGGGACAATTAAAAAGAACACTGTGAAACAGATAATAGGAGAAATGTCAAAAAAGAAAATGGTAACCATGGATAAGAATGAATTACAACAAAGAATCTGATTATAGGCCGGCGCCGTGGCTCAACAGGCTAATCCTCCGCCTTGCGGCGCCGGCACACCGGGTTCTAGTCCCAGTTGGGGCACCGATCCTGTCCCGGTTGCCCCTCTTCCAGGCCAGCTCTCTGCTGTGGCCAGGGAGTGCAGTGGAGGATGGCCCAAGTGCTTGGGCCCTGCACCCCATGGGAGACCAGGAGAAGCACCTGGCTCCTGCCATCGGAACAGCGCGGTGCGCTGGCCGCAGCGCGCTACCGCGGCGGCCATTGGAGGGTGAACCAACGGCAAAAGGAAGACCTTTCTCTCTGTCTCTCTCTCACTGTCCACTCTGCCTGTCAAAAAAAAAAAAAAAAAAAAAAGAATCTGATTATTGTCCAGGAATGCAAAGAACAAAAGAGTTTCGATGGAATAAAATTATCAAAAGCCAGGGCTCTCATTGAGGTCTATTGGGGAGAAAAATGAAAGCAATGACATAGGCAATAGTTTACAATTATAAGGATAAGAAAAAAATATTTTTCTTGCTGTAAATGAATATTAAGAATGCTGATTTTTCAAGTTTAACTTTCTCATCAACAAACCAAAGTATAAATTATTTATAACATAATGACTTGTACTTCCCTTGCCTCACCCTGTCTTATACTCTAACACGCAACCATTATATATTACCAACACTGTGGTTCTTTGAGTGGATTCATACATACTTTAAGTCACTCACTTTAACTAGAAAAAATGACCTTGAACTTACAGAACTTTCCAGATTCTTTTAGCTATCTAACAACCTACTTTAGGAATCACTTGATGTAGAGGTCATATTTACAAAATTCTTAAAAACATTACAAAGTGGTGGTAGGCATCACAAGGCCGCAAACAAATGACTTTTTTACACTCCAGAACATTCGTAATCATTCAAGAATCTAAATGCAAGATTTCTTGAAAATATGAAGCCCCCTGGTCAAGAAAGTTCCATTTGCTTGCTGGAGAGTTTCCTACGTGTGTGACTGAATAGCTGCCTTTCAGTTTGTGAATCAAATATGAACAAAGTACTTTGGAAGATTAAGGGGGCTGGCAAGGTGTGTGACATTAGTTATTTCCAAAATTACAAATCAACCAAAAACAGAATGTTAAGGGCTTTACCATCAGTGTACAGAATCTTAAATCTTTTTGAAGCCATACGTGTTTCACACAAAAACTGTAGAACAATTTCAAAGCTTCAAATTGTGTTGGCAACTGCATGCAAAATTCAGTCTAGATATTATAAGCATGAATGCATACAGTATCTAATAAATATTTGTTGAATAAGGGAATTAATTTCACCCTTCACAATGCCTGCCAAATTTACCACCTGCTCGCTGTCTCTGGGCAACACCCTCAGTCCAGCCTTTATTGTCTGGGCATGTGCTGTTCCCTCAGCCTCCGGGCTCCTGGTTTCTTCCCTTCTCCAGTGTCCCGTTTGTGTCACTGCCACATTGATCTCCCTGAAGCACAACTTTTCTCCTAAACATACAAATCTATCAGATTTTCCACATCCAACTCCCCCTAAAATACGACCACAGTTTACCTATCTTCATTGTAACTCATCACTGGTCTCCAAAACACTCCACTCTGCTCCTCCTCTCTGTCACTCCTTTTACTCCCGGGCCATTCACAGCCCACTCAGGAGAAACTCATGTATGGCCTAGCAAAGCAAACCGTCAGGAGAGAACTCTGGCCCTGCATCTGTTAGCTAGAACAGCATCTTAGGACTGTTTTAAAGGTTGGTTGATTGATGTAGACAAACTTGACTTAGAAAATCTCTTATTTTACAAGAGACATACAGATTCTGAGAATTTTATAAGGATTATATTAATGTAAGTTACATGTTTCATTAAGTATAAAAATATTACAAATGGGCCGGCTCACTAGGCTAATCCTCCGCCTTGCGGCGCCGGCACACCGGGTTCTAGTCCCGGTTGGGGCACCGATCCTGTCCCAGTTGCCCCTCTTCCAGGCCAGCTCTCTGCTGTGGCCAGGGAGTGCAGTGGAGGATGGCCCAAGTGCTTGGGTCCTGCACCCCATGGGAGACCAGGATAAGCCCCTGGCTCCTGGCTTCGGATCAGCGCGGTGCGCCGGCCGCAGCGCGCTACCGTGGCGGCCATTGGAGGGTGAACCAACGGCAAAAGGAAGACCTTTCTCTCTGTCTCTCTCTCTCACTGTCCACTCTGCCTGTCAAAAAAATAAAAAATAAATAAATAAATAAAATAAATAATTAATTAATTAATTAAAAAAATAAAATATTACAAATGAATAATTTTAAAGATAATGTTGGATAGAAAACCACAAGAGCAATTATGCTGAACTAAGATTTTCCAAAATGTTTGTACCATCTTTTCTGAGTGTAATTATAGTACATACTAAAAGATTCAGGTATTACCTCAGAAAATCAAAGTCCATGAAGCCCTGATAACTAAGACACAAACTGCAAAGTTTATACTGATAGATTTTGAGATTGGTATAAACTTTTTAAACTATAAAAATTATCTCAATAACATTCATTGACTTGATTACTGTGAATGGTGAGTACAAATCAAAGTCCACCGAGCCCTCATAACTAAAACATAGATTGTGAAGCTTATTTATGTTGACAGATTTTAAGAGATCAGTGTGAAAATTTTAAACAATAAAAGTCATCTCAACATTATTCACTGGCTTGGCTACTGTATAATTGAACAACATTTCTTTTACAGTCACTAGCCCATGACCTAAAACTGATAACTGATTCAGACTGCAGGCTGGGCAAGGCCAGGGTGGAAACAAGGAAAGGAAACAAGACTTGCAGAAGCACTATTGCTATAGATTCAGATGCATCATCAATAATTCAACAAGCCCTTGAGTGCCTGCTCTGTAAAATGCAAAGTGTTTCTATTACTTTGTAGTATTGGCAAAAGAATAGGAACATATGTTCTGGGTCTTTAAAGATCCTAAAGTCCATGTGGCAAAGGAAGAGAGGAGAATGGAGGAGAAAAATGAAACAAGGTCCACCCTGCATTTTCCAGAGGAACAATCACAAGTGTTGGAATGGTGATAGAATTATGAGAAATACACAAAACCAGCAATGTAGTGGTTACAAGAAAGGTTCTACTTTATTATGCAATTACAAAATTTCCATCAAAAAAGAAATTTTAAAAAAATGAACACTTTGGTAGAACACTGATCTCCCATTTCTGCTAATATTTTTCTTTATTGGAGACTTTTTAATTGCTACACTTTTTCCACATAATTAAAAAAATGTTCACCCTTCTCATTACTGCTTTCCCACTCTTCAAAACTAAACGCTGTTAACTGCATGTTACTTTTTTATGCATATACTGTATAATCAGCAGTTCCCAAAACTCATTAAAAGTTATTGAGTTTATGATGGTTATATTTACTGATATTTATCATACTTCAATTTTTTTTTTTTTGACAGGCAGAGTGGATAATGAGAGAGAGAGACAGAGAGAAAGGTCTTCCTTTTGCCGTTGGTTCACCCTCCAATGGCCGCTGCGGCCGGCGCATCTCGCTGATCCGAAGCCAGGAGCCAGGTGCTTCTCCTGGTCTCCCATGGGATGCAGGGCCCAAGGACTTGGGCCATCCTCCACTGCCTTCCCGGGCCATAGCAGAGAGCTGGCCTGGAAGAGGGGCAACTGGGATAGAATCCGGCGCCCTAACCGGGACTAGAACCCAGTGTGCCGGCGCCGCAAGGTGGAGGATTAGCCTGTTAAGCCACGGCGCCGGCTCCATACTTCAAATTTCTAAAGATGCAACTTTATTCTCTCAAAAATAACAGCAATAAGTCCATTACATGTCAGCATAACATATTTTGATTTAAAAATTTCCTAAATAAAAAACTGGCGAGAAGAGTGGCAGTTTCACATTTTTGCAGGCTTCTTTAATAACTTACTCAGTAGCACACAGTTAGATCCTCCTAATTACTTCATCATTCAGACAGACAGGATTATGTTACTTTGGTTGAATATATGTAATATATATCTGCTATTGACAGTCAAATTGAGAACTATGGGGTTATAGAAAGAACATACTAGGGTATACTCAAGCAAAACTCTCCCATTCATGGTTAGACCCAGGCTCTGCCACTTGATAGTAGATGATTTTGAAGAAATTCTCGGTTTTGATTTTTTTTTATTGAAATGAATGAAAACATTTAAAAAGGATGAAAAAATGGATCACTGGTATTTACTCCAGTGCCTACATACAAGGGTGTGCCTGACATTTAAATGCCAAAATCAGAACCAAATCCTGACTTCCTACAAGTTGGAATTTCTTCGTTGGTTTTGCTCTGCTTTAGGATGAACATAAATTTTTAAGAAAGATTCATTTATTGGGGCTGGCCTGGTGGTACAATGGGTTAAGCCGTCATTCGCCATGCAGGTGCCCCATATAGGAATGCTGGTTCAAGTTCTGCTGCTCTGCTTCCCACCCACCTTCCTTTTAGTTAATGTTAAAGCAGTTAAAGCGTATAATGAAAAAATGCTGAAAACAGCTACAGCAATTCAGTATTGATTGGCTGATAAGCAGAGGGTATGACAACTATCAAAGCTATGGGCTTGAGCCAAAATTCACTGACTTGCCCCATTGGTTGCAACACTGGCTAAATAATGTGGTTAATATCATGCACAAGCAATTAGCTCAAATTAACAACATACTAAAAAGTATTTTATTCAGTCTTCCTCTCCCAGTTCCTACTTTGAAAAAGCAACCAGGTCTGTTGGCAGAGGCTCTTGAACACTTAAGAACACAAACACCCCATAAACACTCTCTTCTTGCCAAACCAAACAAATTCAGTTGAGCTAAAGAATTAGCCAGCTGCTCACCATTGGCTGTACTGGGGGAAAACCAGGGAGGAGGCGACTGGTTATTACTTTCTCCAGTACGCTATCCAAATTTCTCTCTCCTATGTCTGAAGGTTTTGGCACTGGGCTTGGCACACTGTTCCTGGAGAATAGGCAGACTAAGGGTGTTTGACACTCCCTTGTATCCCAGCACACAAGCCCTGGGTATTAATTAATTAATCTGCGAGGGCTGCTGTAACTAAGCATCCCCGCCTAGCCAGCTTCAACAACAGACATGCACTTTCTCACAGCTCTCTAGGCTGGAAGTCTGAGGTCAAGAGGTCAGTGGGGTTGGTTCCTTGTGAGAGCAATGAGAGAAGAATCTGTTCCAGGCCTTTCTGCTTGGCTTGTACATAACCACTGCTTCCCTATCTTCACGTTGTCTTGCTTCTGAAGAGTCTTGTCCAAATTTTCCTGTTTTTTTTTTTTTTTTTTTTTTTTTTTTGACAGCCAGAGTGGACAGTGAGAGAGAGAGACAGAGAGAAAGGTCTTCCTTTTGCCGTTGGTTCACCCTCCAATGGCCGCCGCGGTAGCGCGCTGCGGCCGGCGCACCGCGCTGATCCGAAGCCAGGAGCCAGGGGCTTATCCTGGTCTCCCATGGGGTGCAGGGCCCAAGGACTTGGGCCATCCTCCACTGCCTTCCAGGGCCACAGCAGGGAGCTGGCCTGGAAGAGGGGCAACCGGGACAGGATCGGTGCCCCGACTGGGACTAGAACCCGGTGTGCCGGCGCCGCAAGGCGGAGGATTAGCCTAGTGAACCACAGCGCCGGCCAAATTTTCCTGTTCTTACAAGGACATCAAGCATGCTGGATTAGGGCCCACCCTAATGACCTCATCTTAATTACTTCTGAAAGATCCCATTTCCAAATACAGATATATCCTGAGGTGCTAGGGTTTAGGACTTCAACATATACATTTTGCAGGGAACACAATTCACCCCTTAATATCACCAAAGCTGCATTAAACTAGGATCCAGCAATTAACCGTTTCATTTTCAAAACATTAATTTATTTGTTTGAAAGGCAGAGTTAGAGAAAGAGAGAGAGAAAGAATCTTCCATGTACTGGTTCACTCTCCAAATGGCCACAAGGGCAGAGCTGGGCCAGGCCAAAGCTGGGATCCTGGAACTCCATTTGAATCTCCCATATAGGTGATGGGGCCCAAGTACTTGGGCCATCTTCCACTGCTTTCTCAGGTGCATCAGCAGGGAGCTGGATGGGAAGTGGAGCAGCCAGGAATCAAATTGGGACCCATATATGATGCCAGCATCGCAGGCAGCAGTTTAACCTGTTGCACCACAACACGGACCACAATATTTTCTTATACTAAAGGTACTTAAATATCATCCACTTATTAATAAACTGTTAAATGTCTACTTTGTCCTAGATGCTAGATTTACAAAAGTGAATATTATAGAATAGCTAACTTAGGGATTCGGTCTACTATGAGAGACAAGTAAACTTAAAACACAGCCAAAAGAAGAATCCCTTAATCTCTGTTGAAATCAAGGTGAATCAGGGTATAAGCAAGAAAATAAAATAATAAGAATAAGTGCTATGGGGAAAAAAATGAGGAGGAATATACAAGAAAACCCATTGTAAACATTATCCCTGCCACAATCACCCTTTTCCACTCTTTTTCCCAGATACAATGGCATACAGAAATACACTTTCTAAAGCACAGCTCTACTTAATTCCTTAAAGCTTTTTGTATGCTAAGTGGCAGTTTTCCCTGCTGCAGTGTTGGGGACAAAGGAAGAGAGAAATGTCAGGAGAACCAAATTCCAATTAACTTGTGGGCTGACATCTCAGGGTGAGTCACTGCCCTTTAATAAGCTGGAACAAGACTCAACCATTAACGAAGTCTGCCAATAGAAGCTCAGATGTTCAATAAAAACTGCAGGGCAAAGAGAGAGGTGCAATGAGAAAATGCAAATAAACACAGTTAATGTTAGGAATGTGTACTAACAGGGCCATCAAAATAATAAAAGCAACAGATTTTGACTGTATAAAATTCTCTTTGATTCCTTCCAATCAGATTTTCAGTAGATCTTACTGAGTTGTTTTTCTTGGTTTAAATATATATATATATATATGAACCCCAACAGAAATAAGTAGTTCAGTATGCCCTTGTTGGTTCACATTAACTGGGTTAGCAGACAGCTGGTTTTAGCAGAGGCTGAATTATAAAATTATTTTTAAAATACAGTTTTCAATAATATTTTCTTACACCAGTATAACAGAATGTAACCTAGAATTGCTTTGTAGCTGATTATGGGACTAAAATTAGCAGAGCAAAAACTTCCATCTTGGTGCTGGCGCTGTGGTGTAGCAGGTTAGGCTGCCGCCTACAAGGCTAGCATCCCATATGGGTGCTGGTTCGATTCACTGCTGTTCCACTTCCCATCCAGCTCCCTGAAGAAGGCCCAGGTATCTGGGCCCCTGTACTCACCTGGGAGACCTGGGAGAAGCTCCTGGCTTCGGTCTGGCCCAGTTCAGCCATTTTGGGTCATTTGGGAAGTGAACCAGCAGGTGGAAGGTCTCTCGCTCTCTCCCTTTCTCCGTTTCTCTCTCTCTCTCTTTCTCTCTCTCTGTCTTTCAAATAAAATAAATAAATCTTCACAAAAAATTTTTTTCCATCTTGCTACCTCCCACAGTACTTCAAAATCCTATAAGAATGTTTAATCCCTTAAGTATTTTAAGCATTTCTTTTCAATTATGCATTGTTTTTGAAGAAAGAGTTTATTACAGAAAACCAAACATCTGCTTCGACCCTTTAGCCAATTCGTGATTGATGAAATCCAAATTCAATAAACCACATTATGCTATAATAACCTCTTTGTGGCTGTGTTGTCTAGTGACCTGGTGAGTGAGTGCTGGTTACCATCTCGTGACCCATTCAACACGGCTTCCATGAAGAGGCTGGCCTTGCTGAGGAGCCACTTGAACTTGCATACACATTTGAAGTTCTTTTTCTTCTTCTTTTTTTTTTTTTTAAGATTTATTTATTTATCCGAAAGTCAGAGTTACAGAGAGAGAGAGAAAGGGAGAGAGAGAGAGAGAGAGAGATCGTCCATCTACTGGATCACTCCCCAGATACCTGCCAACAGCCAGTCTGGACCAGGCCAAAGTCAAGAGCCAGGAACTTCATGAGGGTCTTCCACGTGGGTGGCAGGGGCCCAAACACTTGAGCCATCTTGTGTTGCTTTTCCCAGGCCATCAGCATTAGGAGCAGGATCAGAAGTGGCACAACTGAGACAGGAACCAGTGCTCCCCTATGGGATGCCAGCGTGACAGGTGGCAGTTTCACCGCTACGCCACAATGCCGGCCACGCTCCTTCTTGGCCTATGCTTCCCTTCCCCTCAACCTGTCATTACCATGGGGAAAAGGAACATCTCATCTCCTAAAAATAGCAATTGCTAAAAATCAGATATTAATAGATAGATCTTATTAATATGATTCCTCTTATACAATATTTTAAATTCTTATTATTTATTTCCATCAGTTTGAAAAGCAGAGTGACAGGGAGAAATAGAGAGATTTCTTCCATCTGCTGATTCACTCCCCAAATTCCTGGAACAGCCAGGGTTGAGTCAGGCCAAAGCCAGGAGCCCAGAACTCCATCCAGGGCCCAGGAACTTAAACTATCCCATCTTCTGCCCCTCAGCATTCATTAGCAAGAAGCTAATTAGCAGAAAAATAGTACTGGGACTTGAGTGTGCACTCAGATGTGGGATTCAGGCGTCACAGGCAACAAACCTGCTGTGCCACAATGTCCGCCCCTTTTAAAAAATGTTTAATTTTTATTTATTTTCATCAGTTTGAAAGGCAGAGTGACATAGAAAGAGAGTAAAACATTTAAAAGTGAACACAAATTAGAGCAAGGACAAGTAAAAGTACTCATGCACTCCTTTCTGTAAGAGGAGCAATCATACTTTATATTCCATTCCTCTTATGACCTCCACAGTGTTCTAACACGGCTCAGCACAGAGGAAGCAACAGGGCACAATGCAAAGAAGGCTGATTTTGGAACCCAAAAATCACATGACACCTTCCGGCAAGCAAGCCACTTAAATTTCCAAGTCCCTATTTCCCCAACTGTGAAGGATAGGTGATAGCACCCACCCTACAGGAAAGGTTTAGGGGGAAAAAAAAAAAACCACAAAGCAGTGGCATGCAGTAGGTGCTCAGTAAGACACTTCCATCTCACTTGAGATTGCGTTTGAGAATCTCACAGCATGAAGGAGGTGGGGGCAGAGGGACTGCTTCCTCAGACTAACGCCCCCAGGTATGTCCATTCTTCCGCTGATGGCCCCTCCTGATTGAGATGCCTGTCCTGTCTACTGCCCCTGCCTCCACGTGCTCACCATCAGTTTATTCCTCAGCCTCCTTCTCAGGATAAATCTACGCCTCTTCATACACTCTCTTTGACTTTATGTTGACTTCATGAATTGGCTTTTTTTTTTTAAGATCTATTTATTGGGGCTGGTGTTGTGGTACAGTAGGTTAATCCTCTGCCTGCAGAGCTAGCGTCCCATGAGGGCACCAGTTCTAGTCCCAGTTACTCCTCTTCCAATCCAGCTCTCTGCTATGGCCTGGGAAAGCAGTAGACGATGGCCCAAGAGCTTGGGCCCCTGCACCCACGTGGGAGACCCAGAAGAAGCTCCTGGCCCCTGGCTTCAGATTGGCCCAGCTCCGGCCATTGCGGCCACTTGGGGAGTGAAACAACAGTTGAAAGACTACTCTCTTTGCCTCTCCTTCTGACTGTCTATAACTTTACCTCTCAAATAAATAAATATTTGTAAAAAAAAAAAAAAAGATTTTAAAAAAATATTTATTTATCTACTTGAGAGGCAGAGTTACAGACAGAAAAGCAGAGACAGAGGGAGAGGTCTTCCATCCATTGGTTCATTCCCCACATGGCCACAACAGCTAGAGCTGGGTTGATCCAGAGCCAGAAGCTTCTTCCAGGTCTCCCACATGGGTGCAAACACTTGGGCCATCTTCTACTGCTTTCCCAGGTCATCAGCAAGGAGCTGGATCAGAAGTGGAGTAGCTGGGATTCGAATCAGCACCCACTACTACACCACAGCGCCAGCCCCAAGGCTCTTTCTTTTAACCCTATGGCAAATGTCCTCCCTTCTGAAACTGTTTCTTGACCTCATTGCCTCCACTATTCCCATTCTATCATCCATGGAACCATCCTCTAATAGCTTCTTCCCTTACACATTCTTGCCATTCCTACTAATGCTTCTCCCCCGCCCCCATTCCCACCCCGGCGTCTCTAAGACATCTTCCTTCCTCTCCATTCCCTTTATCAGAAACCACTCAAAGTTCACATCAAAGTTCACAATTTCCCACAACAGTCTCTCTTTCTTCTCAACTACTAAAGTGTGCACTGCCGTGGGGGCCATGTCATCACTCTAACAAATCAGCAGGAACCTTGAAATTGAGACTGACAGAGCATATACAAAGGGACCTCAAATAGCTGCCAGAAAACTGGAATTAAAAGATAAGTTTGTTTTGGTCCAAAAATGCTTGTGAAATCCAAGTGTAGCTTTCTCATAAGGTGCATTTTTCATGAGCTTTTTGTGGACCCCCTTCATTTGCATGGATTTCAAAACTTTTTTTTGCACAAAATAAACTTGTTTTTTAATTCCATTTTTCCATGGACTTAAAGAGGTGTGCTGGCAACTTTTTATCCTACAGAAAGGATGTGGGGAGTGCAGACTGCGTGTGCCAGTTAGAACCAATACTTTAAGAGGATTCATTAAGTGTTAATTGACACTTAAAGTGACAAAAAACACAAGAGAGTTCAAAAGAGATAACAGTAAAGTTCATAGTTGCTCGCCTAATCTAAGCATTTTTAAGGCTTACATTAATTATTCTCCTAAATTTCCAAGCCTATACAACACTCTATAAAAAAGTAAATGTAAATCTTCCAGTAGCTGAAATCTAAAATAATATTCATAGTACAGATTAAGAACTCAGAAACAATGTTTCACTAAGAGCAAATGACTCAATGAATCCTTATTCGTTTATATGGGAAAGCAACTTGTGTGCCTCATCTAATGAAAAGACTCTTTGTTCAAGAAAATACACACCAAACAAACATCACTTAGCATTTACTACCAAAGGCTACCCTCATGGAAGGCTCCACAATGACAAATATTTAAACTAGAATGGAAAAGTACCGGGGTTTCCAACACTCCTTGATCTCTTATATGTGGTACCATAAGGTCACATTCTTTACAAGGTATGAAATAGACTCAAGAACACAAACTGATCCTGAACACTCAACAGATTAAAATATGAATATATAAAATATACAGATAATACTTTAAATTCCCATCACCATCCCCCATAACACTCTGGGATCACCTATCACAACTGTATTGGGCTGTATTTATAAAAATAGCAAAAGATAGGATACCAACACAGAAAAGACCAGTAACATCACACAAGGGTTACCAAAAATTGAAACTGAGCAAAGAGGAAAAACAATAAGATGCTTCCTTGGTTTAACTTGGTTAAATCAAGTCATTTGATTGAATTTGCTACTCGTTAACAGTGACAGAAGAGTCCTAATCAAGAAAACATTAGGGTACTGATTTAGAAACATGTGTTGTAGCACCAGGCAAGAATTGACTTTAAACTCTGTGCTCCACCACTAACTAGATGTTCATTTTGAACAGGCATCTCAACCTCTGAGTCTGTTTACTTGTAGAACACAAATAATAATCCTTATCTCATAGAGTTGTACAGGTAGGAAATGAAATTAATTATGCAAAATATTTGGAAACTACTTCAGCACATATTAAGATCTTAGTAAATTGCATTCAGTTCAAAAAGATCTAGACTTTTTCATTTTTTTTTAAAGATTTATTCATTTATTTGAAAGGCAGAGTTATAGAGAGACAGAGACAGACAGAGAGAGAAAGAGAGAGAGATCTTCCATCTGCTGGTTCATTCCCTAGATGGCCGCAACAGCTGGAGCTGTGCCTATCTGAAGCCAGGAGCTTCTTCTGAGTCTCCCATGCGGGTGCAAGGGCCCAAGCACTTGGGCCATCTTCCACTGCTTTCCCAGGCCATAGCAGAGAGCTGGATCAGAAGTGGAATAGCCAGGATTCAAACAGGTACCCACTGCAGGCACTGCAGGTGGCAGCTTTACCCACCACACTATAATGCCAGCCCCAATCTAGACATTTTTATAGATAAGCTATTTCAAACCTTCCAAAAGAGGGATTAATTATTCTCTATACTCTGTTCTTCAAATAAATAAATATTTTTATTTTTAACAAGAGGGCATATGATCAGATTTATATTTATCTCAGTTTCAAAATATAAAACTATTTCCTTAACGTGATAAAAATTGTGACTACAAACCATGAAACCAAACAGATTCTCATTCAACTCAGAAATGAGACAAGGATGCTTACTGTCCACTACCACAATTGAACATTATTCTAGAAGTTCTGATGAATGTAATAAGAAAAAGAAATAAGGATTAAGTGTTGGCAAGATGAAAACATTATCATTGTTTATAAATGCTAAACTGAATTATTATGAAATTCAATAAAAACTATTAGAATTAAGAGGTTCTTAAGATGGTTGGTAGAAAATAGCATAGGAAAATCACCAACTTTTCTGTTTCACTGGATAGATATAATCTTTATAATGTAATGAAAAAAGATTCCATTAAAAATAGGATAAACATGCTTTAAAATACCAAAACTAACACTTTATATATGGTCAGAACCCACTTGAAGAAAACTCAAAACTACATATTTGCATTATAAAGGATAAACTTTCTCTGAAGGGAGGAGAGAAATTCCACTTTGACTATGACCTTGTCTAAACAAGATCTGGAGTCGACAAACTCAAAAGGCTTCCATAGCCTTGGCAGCTCATGACAGAGCCTCAGGTGATTACTGACGCCATAACCAAGAGTGTCAATTGTTAAGTCAACAACAGGAGTCACTGAGCACTTACTCCCCATGTAGGATCTCTGTCCTTAATGTGTTGTACAATGTGAATTAATGTTATAACTAGTACTCCAACAGTATTTTACACTTTGTGTTTCTGTGTGGGTGCAAACTGTTGAAATCTTTACTTAATATATACTAAATTGATCTTCTGTATATAAAGATAATTGAAAATGAATCTTGATGTGAATGGAATGGGAGAGGGAGAAGGAGATGGGAGGGTTGCAGATGGGAGGGAAGTTATTGGGGGGAAAAAGCTACTGTAATCCAAAAGCTGTACTTTGGAAATTTACATTTATTAAATAAAAGTTAAAAAAAAAGGATAACTTGAAGAAATGATGATAATAATGCAGAGACAGCACAACTATCTGTAGAAAGTTAATACATATTTTCCAATGAATCTCTTTGGGATATTAATAAATTACATTAAAGATAATTTGAAAAATATAGAAGAAATGCTTTGAAAAAGATAAAAGGGGCCAGCACCGTGGCTCACTTGGTTAATCCTCCACCTGCGGCACCAGCCTCCCATTTGAGCACCAGGTTCTAGTCCTGGTCCTCTTCCAGTCCACCTCTCTGCTGTGGCCCGGGAAGGCAGTGGAGGATGGCCCAGGCGCTTGGGCCTCCACACCCACATGGGGGACCAGAAGGAAGCACCTGGCTCCTGGCTTCGGAACAGCACAGCGCAGGCCGTAGCAGCCATTTTGGGGGTGAACCAACGGAAAGAAGACCTTTCTCTCTGTCTCTCTCTCTATCTGTCCCCCCCCCCAAAAAAAAGATGATAAGAATTCATATGCCATTTAGGATGTTGTATCAAAAAGTTACAATGATAAGGACAGTTTGGAATCACTGGAGCAAAAATAAAAAGTCAATGAAACAGAACAGGACACCTAAGAAAAATCATATGTCCACCTCAACAGATGGAAACAGATGTAGCAGAGATCATGACTACATATGATTTGGTATTCAAAACCTCTAGGAAAAGATCTTTCTTTAAAAAAAAACCATTCAAATATTATCTTATCACTTTATATTAAAATTCATTATAAAATAATATAAAATGTAATGTAAAATACATTACAAATAGACTAAAGGATATAAGTGTTTTTTAAAGCTATGAAATTAATATAAGAAAATAGAGGTGAGTAGTTACATAATTTGGGATGTGAGAAGGCCTTTCTAAGTAGACAGATACCATAAAAAGAAAAATGTGACTGATTTAATCCCATTAAAAATGTTAAAAAGTCCATTCCAAAAGCAAAGTAAGATGCGAGGGATAAACTGAGGAAAATACGTGCATTATAATTTGACAAAGCCCCAATAGATTGTATAGACAAAGAGCTCCTATGACTCAGCTTTTAAAAATCCATATCATAATTGACAAAGGCCACTAATAAATAAACAAGAGAGATATGAATATTTAACGTCACGAATACTGTGGAAAACATTTACAGAAGATACAACTTTCCATGTCGAAACAGCCATCTTTCAGTGGCTAATGCAGAACAGGGAGAGTACAGGCACTCTCAAGCACAGCTTATCAAAAGTAATATTAATTACAGGGCCAGCGCTGCATAATATTATAGCGGGTTAAGCCGCCACCTATGATGCTGGTATTCCATTTTGGGCACCAGTTCGAATCCCAGCTGCTCCACTTCCAACCCAGCTCCCTACTAATGTGCCTGGGAAAGTAGTGGAGGATGGCCCAAGTGCTTGGGTCCCTGAACCCACACTAAGGAGGCAGATGAAGCTTTTGGCTCCTGGTTTTAGCCTGGCCCAGCCACAGCCATTGCCATTCCAGCTATATGGGCAGTGAACCAGCAGATGGAAGATCCTCTCCCCACCCTACCAACTCTCTCTTTTTAAAAAAATTAATATTAAATAAACCTTTCAGGAAGACATCAGTCAATATATTTATTACATACTGATTTTTATTAAATCATTAACCTATGTATCCCTTAGACTTCAGAATCTATACAAAGAACACAAGATATGGGCAGTGACTGATCTGTCAAGAATCAATTAACTGCTATCTTCTCATTCAAAATTACTAAATTTTTAACTGTTGAAATGGTGGCTAAATAAACTAAGGTAAATCTACATACTAGAATAGGAGACACACATCCAAATGATGTGATGTTATAAAGAACAGTATTTTATTGATTCAGGTAAGCATTCATCACCTAGTAAGTGAAAATAAGCTAATGAAGAAATGGCTGTTACCAAAATTTTAAAAAGAAAAATACCAGCATGGTTTCTTTGTGCTAAAGAAATAACTAAATACTCATTTAAAAGGACCTATAAGGATATCCATCAAAATGTTAGCAATAAATATCTCTGAATATAGGCATTGTGTTATTTATTTATTATTTATGCTTTCCTGAATTTTCCAGATTTCCTACAACGATCACACATTACACTAGTAATTAAGAAAATACAAGGGGGCTGGCATTGTGGCATAGCAGGTAAAAGCCACTGCCTGCAGTGCCAGCATCCCATATGGGCACCAGTTCAAGTCCTGGCTGTTCCACTTTCAATCCAGCTCTCTGCTATGGCCTGGGAAAGCAGTAGAAGATGGACCAAGTCCTTGGGCCCCTGTACCTGCCTGGGAGACCTGGAAGAAGCTCCTGACCCCTGGCTTTGGATCGGTGCAGCTCCGGTTGTTGTGGCCATTTGGGGAATGAACCAGTGGATGAAAGACCTCTCTCTCTCTCTTTTGCCTTTCAAATAAATAAATAAATAAATATTTTTTTAAAATACAATGGGCCAGGACTGTGATACAGTGGGTTAAGCTGCCACCTGTGACATCAAATCCCATATAGTTGCCATTTCCAGGTCCAGCTGCTCCGCCTCCAATCCAGCTCTCTCTTAATGCACCAGGGAAAGCAGCAGAAGATGGCTCAAGCACTAGGGCCTCTGCTACCCACATGGGAGACATGGATGGAGCTCCCGGCTCCCGGCTTCTGCCTGGTCCAGCCCTGGCTATTGGCAGCTATTTGGGGAGTAAATTAGCAGATGGAAGATCTCTGTCTCTGTCTCTCCCTCTCTCCCTGTAACTCTACCTTTCAAATAAATAAATCTTTTTTAAAAATGTTTAGAATATTGCTGTGGCTATAGTAACAACAGTATCCCAAATTATGCTAACACTTATATTTCCACTCCTTTAGGCTGTGCCAAACTTAGGGAGGCCTTCTCGCTCTAGGTCCAGATCATATTTTGATTCTTAAACCACAATGAAAGAAATCTGAAGAACTCTCGGAGACAACCAGACAAGTTTTCACTCTGCCTTTGTTAAAGTACTTGGACTTTAGCTATTTTGATTCCAGCCCTCTGCCAAAGGTCAGAGAGAGAGGTGAAGAATGATCCCTGGACCTCAGTTTACTAACACCCAAAACAAAGTCGTGGAGGGAGCACAGGTCTCACCTTTCTGACGATGTTTAACCACAGCTCTTCTCCATCTCACTTGGGAGGCAGAGGGTGGTTTTCTCCTCCAATGATGTATCAGGAGCGAGTGAGCAAAGGGCAAGTGAGCAAAGAGTTCTGAGCTGAGATGCTTTAAACAAATCCCCAAGTGTTCCATGTTCTCTTTCCTCAGTGCAGATACACAGCCTACCTCTGACAGAGCCAAAAAGGAGTCTGGTAATACTTGGCTCTCAACAAGAAGCAACAGTCAAACAGTTGATTCCAACTGCTCCCCTTCAGAAAAAAAAGACAAAGCACTACACAGGGGTGCCAGGGGTCTCAGGCTCCCTAGAAGTAGTTTATCTGAGGGGTACTTGTTTTCACAATATTAAGACATTACTGGGCCAGCGCCGTGGCTTAACAGGCTAATCCTCCACCTTGCGGCACCAGCACACCGGGTTCTAGTCCCGGTTGGGGCGCCGGATTCTATCCTGGTTGCCCCTCTTCCAGGCCAGCTCTCTGCTATGGCCCGGGAAGGCAGTGGAGGATGGCCCAAGTCCTTGGGCCCTGCACCCGCATGGGAGACCAGGAGAAGACCTGGCTCCTGGCTTCGGATCAGCGAGATGTGCCGGCCGCAGTGGCCATTGGAGGGTGAACCAACGGCAAAAAGGAAGACCTTTCTCTCTGTCTCTCTCTCTCTCACTATCCACTCTGCCTTTAAAAAAAAAAAAAAAAAAAAAGACAT
The DNA here is from genome assembly GCF_033115175.1 of Lepus europaeus. Classification (NCBI taxonomy): domain Eukaryota; kingdom Metazoa; phylum Chordata; class Mammalia; order Lagomorpha; family Leporidae; genus Lepus; species Lepus europaeus. The sequence continues at coordinate 27,043,423 of NC_084846.1, forward strand.
TACTGAATTTTTTTTTTCAGTACTTCAGAGGTACTTCACAGAACCAATCTTGATTCTACATGGCAACTATGGAGACAACAAAGAAATATGCTACTTTTAACACCACGGTTTTTGTTAGAGATCTTGCTTCCAGAACTGTTTTCCTTTCTTACTGATCAAGGCTCTGAATCCACTTCCATCCTCACAGGCTCTTAATTACAGTAATTATCTCATCTCTCCCAAATCTCTAACTTCCTTGCCTCTTACTCTCACTTTCCTTATGCATGTAAACAGACGTTCTTTCAACCTATATTCTTCCGCACTGATTTTTAACCATGCCTGTATACTGGAATTACCTAGGAAATCATATTTTAATTGCCAATACACATAATCTATAGTGACAGAAAGTAATCTATAGTGGTTTCCTGGGGATGAGCAGGAAAGATTACACATGGGTGTGAGGAAACTTCTGGGGAGTGATGGGTATGTTCATGATTTTGACTTGGTGGTGGTGGTGTTACGGGTACAAACATTTCCCAAGCATCAGATTTTCACATTGTATGTGGGTGTAATTTATCATATGCCAATCACACTTCATTGGGACTTCTGAAATAATTGTTGATATCTGGGTCTAATCTCTACCTCAAAAATTGGTATGGGGGGTGGCCTGGAAATCAAAAGCCTTAAAAGCTCCTTCAGATGACTGTAACTGTGTAGCCAGGACAGACAATCCCTGCTTTGTAGCTACTGTTCTCTCCCTTCGTTTGTATTTTAATTTTATTTGAGAGGCAGAAACCAAAATCTTCCATTCACTGTTTCACTCCCAAAATGCCTGCATCAGCTGAGACTGTCCATAGCAAAGATCCCAGGACGCGATGTGGGTCTCTCACATGGGTGGCAGGGACCCACATACTTGGGCCACCACCTGCAGCCTCCCAGGGTGTCCACCAGCAGGACGCTGGGACTGAAAGCAGGGCAGTGTGGCGCAGGGTGAAGTTTCTGAGCGGCCGTACTGTCCCTCCCCGAGGTCCCCTAAATGACAAGGAGCGGCAGTCTCCCCTCCTGGCGGGCCCCTCCCCACCCTTTGAGGCAACTCCTCATGCATTATTTTTATTAGTCTCTGGTTTCTGGCTGCAAGTTGCCCCCGTATCTGCCCTGGTCATTCTTGCAGGGAGAAGGATGACGAACAGCTTCTGAGGTTCAGTTTTCTTGATAAGCCTCAGTGAAGTCTTTCTGCCTCCTCACCATCTGTCTTTCTCTGGTTTCTGAACCACCACTCCGTTACAACTAACTGCACTTGCTGAAGTCTCTGACGGACTCTTGACCAAGCCACCGGTCACTACGGTCCTCTCCTCCTCACCTCTCTACAGCACTGAGAGCTGTTTACCTGTTCACTCGCGTTTGAAAATCCCTTCACCCCTAGCATTTACCCTGGTGCCACTCCCACCTTCCTAACCAATACTCTTTCAGGGTGTTCCTCTACCTATTGCTGCTACTTACCAGAGTGTGTCGTCTGGCAGCTGCCTTTATCACACTAAAGGCTTTTCCTGAGTCATTTCGACTTAACCAAATCAATACAACTTCAATTCAATGCCCAGTCTTCTCTGTAATCCTGATTTCCTTTATAAGTTCCACATTCTGAGATCCAGCCATCTGTCTACATTTTCACCTGAATGTTCCACTTCCTCAAATTCAAAAAAACCCCAAAATAACGATGAGTGTCTGGCATAGCAGTCCAAGACGCCGCTTGAGACACCTGCATCCCATATCACAGGGCCTAGGTGCAAGGTTCTGCTCTGCTCCCAGTTCTAGCTCATTCAGATCCCTGCCACCCACGTGGGAGACCTGGACTGCATTCCCAGCTCTAGGCTTCAGCCTGGCCCAGTCCCCGCTGTTGTGGGCGCTTGAGAAGAGAACTAGCAAATGGGTGATCCCAATCTCTCTCTCTCTCTTTTTAAAAAATGTATCCAAAATATATAGTTAAATAGGACTAAGGTGTTCTGGTGTTCTATTGTACAGTATGGTGACAATATGATAATATACCATATATTCCTCAAAAAATTAAAATCCAGACAAAAGGATTTTGAGTATTTTCATCATAAAGAAATTCTAAGTGCTTGAGAAGATAGGTTTGCCCTGATTGCACATTATATAATGTATACATGTATCAAAACATCACATGGTACCACATAAATATATATATAATTCTTAGGTAATTAAAATGTTTTCAGTCATTTTTTAAAAAAAAAAGAAAGTAAGCCAAAATTGAATCTCTCATCCTCATTCCACATCTGTGTTCCTCGTTTCCACTCAATGGAGCCAAGTCCAATCCTCAGAGTCCTGGTTCCTCTCTCTCTCTCCCCACAGATGACCAGGGTCCATCAGATTCGACCTCACTCTGCCAGAACGAGGGGCTAAAATCCAAATCCAATAGGCGGCTTCTCATTTACCACCTTCAATTCAGTCATGTCAGCTAAAGACACAATGCCCCGGCCTGGCCTCTGTCGCCTTCACTATCCTCATTGCCTACCACTTCCCTGGGATCCCCTGCATCCAGGCCACGTCAAGGTCAATGTTACTGCCTCCATCAACTGACACTGGCTTGTTGCCGTCAGTGACTTCCTTGGCTGCCCTGGTCTCTCCCTCCTGCCTGCCTTCTCATTCATTATATCCTCCTCCTGGGAAGTCATTCACTCAACCTCCCATTCTGGGCAAAATTCTCTCATCCGTAAAACTCCACCTTTACCCCAGGTCAGTTACGACACCACCACCACCACCCAAGGTCCCTTACTCCACCAGGCATATACCTATCCACACTCACTACATGATATTACCATAATGTTACCAATATCTTGTATATCCGACAGTAAATTACTGGAGGACAAAAATCTTTGACTTTCATTTCTGTACTCCCGGTAACTACTCAACCTAGAGCAGTGCAAAATAAATTTGTATTTGATGTAATTGTGTTTATTTATAAAATGTAAACTTGATACACCAAAAAGTCTTGAACACTAAGATTGTTTTAAGAGTTCTAAGGGGGCTTGCGCTGTGGCATAGCAGATAAAGCCGCCATCTGCCGTGCCTGCATCCCATGTGGGTACCGGTTCGAGTCCTATCTGCTCCACTTCCAACCCAGCTCTCTGCTATGGTCTGGGAAAGGCGATAGCCCAAGTCCTTGGGCCCCTGCATCCACATGGGAGACCAGGAGGAAGCTTATGGCTCCTGGCTTCGGATTGGTGCAGCTCCAGCCGTTGCGGCCAATTGGAGAGAGAACCAGTGGATGGAAGACCTCTCTCTCTCTCTCTCTCTCTCTCTCTCTCTCTCTCTGCCTCTCCTTCTTTCTCTGTATAACTCTGACTTTCAAATAAATAAATAAATCTTTAAAAAAAAAGATTTCTTAGGATTCACCCTAAAATATTAGGCAAAATGATGATGAATAAAACAGTTGGGTATAAGTTATATATCAACTCAAAGGATGCTGAATAGAACATTTGAATATAGAATATATTTAAACTCATAGTCTAAACTGTACCACTCTAAAATAAAAATGTAACCAAGGGTAGATTCATAAACTAGAACTACCACCCAGAGAGAGAACATAGCAGGTGTGCTGACCCAGCCAGTATCTCCCTGGGTGCCCTCATCTACCCATGTAGTTAGTGCTGATAACCAAGTGTATTTATTTTTTTCAGATTTTTTAAATTTGGGTTTTCTTAAAGATTTATTTTGATTATTTGAAAGACAGAATTAACAGAGGCAGAGACAGAGAGAGAGGTCTTCCGTCCACTGGTTCACTCCCCAGATGGCCGCAATGGCTGGAGCTGTGTCGATCCGAAGCCAGGAGCCAGGAGCTTCTTCCGGGACTCCCACGCTGGTGCAGGGGCCCAAGGACTTGGGCCATCTTGTACTGCTATCCCAGGCCATAGCAGAGAGCTGGATCGGAAATGGAGCAACTGGAACTAGAACCAGCGCCGGTATGGGATGCCGGCGCTTCAGACCAGGGCTTTAACCCTATGTGCCATAGCACCAACCCAGATTTTTAGAATTTGTCAAATAACTCCATTTCCTTGGCCAACAGAAGAGGTCATAGTGACAGCGAGGCTTCAGCAAACAGCAAACAAAGCAGTGGGTTTCCTAGCCGCTTCCCAAACAGCACAGTCCCTGATCAGGAGGCTCCAGCCACCCCGGGTCAGGACGTCCAAGAACCCATGAACCCCAGGAATCCGGGACAAATTTTGTATGCGTATGTTTTTATCCACACAGAGAATTCCCAGTTGCTTGGTTCCAAAGTGTATTTCTAATCCTTCTACGGTGATAATTTTAATAAAGCAAACAGGATCAAGTGAGCCAGACCCAGGATGTGCTTTCTAAATATGTGATCATTGAAATGGCATCCATTATTTGAATAGCTAACTTTGGAGCTATTATTGGTCAACCAGATGTTAATGATTTTTTTTTCCTTTCTTGCCTTTATTTGAACTCCAAAAATTTGATGTCCGACAAATAGTCATCTTGTAAACCTTAAAATGTATTCATCTAAAGGTGGGGGGAAAAAATGTTGAGAAAGAGAGGAGGTGACATTTCATTCGGAACACCCTCCTGGAGAAGCAGCTTCCAAGCGCTCTCCCAGGGACTCAAGATTATGCCACTCTTGAGGACTTCATGCCAGGAGGATTTCAAAACCTCAAACTGTAAAGCGCTTTACCTGAGCCACAGACGTGGCCTACTGGCTCCCAAAAAACTACTGTGTGACCCCCCAAGGATACACAGTTTGCAAAAAGCGCCTGCAGTCGGGTCTCTGAGATCCACAGAGGCTGCCAGAGGGTAGCGGCAGGCTGGCTGGGGCTGGGCGTGTGGCCCTGTGCGGCGAGAAGCCACCGGGCCCCAGGAACACCTGGCAGCAGTGTCTCAACTCCGGAGGTGCAAAGCAGACAAGCGCACGGCGGAGGGCTGAAGCCTGCAAACTTGGGGTCTCCTAAATGCGCCGACTTCCAGCCAAACCCCCGCACGCCCCCCGCCCCCACGACTCTCCCGCACGTTAATCAAAATCAGCCTCGGAGGAGCGATAACCGACAGAAAGCAGGCGGCGAGGGCTGAAGAGGAGCCCTCCGGGGAAACCACCCGGGCAGGGCTGGCGGCCGCTTTCCCAACCTCTCCGCCCTGCGCGCGACCAGACTCGGCGCCCGAGGCGGCTTTCCAAGCGCAGGGGGAGTAGACACGGACCAGCGTGGCCCCCAGGGCTGCCCGGACCGCGGCGGCCTCGCCCGAGGGGAGAGCGAGGATCCGAGGGGTTGCAGAGGCCGCGGCGGGGCCGACCCTGCCTCCCGAGGGGCGGCGGCTCCCGGCTCCCGGCCGGAGGCTGCTGGACCGCTCCCCGCCGGGAGGGAGCCCCGAGTCCGCGCGCACTCCGCTGCTGCCCAGGCGGCCGGCGGGCTGAGCCCAACTTCGGGGCGAGCAAGGGCCGGCCGCGCTGCCCACCCGGCCGGGCCGCACGCCCCCTCGCGCCCACCCGCAGAGCCTCGCGCGGGAGCCGTTACCTTCAACGAAGCCGCCACCCCGGGGACAAAGTCCCGGTCCCCTGCCGGCCGCCGCCTCGCCGCGGCTCCTCCCTGACAAAAAAGTTACCGGTGGCCGGACGCCCTGAGGGGCGGCGTGGGCCGCTCGGCCGCACTCACCAGGGCAGCTCCCGGAGCTCCGGCTGCAGAACCTCGACTCGTCCCGCCCGCAGCGACGGCGACGGCGGCTGCTCCGCTTTCTCCCGAGTGGCAGCACCACCTGCCCCCCTTCTTTCTAGCACAGCGGGTCCCGGCGAGCCATCTTCCCCTCCTCTCCCTGACTGACAACCCAGCCCCGAGAGCCGCCACTGCCGCCAGCCACTCTGACAGGCACGACCAGGGACCCGTCCCCGGGCAGCCAACCACCACCGCCCCACACCGGTTCAGCCTATCGCGGCTCCAGGGGGCGGGACCAGAACAACTTCTTCACCAAACAGAATCTTCCGCTGCTGGACCTGGGGCGGAGCGATAAGGTGGGAGGGCGGGCCACAAGAGTGGGCGTGGTCTGGTCCATGGGCGTGGCCGGGGATGATTGACTGTGGGGTTTGCGGCCGCCGCTAGGCGATAGAGATCAGCGACCGTCTCTCCGACGCTAAACCCTCAGGGCTCCAGGCCGTTCTCGGAAGAAAATAAGCCCTCCACAGGCGATGAGAAGTGTAATCAGAAAAAACAGGATGTGCTAATTTGCATAAGACCATTATTTCCTGGTAATTAAATTCAAAGAATTTTTTTCAAAATCTCAGAAGGAAAAGACATGCACATTTTTGCAAAACCTTGATTAAAAACTCTTCCCCTTTACCCTATCGTTGCTTTGGCCTTGCCTTGGAAATATTCAAATACATTTCTCCAGTTCTCTTCCCACGGGCTCCATCGCTCCTTTCTTTTTCTCCCAAACACACGCTAAATACTTCATGTCAGACAGGCTCCTGAGCACCGCTAAGCCAGCTCCTGCGCACAGTTACATTCCCACCAGGTCTGACCTTGTGCACTCCTCCTACCACAACCCTCAGAAGTCCAGCCGGACCTCCTTACAAGAAAAATGGATCCCCAACCTTGCTTTCTTCTAGGAATGGAAAGAATTTCCCCAAAGCACCAAGTCTTCTTTCAAACATGCGGCACACATCAATAACAGCTACAGAAATTAAAGCACACTCTACTGATATCCGAAGGGTACCAGGCAAGCAATCTCAGCGAATCATTGCTAAAACAATCAGACAAGACCCTCGCCCTCTCCCAGGGTATAATCAGATTTATCAGGACATAATAGCAAAATGCATTGGTAAGGGCAACCGTCCTGGGTTCAGTGAGCAAGGACAATCAACACAGGGTGTTTAGGAAAGCTGAGGAACCTTGTGAGAAGGGTGATGCTGGAGCTGGATCTTAAAGGGCCAGCGAGCCTTTGCAGAGAAGAAAAATCGAAGCCCTCTTCAGGAAGAGGGAGCGCCATGCTCGAAGGTGTGGGGCTTCGACAGAACATGCAATGGTGGAGGAGGAACACTGAGGAGATGAGCAGATGGGGAGCAGCCCAACACGAGGCAGGCGATGAAATCACACAAGCCCTCGGGGGCTGGCGTAAGGTGTTCAGATGAGCGCTGTCCCGTAGCGCTCTCTGCAGTGATGGAAAGCGTCTTCTGTGTCTGTGTTGTCCAAAAGGGGACCCGCCGGCTACTGTAGGGCTGCCAGCTACATGTGGCCATCCGGCATGGATGCGCGGTGTGAGTGAGACACACAAAGTTCTGCTTTGCTTTCATCATCTCCGACTGGACAGTTTTGTTTAGATTTAGTTCTGTGAGCCACAAGGGACCAACAAGTTTTTAACACGGTCAATCAGATTTATTTAAAAGAGTGAGACTTCTACAACAACAAAAACCAGAGTAGAGTGCGGTTGTTGAGGGATGCTGGGAAGCTCAGATCGGGTACTAACAGAAAATGGACCCTGGGCTAAAGCCTGGTCAGCGGAAATGTTTCCCCACAGGAACAGGGACAGAAGGTTGGTCTTCCCCTGACATCTTACAACACACATGCAGTCAGAACCCAGGAGGCTGAATTCCACCATGAAGTCCTGGGCGTGGGAAGGATAGGGGCAAGAAAGGAAACAAAGTGAGCGGATCATAAAACAAGGAGAGAAATAAGCAAAGGAGTGTGTGTGTGCACGCGCACACACACACAGTGTTTTACAGGCCATTGGCCATGTCTTGGCCTGATTTAAAGAGCAAGGGTGTCCGATGGCAGAAAAGCCAGTCAGGACCAGGGCAAGATGAGGAGGCCGGACGCATCCTTGTGGTGGTGAGGATGGTAGGGAGGAGCAAACAGTGGCTTCCCGCTCTGTGCAAAGCAGTGGATTTGTGAAGGGTGCAAATGAATGCTAGCAGTTTACAACATAGATAGCTGGGAAGCAAGCAGGTGAAAAGTCCAGCAAAGCTTAGTCATTCAGTGTAACAAAGAGGTGACACAGGCGGTGCAGAGTTGGCTCCTTGTAGATCTTCCAGAGGAGGGAGATCAGGGAAGACAGCGTGGAGGAGGTAAGAGCTGAGCTGTCTTGAAAAATTGAAATTGAAATTCTTCCAATCAGAAAAAAAATAATGTGTGAAGGGGAGACCTCTGAAATGCCTGAAGAAGAAGAGAAGCAGCAGCAATGTTCAGAGGCCCCAGGAGGTCATGGAGACCACCTGGAGCCAGGCCAGCCCAGGCTGTGAGCAGATTTAATCAAGCGCCTTGATTTCAAGTTCTCCAGTGTTTTGGAGGAAAATATTCTCTCCTTTTGCCTTCATGGCTTTTCTGTCTGCTTATCGGAATCACTTCAGATCCCTTTTTTAAAAAATATTAGGGGCCAGTGCTGTGGTACAGTGGGTTAAAGCCCTGGCCTGAGGCGCCAGCATCCCATATGGGCACCAGTTCAAGACCCGGCTGTTCCATTTCCAATCCAGCTCTCTGCTATGGCCTGCGAAAGCAGTGGAAGATGGCCCACCCACATGGGAGACCCGGAAGAAGCTCCTGGCTCCTGGCTTCAGATTGGCGCAGTTCCGACTATTGTGGCCATCTGGGAAGTGAACCATCAGATGGAAGACCTCTCTCTCTCTCTCTCTCTCTCTCTCTCTCTCTGCCTCTCCTCTCTCTGTGTAACTCTTTCAAATAAATAAATAAATCTTTAAAAATTAATATCTAAACCACACCCTCACCAAATAAATCAGAACATTGGGTGTGGGGTAGAACCTGAACAAATGAATTTTTTAAAAAGCTCCTCAAATGATTCTAACAGAAACCCAGGGCTGAGAACAGAGACGGGGAGGGTGACATCACAGTATTTCACTGAGGTTAAATCAGTCCTGGGCATAGGCTGGATTGAGGGGAAAGAAACTGAAGTCGGTCTGTGCGTGTTTACAGTTTGTTTCCTTCCTGCAAGAAGACAGGAAGCAGTCTGCTGCCAGATTCACTTCCCCTTTTGCAGTGGTGAAGTGACATAAAAGGCCGTTTAGGTTACATCTCCCCTCTAAAACTAAAATGAAACACAGCTTTTTTGTTTGCTTGGCACACTCCTTTTCATCACAATCTGTGCATATACAAATAATTTCCAATAATAACAATCCGTAGTCAACTGTCGCACATAATCACTTGGGTTTTAGTAGCAAAGTCCTGGGAAAATGCCTCCAAGAACATTCCGTCTCAAGAGGGAAATGCGTGTAAGCTACTTTGTGAAAGTCAGCGTATTCCAGAACTTCCCTATCCGTCTTTGCTTAGCCTCTGATATCTGTAGCCAAAGGTTTACATTAACTATTAAAAGGCATTTACCTTCTGACAAGCAAGCTTATAAAAACCTTATGAAACAAATTTATTAAAGAAGTTTGATAATGAGAAAGCATGAACGTCATTTCTATGAGATGAAATTTCAGAAACTTTAAGAAGAAATTAATTCATATTTTTATCAAAATCAGCTAGAAAACAATTCGTTGATTTGACTATTGTAAATGAAACAGGAGAATTTTATTATGAAAAATACATCAAACTGTTACTTTAGCCACATGTTAAACATATTAAAAGTGAAAAAAGCCAATCAAAACAAAATGTGCCCAAGAGATCATTCAAGGGTTTGCTGAGTCAGATTCCCTTTCTAAGAGAACTTCCCTGGGCAGTACCCCCAACTGAGGCAGCCACACACCTGTCTACACCATCCAACCCCCTGGGTAGAACCAGAGAAAATGAGGTCAGCCCAGCTGAGGTGAGCACTCTGCCCACACGGGGAAGGGGTGAGCAACAGCACCCATTCTCTTTCAAGAACTTGAAGCGGAAAGAGGAAATCCACATGGGGGAGTGGAAGCTGGAAAGTCAGTAGGAAGAAGCCCAGAAAAGAGGGATGGGTCCTGCGTCAGTGGAAGCCACTTGGTAGAGAGGAGACACACACAGTAGGGCAACAGTAACCAAGGAGCAGCGACAGTGGAGACACAATTGGATGAGTCATTAGCGAAGTTGTCACGGAGAAAGTGAGATAATCCCCTTCCTGCAGTTGCACTGGATCGAGCCAGCCCCCTGTGTTTGCTTCCCAAGTGCAGCTATTCCGAGAGCCCCATAAATTCCTAGCACCACCACCTAATGTATCCTAAGTGAATTGCTGACTTGTTCATCCCTGTATAAACCAAGAAGCAGATTTCCAGAATCATGGACTATGATGCCATGACAAGTCATGCTTGGTTTTCATCCACGGTTCCTGGCTTACAACCCCCATAACCTTTGCTGCTTCCTAAATGACTAGAACAGTAAACCCATACTCTGCTGAAGTATTTGTCCTTCTGTCTTTGGTACCTGAAGCAGCAATAAAGATGGAAGCAGATGATGACCTTTTGTTATAATGTTGGGCACTTTTGGCCTCAGAAAGCAAAATCTCTCACTCTTACCTTTTCTTGCCCCCCTTTCACCTGCTTGTTTTTCCCACCAAGGCAGGCCATAGACATTGGACATACGCTGTGAAGGCCGGCATGGCGGCTCAGCGGGTGAAGTTGTAGCCAGTACTCCAGCATCCCAGATGGGAGTGCCAGTTCCAGCCCAATCTGGCTCCTTGCTAATGTGCCTGGCAAAGCAGTGAGAGATGGGTCAAGTTTTTGGGTCCCTGCCACCCATGTGGGAGACCAGGATGGAGTTCCAGGCTCAGCCCCAGCTACTATGGCCATATGGGGAGTGAACCAGCAGATGGAAGATCTCTTTCTCTCTGCATCTCTCCTTCTCTCTGTGTGACTCTGCTTTCCAAACAATTTTTTTAATCTTTTTTTAAAATGAATTATATTGTAATCTTTCCCTGCACTTCCATTTTGGAGCTGGCCATAAAGAAATTCTCTGATCTAGCTGGCCTGATTGTGGATCACGAGACCACATTAGAAGGGGTCCAGCCCCAACCCCTGGAGAAAGGAATGCTGCCCGGAGAGGCCAGGAAGAATCTGCACAGACAGGCCTTGCTGTCTCTCCACTCAGCCTCTTGGCATGCCATCAGACCACTTCTTGTCCAATCCCATCTCCACACAGGAGGCCAAGCTTCCTTCATGCTTACGCAGTGAAGCCTTCGTTCAGACCAGGAAGACAGAGGGCTAGAGAGCTCCTGCACATCTGAACACGTGGAGGCCCGCAGGAAGGTGAACAAGAACCCACGCAGGTGCCAGGAGTGGGATGCACCCCAACTCTGCAGGGGTGGAAGCTCCCACCCTGGAGATCCATTCTTGCCCTATGTGTCTCTCCCTCTGGCTGTTTCCTTGTAAATATTCTTGACAATAAACAGGTAAATCTAAGTCGTGTTTCCCCGGGTTCTGTGAGCTGCTCTAGCAAATTAACTGAGCTCAATGAGAGGGTCCCGGGAGCCCCAGTTTGCAGCCAGGTGACTGGGAGTTTAGAAGGCCTGGGTAGGCAACAGGTGTCTGTACAACCAAACCTCAACCTATGGGCTCTAATACTGCTGCCAGGCAGACTCAGAACTGAATTGAGTTCGGGGACACTCAGCAGGCCCTCTGCGGCACAATTGATTGCTTGCTGTCCCGAGAAGACCCCACATGGTTGCGGGTCACAGAAGTGATGTGTGTTGTGAATGTACAGCAGGAAGAGACCGAGTTTGCTTTTCCTTTGTCACCTCAAACGAACCTTGTGAAAGAAATTGAACCAAGTGAATTTTGCAAAGATAATTTTACCTTCAGGGTTGGTTATGGGTTTTTCTAGGATAAACGACCCTAAAAAGAAGAAAATATTCTCCGTGTCTTAAAACAAAGGCTCTATACATTAAAATTTAACAGGAAACTTAAGGAATAAATAGCCTTCTATGACTTCTGACAGCTACGCCAACCTGGCTCCTGTGGATACACAAGCCATCCAGATATCCACCCTCAAGTGACCGGAAATCAGAAATCCTCACAGCTGTCTTCTAAGACATTTATATATTTTATTTTATTTTTAAAGATTTATTTATTTATATGAAAGTCAGAGTTACACAGAGGAGAGGCAGAGAGAGAGAGAGAGAGAGAGGTCTTCCATCTGATAGTTCATTCCCCAATTGGCCGCAATGGCCAGAGCTGCACCGATCCGAAGCCAGGATCCAGGAGATTCCTCACGGTCTCCCATGTGAATGCAGAGGCCCAAGGACTTGGGCCATCTTCTACTGCCTTCCCAGGCCACAGCAGGGAACTGGATTGGAAGTGGAGCAGCCAGGTCTCAACAAACCAGCGCCCATATGGGAAGCCGTCACTTCAGGCCATGGTGTTAAACTGTTGCACCACAGCGTCAGCCCCTAAGGCATTTTATTAAACAATGTCTTCTAGAACTATTGTCAGGATACAATTATTATGCAGCTTTTAAAACTCACATGTTTGAAAAAGATTTAGTGACATTTTAAAAATCGCATATTTGAAAAATATTTTGTGAGAAGACATTTCACAGCCTGTTAGATGAGAAGGATGGCTGCAGAACATCACAGATGACATGGTCGCCATTTTACAAATGTTCCTATGAGGAGGATGGATCAGCAACACAGGAGCATGGAGAAATCCATGAGTTCTATCTTCTTATTCATACACGTTTATAATTTACCAAAGGTTCTACAATAAACAAATGTGGGTTTTATGATAAGAGAAATTCACTTTTTTTAAAAAAGATTTATTTGTTTGTTTGAAAGGCAGAGTTACAGAGAGAGAGAAAAAGAAAGGAGAGAAAGAGAGAGATCGTCTACCCTGGTAACTCTCCAGATGGCTGGGTCAGGCTGAAGCCAGGAGCTTCGTCTGTGTCTCCCAGGTGAGTGGCAGGGGCCCAAGAACCTGAACCATCCTCCACTGTTTTTCCAGGTGCATTAGCAGGGAGCTAGATCAGAAGTGAAGCAGCTGGGACTTGAACCCGGAGCCCATTAGGGATACCTGCATCACAGGCGGCAGCTCTACCGGCTGCACCACAATGCCGGCTACCACATTATTTATTAAGCAGGAGAAACGGTGGCCGAGCTTGGCTCACTGCTAATTCTGCCCAAGTGAACCTTGGTTAAACATGATTCCTTTCACTTTTAGCCAATACATTACTCAAAATTCTCTAAAATGTTCTCATAAATCCCACAGAGAAGCTGTTGTTATTGCTGGCAAGCAAAAGACCTCGCCAGTGAGTATTTAGTTGAGAAGGACGAACTTGTACATAGATTTTTCTCTGTCAAGTAGGGGTCAAGGGAACAGAAAATCACACAAGAAAAATATATGGGTGATGGTGATCAACAGGGAGTCCCCAGAGGAAGCTGAACTAGTAGCTAAGCACTGGACCCAAGGGGGGACTCCAGAGACGCAGGTTAAAGGACACATGAACAGAGGCAGTGCTCCTTCCGTCTGGGTTTGGTTTATGAATCTAATTCTGACTTGGTGCATCTACGCCCACCCAAGTGGCGAAAGCTCTGACTTCTCCCCTCTCTGACTCGCTGAGTTCCTGCTTTGCAATGTATTTCAGTCGTATTCAGTTGAACACTTCATTGTATACCATCGGCCGTACTTCCAAAATTGTTTCCTGTGGGTTAGCCCCTTGCCCAGGGAGCAGAAGCAGCCATGGGGCCACACGCTACCATGGTTCCCTGCCGAGCGGCGCCTCCACAGCTGTTCACCAGGCACAGGCACTGGGTGAGGGGTGGCTGGGGCTGGGACCACAAGGCCCAGCTGCTAAGAAAGGGGTAAAAGGAATGGCAGAAAGAGGCACCCCCACCCCCTAAAGGCTTGGACCAGTCACCGTCTCTGCTTTGTCACACCCAGGCTAAGGGAGTCCAGCATATGAATAATACTTGCATTTTTCATTTTTGTTCTCATCTACTTAGTCATCATCACCACACCCTGGTATTTATGTCTAAAAAAAAAGGAAGGGGGAAGGGTAGTGGGAAAAGAGTACAACATCATCAGTGCTCAGTAAGAATAAGTCAGGCTTCCACTTCCTCCACCATGAGGAAGTGGCCCAGCCCATCAGGGAAGTCTCTTTGACCCTCACTTGCTGAGTCACAGCACATACCATTCTCTCATATTTTTGGCTGAGCTGAGGCAAGTCCCCAGCACACGCATGTCCAGAGCCTGCTACCTTGGGTCATTTAAGGGGATTATCAAAAACAAAAACAAAAAACAAAAATTCTATCCTCATGGGTTGGAGCAGGTACTAAACTTTAAAAGTCACTCGATTTTTTTCAAAGTTGGATTACAGCAAGAGGAGAAGATGCCTCAGTCATCAAAAACTTAGAAAAGATGAATTGACCGAGTCCCTAAGAAAGAGCAGAGCTTTGGGAAAGAACGTGGGGAGACCAACGAGGAGGAAAAGAGAGAGCTGTGTCAGGTAGGGCTCTGGAGAGGGCTTGGGCTCTGGGCACCATGGACAGGAAGATGTGCCAGGTGCTGAGAAGAATGAAGGCAACTTGAAGGAAATAAAGTGAACCGACACAGCCAAGGAAGTTCTGCAATTTTTGCAACATTTTTTAAGCTAAAGATCAGTGGTCCCTCCTATCTTATTCTTGGGGGACATTTCCAAGACCCCCCACTGAATGCAGATAGTACTGACCCCTAGATGCACTGTTTTTTTCTCATACATATATATCTATGATAAAGTTGAATTTGTGAATTACCCAAAGAGATCAACAATAATAACAAGTACTAAAATAGTATATAAACAAAGTATGACAATACATTGTTATAGAAGTGCTAACCTCAGTACTCTGTACACTAGGGCCAATCTTAAATAAAATCAGGGTTACTTGAACACAAGCACTGCGGTATTGTGACAGTCCAAGTGATAACCAAGAGCAAAGCGACTAAAAGTGGAGAGCGGGTGCCGCATGCAGACACCAGATCAAGGAGTGATTCACATTTCTGGAGGCACAGAGTGCAAGCGCACCAGATTTCATCATGTCACTCAGGACGGTGTGCAATTTAAACCTTAGGAATTGCTCATTTCTGGAATATTCCATTTAATATTTCAGCCCACTGTTGACTGACTATAACTGAAAACTACAGAAAGTAAAGCCACACAGAAGGGGGACTACTGAACAATATATGTAGGGAAAAGAAGAGAAAAAACCACAGTGAGCTCAGGGCATTGTCACGAGGCACACACTACAACCAGGTCAAGAGAGAGAATACTGACGCAATGCAGAAGCTGCCTTACGGGGCCAGCGCTGTGGTGCAGCGTGTTAATGCCCTGGTCTAAAGTGCTGGCGTCCCATATGGGCACCAGTTCTAGTCCCGGCTGCTCCTCTTCTGATCCAGCTCTCTGCTATGGCATGGGAAAGCAGTAAAGATGGCCCAAGTCCTTGGGCCCCTGTACCCATGGGAGACCCGGAAGAAGCTCCTGGCTCCTGGCTTGGGATTGGTGCAGCTCCGGCTGTTGCAGCCATCTGGGGAGTGAATCAGCAGATGGAAGACCTCTTTCTCTCTCTCTCTCTCTCTCTCTCTCTCTCTCTCTTCTCTCTCTGCCTCTCTTCTCTCTGTGTAACTCTGACTTTCAAATAAATAAATTAATTAAAAAAAAAAAAGAAACTGCCTTGTGCCCACTCCCAATCCCTATTCCCTCCCTTCTCCCCAAAGTCAATCTGCTTTGACTCACTATGCTATGGTTTATCTATGCTTGTGAAATTTCATTTAAGTGGAATCATGGGAAATATACACTTTTGTGTCTGGCTCTTTCTCTTGATGTTGTGCTTGTAAAGTCCATCATGTTTCTTATAAATATAGCTGATCTGTTTTCATTATATGATGTTCTACTGGATGGGGCACTACAATTAATGTGACCACGCTACAGCTGATGGGCATTGCATTTATCTCTCTTTTTTTTAAAGATGTATTTATTTATTTGAAAGATAGAGTTACAGAGAGAGGGAAAGAGATGGAGAGAGAGAGAGTCAGAGAGAGATTTCCATCTGCTGGTTCACTCCCCAAATGTCCACAACAACTAGGGCTGGGCCAGCCCAAAGCCAGGAGCCAGGAGCTCCTGGCTTCATCTGAGTCTCCCACATGGGTGCAAGGGCCAAAGTACTTGAGCCATCTTCTGCTACTTTCCTAGGAGCATTAGAAGGGAGCTGGATCAGAAGTGGAGCAACTGGGACTTGAACCAGTGCCCAGATGCAATGCCAGCACCATGGGCAGCGGCTTTACCCACTACACCACAGCGCAGGCCCCTGGCTGTTTCTAGTGGTGGGGGGGTGGACATTACAAGAATGCCGCTGGGAGCATTTCCTACACAACAACTCTTGCGCACATGTCCATGCCCTTCTGTGGTACACATCCGGGGGTGGTGTTGCTGAGAACAACCTCCGCACATGCTCTGCTTTCCATGATCCTGCCAAATCATTTTCCGCAGTAGACGCATCACTCCCACGTCCACTGGTGGAATATGAGAATTCCAGTCGCTCTGCATCTGTGCCAATATTTGTATTACCAGTCTTTTAAATTCTAGTTCTTCGGGTGGGCGTGTCACGCTAGCTCATTCTGGTTTGAATTTGCATCTCCCTGATGGCTAATGCAGACCTTTCCATTCTCTGCAGTGTTGAAACACTTCTGCCTGTCTGTCTCAGGGCAAATCACTGCTCAGCCACACTTAGATTCAGCATCAGCAATTATTTATTAAGCCCCTTCTTTGAGTCAGAATTTGCAAGTGTTAGAATTTGCATGTGTTGGGGGAGCACCGCGGCTCACTTGGTTAATCCTCCTCTGCCTGTGGCTCTGGCACACCAAGTTCTAGTCCCGATTGGGATGCCAGATTCTATCCCAGTTGCTCCTCTTCCAGTCCAGCTCTCTGCTGTGGCCCAGGAGTGCAGTGGAGGATGGCCCAAGTCCTTGGGCCCTGCACCCTCATGGGACACCAGGAGGAAACACCTGGCTCCTGGCTTCAGATCAGCACAGCGCGCCAGCCATAGCAGCCATTTGGAGGGTGAACCAACGGCAAAAGGAAGACCTTTCTCTCTGTCTCTCTCTCTCACTGTCTAACTCTGCCTGTCAGAAAAAGAAAAGAAAAAAAAGAATTTGCATGTGTTAGCTCCTCCACGAGGGGGTGAGGTGTGTTTCCTGGGATAGGTGGCTTCTGGTCAGTTACTGCTTGCTTAGCTCTGGGTTATATTATCCCTGACACTGTGGAGAGAATATATTGGGGTAAAGAATTTCTCAGTAGAGGTTGGAGCAGAAGAATGGGAGTGGGGTTGAATGTGGAGAGTCAAAACCACACTTTCCAAGCTTTACAGCTTAAAAAGACTTGATGATAGTTTCTACAACTAAATAATGTAACCTAAACCTATCAGCCATAAAATAGGATGATGATTAAAAAATTCACGGACGGGACCAGCATTGTGGTGCATAGGGCTAAGCTGCTCCCTGTGACACCAGACTTTCGTAACAGAACACCAGTTCAAGTTCCAGCTGCTCTGCTTCCAATTCAGCTCCCTGATGATGTGCCTGGAAAAGCAGCAGAGGATGGCCCAAATACTTGGACCCCTGCCACCTATGTGCAGTCCCAGGAGCTGCAGGCTCCTGGCTTTGGCCTGGACCAGCCCAGTCCTTGTGGCCATTTGGGGAGTCAATCAACAAATGGAAGTTTTCTCTCTCTCTTCCTCTCTCTCTCTGCCTCTCTCCCTCCCTCCTCTCTCTGTTACTCTACTTTTCAAATACATCTTTTTTAAAAAGTTCATGAAAAATGCATATTATAAAAAAATTGTGCATGAATTTCAAAAATGTTTTGCACCAAAATAAACTTACATCTTAGTCCTACTTTTCTAACCTCTGATTGAAACAGATAACACCAGTCCTTGCAAGCAAGGGGGAAGTGAACTTTGATAAGTGCTTGGTGGTGTTGTGAAATAAAAATCTCCCAGAAAGATCTTTCTCCATATGACTTGAAGAACAGGATCCTCTGAAAATGTGAGTGAACCTCTGATGAGTTGGATGTTTTCTGAAAGTCAAAGACAGGTTTACTGTGTCTCAAGCCCACCTGGAAGTTTTGTACAGGCGTGGCCACAGGGGGCAACGGGAGCTCTCTGCTTTACAAAAAGAGGTCCTGATTCACCTTCCTGCGCATCTCAGCCAAGAGGTGGCGAGAGGTGGCAGCCAGGCAAGGCTGCCTCTGTTCCAGTTTGCCTGGTGAAATGAACGTTCCATCTCAAACTCTGCTTAGCAGATTGAAGTATAAACATGGAGACAGTGGCTAGGGATGAGAATATAGGGAGAGCAACTGGGAGGGGTAGCACAGCAGCATGCTAAGCACCAACACTGTGGGACAAAGCATACTTGAACAGATACCCTGTTGAGCTTTCCTAAGCGGAGAGTCAAGAACAATCAGAAATGCTGGGCCACGTTCAAAGAAGCCAAATCCAAGGAGGTGGGAGAGTGGCTTCAAGATAAACCAGGACTGGCCGGCGCCGCGGCTCACTAGGCTAATCCTCCGCCTTGCGGCGCTGGCACACCGGGTTCTAGTCCCGGTCGGGGCACCGGATTCTGTCCCGGTTGCCCCTCTTCCAGGCCAGCTCTCTGCTGTGGCCAGGGAGTGCAGTGGAGGATGGCCCAAGTGCTTGGGCCCTGCACCCGCATGGGAGACCAGGAGAAGCACCTGGCTCCTGCCATCGGATCAACCACAGCGGCCATTGGAGGGTGAACCAACGGCAAAAGGAAGACCTTTCTCTCTGTCTCTCTCTCTCACTGTCCACTCTGCCTGTAAAAAAAAAAAAAAAAAAAAAAAAAAAAGATAAACCAGGACTAGCAAGAGGTGTGAGGTCACCTTCCACTGAAGTCAACCATTCCCCTGGGGCTGCCCTGAAGCCCTGAAACCCGCATTCCTCGGGTGGCCACAGTCACCACTGAACCCAACAGCACCAGCATTCTGACTTCGCTCATCACCCTCTGGATTGCCACACAGCACACCTGTGCTGCATTTGGGTCGATCAAGTGGACCTCACCTGGGGAACCAGCTCTTCGGCTCCATCCGGCGTGGCCGAAGGGATGTAACTGGGCTTCATACAGGCATGTTTTCACTTCTGTGCAATTTGCACGTTGGTGTGTTCACAGGAGCTGCCTTCCTGATTCACGTGAAGAGCCCAGTGTGGTGGCACAGGCCCACCTGGAGGGGAAATTGTCCTCTCTCCTTTCCCTTCCCTAGGAGACAGAGGGATCAAAAGACTGAATTTTGAGACAAAAGTAAGATGATGTGTAGACTCAGGGGGATTAGAAAAGATGCAGCGTGAGGTAGTGAAATGGATTCAAAGTCAATGTTGAGCTGAAACTTTCCATTGATTTTCTGAGATTTGTGATCTTGGACAAGTTACTTACGCTCTTAATTACTTATGGATCTTAGTTTTCTCACCTGTAAAATTCTCTTTTCTCTTCTGCTCTCTGCCAAGTAAGGCTGAAGCACTCCTCCTCTCCAGGGACAGAGCACTCAGGGGCCTGGGAATCAGAATTGTCAACCCTCCCAAAATCTGGACATTGGGCTTCCCAGCCTCCCAGAACTGTGAGACAATACATCTCTGTTCATTATAAGTTATCCAGACTGTATTCTACTCCATTCTAGCAGCACAAATAGACTAAGACAGCAGGGTCTACGTGCCCCTTTGGTTATCCTACATCCACAGTCCAGCGTCTACAAGGTAGGCTCTCCTCCACTGTATTCTCCTCACTAGCTCTGCCTACAGGTGGTAACAGCTTCCCACTGCCTCCAGACCTTGGGTTCCTCAGCACCCCTGCTGACTCCCTCAACTTCACCTCTGTAAACAGATCTGATATGGAATCAAGCTAAGCGACCATCAACAGATGACTAAAGAAAATGCAGTTAATGGAAAAATTGAACTAAAAAGTAAGTTTATTTTAGTGCAAAAAAGTCTTTTAAATCTTTGCATAGTTGTTTCATAATATGTATTTCCCCAGAACCTTTTGAAGTACCCTTGTATATACACAATGGAATGTTATTCAATCTTTCAAAAATAGATGAAATCCTGTCATTTAAGACAACACGGGTGAACTTGGAGGACATTCTGTTATCTAAAATAAGCCAGGCACAGAAAGACAAACACCTACCTGACCTCATTGACATGTGGAATCTAAAGAAGTCGCTCTTAGAGAAGCAGAGAGTAGAACAGTGGCTGGGGATGAGAAGGGGATGGGCTAGGAAGAGGCTGGTAACTGTGACAGTTACCATGGCACAGACAGGACGAGCGCACTCTGAGGCTCTGCAAGGAGACTCCAACAATTTTGTGGAAAAAATAGAACTAAAAGGTAAGCTTATCTTTGCACAAAAAATTTTTTTGAAATCCATAGTTTTTTCATAATAGGCATTTTCCATGAACGTTTTGGACAACCCCTTGTGTTACAGACTAGGGTGATTATTATTAATAATCTATTGCATATTTCCAAATAACTAGAAAAGAGGGTTTTGAATGTTCTAACCACCAAGAATGATTATGTTTAGGGTTAATTACCCTGATTTTATCATTATACAATGTATACAAGTATCAAAACTTCATACTCTACAAATACAGACAATTATAATGTCATTCCAAAAAAAGAAATAAAACTCACCAAAAAACCCTTCAGTTGAACCATTTTGAATGGAGAATTTGGTTTCTACCAGCACTCCAGCTACTATGAGAATTTTCCTCTTCACAAAGGGAACTACACATTTACAAGTTCTGTAACTCCCCTGCCCCATTGAGACTCGCTCTGCTTCTCGTTTCTGAGAGTGGTGAAGTCTCATGAATTGTGTTACTGAGAGGAGAAAGAAGCACGCAGAGCCAAAGGGTTTCCTTTTTTGGTTTTTATTTATTTTATGTAAATGTTTATATATTAATTTATAATGTTTATTTATTTGAAAGAGTTACAGTGAGAAAGGGAGAGACATAGAGATCTTCTGTCTGCTAACCTACTCCACAAATGAAGGCAGCAGCTGGGGCTGGGCCAGGCCGAAGCCAGGAGCCTAGAACTCCATCCCCAGGTCTCCCACATGGGTGGCAGGGACCCAAGCAGTTGGGCCATCTTCTATTGCCTTCCTAGGAACATCAGCAGGGAGCTGGACAGAAAATGGAGCAGGGGCCAGTGCTGTGGTACAGCGGCTTAAAGTCCCAGCTGCTCCACTTCCAATCCAGCTCCCTGCTAATGTGCCTGGGAAAGCAGTGGAAGACGGCCCAAGTGTTTGGGCCCCTACACCCATGTGGGAGACCTGGAAGAAGCTCCTGGCTCCAAGCTTTGAATCAGCTCAGTTCCAGCCATTGTGGCCATTTAGGGAGTGAACCAGGGGATGGAAGACCGACCTCTCTCTTTCTCTCTCTCTGTATCTCTACCTCTCTCTGTAATTCTTTAAAATAAATAAAAATAAATCTTTTTTTAAAAAGGGAGAGAAAGTGAAGCAGTTGGGACACAAACCAGCCTTCATATGGGGTGTGTTATCACAGACAGTGGTTTACCTGCTACACCACAACACTGGCCCATGTTTTTAATTTTTTAATTAATTAATTTTATTTATATATACAGACAGAGAGAGATGATCCATCTACTGGTTCACTTCCTAAATACCCGAAACATCTGGGGCTGGGCCCGGCCAAAGCCAAGAGCCAGGAACTCAGTCCAGGTCTCCCACAGGGATGGCAGGGAGACCCAAGTGCCTGAGCCAGACACTCCTCCCCAACCACCATTCTACGCTCAGCTTCTATGAGAGCAACTTTTTTAGATTCCACATGCAAATAAGACCATGCAGGCATTTGTCTTCCTGGGCCTGGCCTATTTCACTTGGCATAAATCCCTAAGCAGAGTTTTAACAACTGTGCCAAAAGCCCTCCTTGGGTTTCCTTCTTTATTACTTATCGTTTCCCAACTGAACTTGCTCAGTGGAGTCATTGACAACCAAATACAGCTTCACCCAGAAGAAATCCTCTTTGGAAGTGGCCAAGTTATTTGCCCAATACAAATGGCCACACTGCAGGACCCAGGGTCCAGGGACCATTCTCTCCTTCTCTATACCTCCTCTGGCCAGGGCGATTGGACTTGGCTTTGAGATGTGACTGGATTAAGTAAACGGTTTCCAAGTTTTCTCTTCCATTTTGCTTCCCAAGATAGACATGATCTGTGACTTTAATTTGAATGCATTGTGCTTTCAGTTAGGAGTTGGCAGCTTCTCCACAACCCTCTGCCAAGTTTTCATTTATTTACTGCATTTTTCCATTTTCCATTGCTAGTTAAAACTTTCTCTTAAGTCCGCTCCTTCTGCCTCCCCGAGTTGTTCTGCATTGCAACTGCGTCATCCAGAACTAAGGGACTTGAGAAGCTAAATGTCAATCCTAAGAGATCCCAAATTTGACTGGAAATGTCTGTGAGGTCTGGAAACGAGATATGCTGAAGACGCAGGAGACTGGCGGGGAGGTGGTAGGTTTGCAGTTGTACGGAATAAAACCTGGAGGTTTTTAGGGCATGAGAGAGCTTGCATGTGGAGGGAGGCATGAAAAATAAAAGTTTTAAAAGCGAAAGTAGCTTGCATCAGTCATTCCTGCAGTGTGCGGCTGTGGAATCCCGATGCCGGGAGGCCGCTGGGGGGTGGGGGGGGGGTGGGGGGGGCAGGAGACGTTGTGATCTGATAAGTTTGGGAAACAGCACGTAATGTGGCTCCTTCTGAGACAGCCCCCAGAGCAGTTGTATGGTACAGACTGCTGGTGAATGACTGACTTCCCATGTTTCGCTCCTCAACATTTTTAGCCATGCAAACCAAAATAACACCTGTCGTCATCTTGTTAAAATGCCAAGGAATACCGTGGGAAACTGGAGGAATAAAAAAGTAGAGAAATGGATTTCTAGCTTCTCCATCTCCTACATCCTGGGTAATACGGCTCGTGCCCTGAAACCCAAAATCAGATGGCTGCTCTTCTCCATCCAGAAGAACCTTCCATAATACAATATTCTATAGCCCCAGACTGGCGAATGCTAGGGATTCTGCAAAGGTTCGTTGAATGAGTTCATGAATGGGATGACATGGAAAGTACTGGGAAGCACTTAGTACAGTGCAGTAGAGGAGCACCAAGTGTTATTACCGCTCCTCAGGGTCTTCAGCTTAGGGGGAGCAGGAAAACTCAGACTTGGTACTGGTCCCCTCCAAATGACTGACAGACTTAGACAGGTTCTGGGCTCAGGTAATAAGCACTTGCAGAAAGAGAACCAAATGATCACATCCCAGTAAAGTGATCTTTCACAGAGACATCCTACATGGAAATGTATCAGAACCACAGGCAACAAATGTTGTTGCTTAACATTCATAAACAATGAGGGGCATATTTCTTTTTTTTTTTTTTAAGACTTATTTACTTATTTGAAAGTCAGAGTTACACAGAGAGGAGAGGCAGAGAGAGAGAGAGAGAGAGATCTTTCATCCGATGGCTTGCTCCCCAGATGGCTGCAACGGCCGGAGCTGCGCCAATCCGAAGCCAGGAGCTTCTTCCGGGTCTCCCACCTGGGTTCAGGACAGGGCATTAACCTGCTGCACCATAGCGCCGGCCCCGAGGGGGCATATTTCTATATGAAAAAAAATAACTGGGATAAAAATACCTTGTCCATACAAGTACTCTGGTTCTGTGATACTAGAAGGCAGATCTAACAGGTTATTAAAAAAAAGAGTTTTTCTTTTTACCTTCCTCATCATAGCTGCACTTATTTGCAATAACAATATAAAATCATGCAGCAGTTGCAGTCATCAATTTCACTTGTGATTCTATCTGGGCTTACAAAACAGAGCTGAGGTTTTAACAAGCCAGCAATTGTTAAGATGATGTGGATCAACTTCCTTAGAAGGAATGTATCTTGTCTAAGAATTTCAAGTGTTTCCTAATTTAGTAGTGTACTGGAGTATGTTTCTCACTGACAACTACTAACTAATCACATCGAACCTCTTGAAAGAGAACTGTTTTTCCTGCCCACAGTACATTAAGAAAGCATTAAGAATAGCTTGGTGCTTTTATTGAGCACTTTCTGTGATTTAAAGTGCGGAAATAGATTGGTATTTATATATGTGTTCTTGCATACAAGAAAGATAAGGTCATCAGTTATTTAGGAGAGGGAAAGTTGACATTAAATAAGGACATTTATTTTCAACGTATTGACTCTTAGGAATTTGTCTGACTTTAAGTACCAAAGAGTGGCCAAAATCATGACCTGAACTAGCTGGGCAAGCAGGAGAGCCGCCACCCTCACAAACCGTGAGGGGCGGAGGAAGATCAGGTCTCCAGCGTGGATGGCTCGGGGGCTCAGGGATGTTAGCAAACGCTTGGGCTCTGTCTTTCTGCTCTGCTGTCTGCAGCACTGACTTTTGCCAGAGGCTGGTTTTCTCCTCGGGGTGATAAGAGGGCCACCAGTAAAGGCTGAAGTAGTGTTGTCCATGCACAACAGGGTAAATCCTCCAATCAAGGGTTCTGAATCCTTGCCTTTAGTCTGACTGGACCAATGCGCTACACTTGCCCATCCCAGAACAAGGGAATGGCACCGACACGCGCAAACCTGTGATTCTCAAAGCATGGCCCCCAGACCTGCAGCTTTAGCTGCTAGGAACCATTAGATACGCAAGTTCGCAGGTCTCACCCTCTATCTGCTGAGTCAGCAATCCTGGAGGTGCGTTCCAGCGAAGGTGTTAGCAGGTCCCCCGGGTATTCTGAAGGTGAGGAAAGACTGTTTCAGACAAAACAGGACCCATCCCTGGTGACGGGGAAAGAGTGGACACATGGACCAAACCAAGTTTCCATTAGAAAGGAAAAAGAAGGGGCTGGTGCTGTGTCACAGCAGGAAAAGCCACCACCTATGGACGCCAGTTCAAGTCCCGGCTGCTCCACTTCTAATCCAGCTTCCTGCTAACGGTCTGGGAAAAGCAAGAGAAGATGGCCCAAGTGTTTGGACCCCTGCCACCCACATGAGAGACCCAGATGAAGCTCCTGGCTCCTGGCTTCAGCCTGGCTCAGCCCTGGCTGTTGCAGCCATCTGGGGAATCAACCAGCAGATTGAAGATTCTCTCTTTCTCTTTCTCTTTCTCTTTCTCTTTCTCTTTCTCTCACTCCAACTTTCAAAATAAATAAATCATTTTTAAAAAAAAAAGGAAGAAAGGAAAGAAGAGGAAGTCAATGCCTGTTCAGCTCCTGACAGTGCTCACTGTCTGGGTTTTTCTAGAACAGCGCTGGTTTCAAATAATCTGTTCCACAAAGTTTGTAAAACATTATGACCATTAAGATGGCCATCTTGAAATCCTCTTGCGAAGGACAACGCCTTAGAAAGACAGCGAGGGGATACCAAGAGCTGAGTCCCAGTTTTAGTGCTGTTGCTGACTAGCCCTATGTCCACAAGAAATTCTCTAAGACTCTTAAGTTTTCACTTCTGTGAAGGTATTGTATTCTTTTTAAGATTTATTTATTTATAGGCCGGTGCTGTGGCTCAATAGGCTAATCCTCTGCCTTGCAGCGCCGGCACACCGGGTTCTAGTCCCGGTTGGGGTGCTGGATTCTGTCCCGGTTGCCCCTCTTCCAGGCCAGCTCTCTGCTGTGGCCCGGGAGTGCAGTGGAGGATAGCCCAAGTGCTTGGGCCCTGTACCCCATGGGAGACCAGGAGAAGCACCTGGCTCCTGCCTTCGGATCAGCGCGGTGCGCTGGCCGCAGCACGCCGGCCGCGGCGGCCATTAAAGGGTGAACCAATGGCAAAAGGAAAACCTTTCTTTCTGTCTCTCTCTCTCTCTCACTGTCTACTCTGCCTGTCAAAAAAAAAAAAAAAAAAGATGTATTTGAAAAGCAGATTTACAGAGAGGCAGAAGCAGAGAGAGAGAAAGAGAGAGAGAGAGAGAGAGTAATCTTCCATCTGTTGGTTCACTCCCCAGATGGCCACAATAGCTGGAGCTGGGCCAATCCTAAACCAGGAGCCAGGAGCTTCTTCCAGATCTCCCACGTGGGTGCAGGGTTCCAAGGACTTGGGCCATCTACTATTGCTTTTCCAAGTGCACTAGCAGGGAACTGGATCAGAAGAGGAGAAGCTTGAACTTGAACCAGCTCCCATATGGGATGCTGGCACTGCTTTACCTACTACACCACAGCACCGGCCCCTCTGTGAAGGTATTGGAGTTGAGTCTTTAAGTTCCTAAAAATGAAAGCAATTGTAGCCAGTACTTACTGTATACTTGCTAGGCACTGCTAAGGACTTTACTTATCATTCTATTGTTTGAAATTTAAAAATACCCAAAGTATGTGACTTACCTAAATTCAGTGGGCTGCTGGGTGAAGACTCTGGGGTTCACATCTGTTGGACCCCACTGTCCATTTGCCTAGCCACCATACCACACTGCCCCACTCTGCCTGGCCCCTGTCACAATCGTGATTTTGTCATTCACTTGGTCTCCTGTGGTTTGCCTCATTATACACTTTGGGAGAGATCCTGACTGGTGTAATGAAAAGAATGTAGACTTTGAATTTAGACTATAATTTGAATCTTGGCTTCACCACTCTCTTGATCTATGATTTGGGGAAAGTTACTTCATTTCTCTGCACTTTAATTTCCAATCTATAAAAGAACATTTCATACGGCATTGATAAGAATTAAAAGAAGTAATACAGGGGCCGGCGCTGTGGTGCAGTAGGTTAAAACCCTGTTTGCAGTGCCAGCATCCCATATGGGTACCGGTTCAAGTCTTAGCTGCTCCACAACTGATCCAGCTCCCTGCTAATGAGCCTGGAGCCATAAGTGACCTGGAAGAAGCTCTTGGCTCTTGGGTCTTGGTTGCAGCCATTTGGGGAGTGAACCAGAGGATGAAAGATCTCTCTCTCTCTCTCTCTCTGCGTATCTCTACCTCTCTCTGTAACTCTTTCAAATAAATAAAATAAATCTTTTTTATAAAAGAAGTAATACATATATAAAGATGAAAGGAGTTAACATATGAACTGCTTAGGAAGGTGTGCATTTTCCACCTGGGAGTATTGCTATCACAGTACTGGCTCCTGATTCCAGTTTCCTGCTATGCAGGTCCTAGGAGGCAGCGGTTCCTGCCACCCAAGTGGGAGACGTGGTTCCTGGCTGCCAGCTTCAGCCTGGCCCCGCCTCAGCTATTGAAGGCATTTGGAAATGTAACCGGTAGATGGGAGCTCATTCTCATGCTCTCTCCCTCCCTCCCTCCTTCTCTCTCTCTTAAATAAATAAATACAATTTTGAAGTGCTTGGCAGAGCGCCTGGACTATAATAGGTATTCAGTAAGCATTCCTCCATTGCGTATTGACTCATGGGCAATATTATTTGCTGGATGAGGGGGAAATATTTTGGACCATTTATTTATTACCCAAAATAAATATTTCCATTCATAAGTGACCTCACTAAGTACGACAAAAATGGAAAAATCCTGCCTATGACTTCTTGGCTAGAACTTTTCTCAACATAAGAATACAGACAGAGGAGCCTGTCCAGACAGGAACAACCCTGGCATCTTTCATTGCTCTCTTCACATCCATTCTCTCCCAACCATCTCTTTCCAGGCTTCTTCTCAAGTGTCTACATTTGAATCTGGGACAGCGTTGATGACCTGTGTCAGTTTCCAAGTCACACAGCCTGAACCGGGTGAGGAGTCTGCTCTTTGCTTTCCTGGCCCCTCTGCAGTGGAGGAGGCCCTGGCTTAGACAAAGGCTCAGGAAAACTCTGTTTCAGGACAACAGAGGCTGGAGCTCCCGAGAAAGAATACTGTCTCCCGAAAACCCCAGCCTCAAAAAGGAAAGAGTTTGCACGGGCTTGCAAGAGTATGTTTTATAAAACTTTCATGACTCACTCCCACGGATGTTGAAGGATTGTTCAGCAAAATGTATTTATGGCTGTGTCATCACATCATGTTTAATGGTGAAAAGTAACAAAATTAGGAAACATCCATTTCAAGCGCTTGAAAAGTAAGATGCTCCTGGGTCTGCTTTAAATTTTAATGCTACAGTTGGTGGTGGACTATTTCATTTTGTCATCTGGAAGAATAATAGACACTTCAGAGTAAATTTACAATAAATGGTGTCTGAAGTTATTTATGGCTTATACTTCCTTGCAACATTGTTCAAGCAGAGTGGACATTTATGGCCTGGTGCTTTCCAAGGTCATGACTAATACCCCCTTATAGTCAGATTTTGAAGCAAGTGTCTGACATCAGATAATTCAGACTGAAAATAATCCTCTAAAAAGTCACTTTTTTATAAGCAGGAGACAGTAATGGGCCATGAAGATGAATGTGCGTTATTCTGCTGGTTGGTATAGAAAACACAAAATTATAAAAGTTTGTTTTATGGCTTCTTTTTATCTACACAATGTCAGCAAACCCTTTAGCCATGTTTCTTGTGTCTTTACAAGCAGAGGAGAATATAAAATTGTGAAAATATCTAAAACTATTTGTAGTCATTATTAATAATTCAACTCTATATTTGGTCCAAATCTCCCTGTATGTTTTAAAATATACTTATTATATATGCATACTTACATAGGAGGCAATTATTCTAATGCAACTGTATGAACATGTTTTTAATTAATAGCACCCTGAGCTGAATTAATACCCAAGGATCTTTAGACCCTGCAGAGTGAAACCCAGGCAGAGCATTTTGTATGAAGTTCCCTAGTTTGAAGCTATTGTGCAGGCAGAATTGAGGATTACTCATCCAAAAGGTCCTACCAACACATACATTTTAACTTCACTGGGAACACTTACTACTAGCAATATACTATTGTAGCACACACAAGTTCAAGGGCTTGTGATCTGCTACCTGCCTGCTCTCTCTTTAGCCATGAGCTCTTTTTAATTTTCTAACTTCCCTGTGTGCAGAAAACCCAAGACAGTGGTTTGCCTGTGTGTGTGTGTGTGTGTGCGCGCGCGCGTGCGCACACTCTTTGTTCTCTTTCCAAATTAAGTTTCCTTCAGATTTAACAAACGATCTGAACTAAGCAAAACTGACAGAGCTGAAGTGGGAAGGGGAGGGCCTCGGGCCTCTCCTGCCCTCTTGTTCTTTCTCTGTCATTGCCAAAATCCATGACTTCCCAGAACACCGTTTAAACATCTTCCGAGCCTAGAGAATTTCACCGTGCCACGGGTTGTTGAGGGAAGGCTGGAATTTTCAAGCAACAGAAAAGCCCAAGGACAACTCCTGCAACTGGTAGCCCCGCCCAGGAAGTCCCGGAGCTGCCTCCACTGGACCATGGCCACACCTGACACGCCACTACCTGGACGTTCAGAAGACTGTCCTGCCATTCTCGGTGTGAAAAGTTCTGAGCGGAGCCTTTTCTAACGGGCTGAAGAATGAAGCCCATTAAACACCATGCTCTCCTCCCTCTCACGGGCTGTCCCTCTGCCTCCAAATCGGGTTCACAAGGGGCCTAAAAAGGGACAGCCAGTTATGAAAGGGCAAGGTGTGGGCTGCAGGGGGTGTGAGGAACAAGGGAGCACAGTCTGACTCAGGCGGCTTGGGAAACGAACGGGGTGGGCAGGTGGCATAGGAGTATCCGTTTCTGTTAAAAACACAGCAAAAACAAAGGAAGGCTGATTAACAGCAGGTCTTCTTTCGGAACACCTCCGGGTCTCTATGTTTGGATCCGCCGGGACCTCCCTGCAGGGCTTGGAACACAATCTCATCACACAAATGGGAGCTTGGATGAAGGTGCTAGCCAGCCCCGTAGAAGATGCCAGCTGCCTTGTGTGGTGTATACATAAATGCTTCTATGCCCTTGAACAGCACAGTGGTTCACCTGACTGTTTTACGAGTCAGTAAATCAATGCTTTGAGACGCTAACCGACTTGGCCAAGGTCATACTGTGGTGGAGATGAGATTCCTACTCATACCTTTCTGACTCCAGAACCCACAAGCTTTCCACTCCACCAGCTTGTTCTCAGGGAGACAAGTGTCGGTGAGGGGATAAGGCAAAGAAGGAGTAATTTTGGAGAACAGGTCAATTTGGGTGAGACTAGGCCTAAGTAAGCACAATAGTTGGGGTCTATAGGAAAAAAGTAAGGAAACACAGCCCTCAGCCTCTGGGAAGCTGCAAAAGAAGACAAAGGAGAGATAGCCTCACCTCCTTCAAACACTTGAACACCCTTAGCTGGATTCTTTTGTGGGTTTTTTGTTTTTGTTTTTGTTTTAAGACTTATTCATTTATTTGAAAGGCAGAGTTAGAGAGGGAGAGAAAGAGAGGAGCTTCTATCCACTGGTTCACTTCCCAAATAGCTGCAACGGCTAGAGCTGTGCTGATCTGAAGCCAGGAGCCAGGAGCTTCTTCCGGGTCTCCCATGTGGGTACAGGGGCCCAAGGACTTGGGCCATCTTCTACTCCTTTCTCAGACCATAGCAGAGAGCTGGATCAGAAGTGGAGCAGCAGAGACTCGAACCGGTGCCCATATGGGATGCCAGCCTGCAGGTGGCAGCTTTACCCACTACACCACAGCGCAAGCCCCTAGTTGGATTCTGAAAAACAGACATGTACATGGTTTTGGGTTAGAACTAAATAGACACAGCTCTTAGAAATTGTGTGACATTTTCATCTGCTAGATCTACATTCACATTCTGTGCTCGCTTAATTCTTCAGTTTGTTTTTGAAGCAAGTAGCAGAGGAAGCCGAGAGAATCTGATTTGTCAGGGCCAGCATTGTAGCTCAGCAGGGTAAGCCACCACTTGTGATGCCAGCTTCCCATCTGACCCAGTTTCCTGCTAATGCACCTGGGAAAACAGATGATGGCCCAAGTGCTTGGGTCTCTGCCAGCCATGTGGGAGATCCAGATGGAGTTCTGGGCTCCCAACTTCAGCCTGTCCTAGCCCTAGTTGTGGCCATTTGGGGAGTGAACCAGTATATTGAAGACAATTTCAATATCTCTCTCCCCCACCCCTCTCTCTCCCCCATCTCCCTCTGTCACTTTGCCTTCCAAATAAATAAAAATAAATCTTTTTACAAAGAGAGGGAAACTGATTTGTCATAAGTGGCAAACATTGGGCAACTTTGCATACTGATTTTTTAAAATATTTGTTTATCTGAGAAGAAGAGACATACCGAGGTCTCATCCACTGGTTCACTCTCCAAATGCCTGCAACAGCTGGAGCTGGGCCAGGCCAAAGCTGGGAGCTGGGAAATTAACCCAGGTCTCCCACACTTGGTGGTGGGAACCCAACCATTTGAGCCAGCACCTGCTGCCTCCCAGGGTGCACACAAGCAGGAAGCTGGAATTGGGAGCAGAGCTGGAATCCAACCCAAGTACTCTGAAATGTTATGCAAGAGTCCCAACCAGCGTCTTAACTGCCAGGCCCCTGCATGTTGACTGAGGCACCAACCTGATGATTCCATTCACAAAGGTCGCCATAGAAATGAACTTCGGCCTGTCTGCCCTGGTCTGTATCTGATCACTCAGCGATTCAGCAGTTCCTTTATAATTTGTCATTGAGTCCGCCCTAGCTCTTGTGCATCTGGATGTAGTGAGATTAAAATGAGGTGAAGCTTTAACCAACTTAAATAACGTGCCTTGAGTGATAATTAGTTCCAATCATCCTAACACGAATAACCATCTGTGGAAAAAAAAAAAAAAAGAATGCATAGGGAGCAGGCCTGGCAGTTAAGACACTGGCATCCAAAATCAGAGTACCTGGCTACACTTCCTGGCTCTGGCTCTGGCTCTGACTCCAGATTCCTGCCAGTGCAGAACCTGGCGGGCAACGACGATGGCTTGGTTGGGTTCCGCCACTCACATGGGAGCCTGGACTGAGTGACCAGCTCCTGGCTCCAGGGCTAAACGTTGCAGGCATTTGAGGAGTGAATCAGTGGATGGGAGCTCTCTGTTTCTGTTTTTCTGTGCTCAAATAAGTAAAACCTAATTTAAAAAAAAAAACTTTTCAAATAAAAAAGAATGCAAAGGAAATTATGAACACTAAGCTGTTAATATGATGATATTAAGGAGTTTATTGCCTACTTCTTTAAGTGTAATAATTTTATTATGGTTAGCTTTTATTAGAATATTTATCTTTTAAAGCTACAGACAAAAATATTTACAAATGAAATGGCATGATCTCTGGGATTTGCTATAAAATGATTCAACCAACAGTAGAGAGGGAGTGGAGTTACAGTAGGTAGATAAGGAAGAAACATGATTGATCATGAGTGAATGATGGGAGAATTTGAGGGAAGAGTATGGGTTCATTTTACTGTACCCTCTCTTTCATTTAGGCTTACAATTTCTCACTAGAAAGATCTGCTTTTTTATGAATGGCTCTAGGCAGTGTGATGCATTGAAATGTCAGGAGCTTTGGAGCCAGGGAGGCCCAAGTACAAATATTGATTCTCTTCACTAGCTAGGTAGGGCAACTAGGGCAGGATTCTTAAGTTTACCAGAACTCCTGATTGTTCATCTTTAAAATATTGAGACTAGGGCTGGCACTGTGGCATAATGGGCTAAGCCTCCATCTGCAGTGCTGGCATCCCATATGGGCACCGGTTCATGTCCGTGCTGCTCCTCTTCCCATCCAGCTCTCTGCTGTAGCCTGGGAAAGCAGTAGAAGATGGCCCAAGTCCTTGGGCCCTTGCACCCACGTGGGAGACAGTGAGGAAGCTCCTGACTCTGGGCATCGGATCAGCCCAGCTCTGGCCATTGCAGCCATCTGGGGAGTGAACCAGCAGATGGAAGATCTCGATCTCTCTCCCTGTCTCTCTCTGTCTCTCTCTCTCTCTCTCTCTCTCTAACTCCGTCTCAAATAAGTAAATAAAATCTTTAAATGAAAATAAAATGAGACTAAATTGTACCTGATAGAAATATTGAAAATTAAAATAGAGACCAGGAGAAGCACCTGGCTCCTGGCTTCGGATCAGCGTGATGTGCCGGCCGCAGCAGCCATTGGAGGGTGAACCAACAGCAAAAAGGAAGACCTTTCTCTCTGTCTCTCTCTCTCACTATCCACTCTGCCTGTCAAAAAAAATTAAAATAAATAATATCTCAAAGCGCTTAGCATGGTGCCTGATGTATGGTAAACACTCAGTATCTGTTGCTATAACTGAAGAAGTTACTGAAGACGTAGGCATTTCAGACAAACTTGGAACAAGGTGTCTGGAGATTTCAGTGGAAACCTCAGAACAGAAGGAATTAAATCAACAAAGAGGAAGAAGTCGTACCCTTTCAAAGAGAGTTTAAGGTTAGAACTTATCTTCCTAGGCAACAAGACAATCATTTAAAGCAAAAAAGCAAGTAACTTCTTATTTTTCTCATTTCTAAGGTAACCATTGTATCACTTGGGAGGTGTTCAGGCTTAAGCTAGACATAGTGTACAAGCTAAGCTCTCACATTCCATTCCCTTTCAGTATTTGAATAAGAAGCAACAAAGAAATACGTCCACTGCTCGAGCAGAGAACAATACAATCCAGAATTTTCTTTACTGGCCTTTTCCTCTAATTTAGATTTGTGCTGTTTTTTTAAGTTCATTGTTTGAAAAATGGGCTCTTGGGGCCAGTGTTGTAGTACAGGGGTTTAAGCTGCTGCCTGCAAAGCCAGTATCTCATATGGGTGCCTGTTCAAGGCCTTGGTGCTCCACTACCAATCCTACTAATACTCCTAGGAAAGTAGCAGAAGATGGTCTGAGTGCTTAGACCCACGTGGGAGACCAGGAAGAAGCTCCTGGTTCCTGGCTTTGGCCTGGCCCAGGCCTAGTTGTTACAACCATTTGGGGAGTGAACCAGCAGAAAGAAGATCTCTCTCTCTCTCTCTAACTCTGCATTCTAAACAAATAAATAAATCTTTTTAAAATGGATTTTTAGTAGAGAACTGTATTTGGGATCTACTCTTTCTTCTATAATGATGTAGCTAACTCAGTTCATGGCCTCACAATCCGGTACTCAAACCAGAACTCTGGTAGAAACGTTCACTTCCCTTATCTAGCTCAGGTCACTGTCGATTGATCACCGAGTCTGTGAGTTTCATCTCTGAGATGCCTCTTGAAAGTGTCCCTTAATCTCTACATTCATGGTCACTTCCTTAGGTCAAGCTGTTGACATCCCACACTTCACTTTCTGCGGCAATCATCAAGCTGATTTCCCTTTCTCTAATCTCTTCCTCTTCAACTCATATTCCAGCGTGCTGGCAAGATGGCCATTTGACACACAGATCTGATCATATCATTACCCTTACTGCAGCAGTTCCCAACTGTCTACAGAAGAAGTCAAATTCCTTAGCATGGCATAGAATGCTTATTCCTTACGCCCTTTTCTAACCACATTTCCTCTGCAACTGTGCATTCAGAAGTCCCTTACTCTCTAGCCATAGCAAGCCACTGGTCATTTTCCCCATCTGTGCTTTCCATGTGTTATTCCTTCTGCCTTGCAAGATGATCATCCCCTGTTTGTTGACAAACCTGGCTCATATACAAGACTCGGCTTGCACGTCCTTCTTTGGTGATGTTTGCCCTCCCCCAAGAGTTGCTCATGGCCGCCATATTGAATTAGCCCTCTTGCCTTCCAAGCAGCTTGCATATCCAAGCGTGCACCTCTATTTAAAAAGCTGGGCACTGAGCCTAGCAGCTGAGACACCACTGTTCCTTCCACATCGGAGTGCTAAATTTCCCAGCTCTGCCTTCTGATTCCAACTTCCCACAAACGCAGAACCTGAGAGGCAGCAGTGATGGCTCAAGTAATTGAGTTCCTGAGACCCGTGTGGAAGACTTGGATTCAGTTCCTGACTCCCAGCTTTGGCCTGGCCCAGCCCCAGGCCACTGCAGGCATTTGGAGAGTAAACCAGCAAGTGGGAGTGTGTGTACCGCTCTCTCTCTCTCTCTCTGTGAGTGTGTGTGTGTTTCCCTTTCTGTGTGCCTATCTTGCATATAAACTTTTTAAAAGTCATATAAAACATACAATACATATAATTACTTTATAGAAATTTTTGTGTATACAAACACACTAGCCCATGAGCTGTCTCTGGAAACAAAAATTATGATTTACTTTTTATCGCCTTTTTTTTTAATAAATAGAGCCTGGGTTCTTTTTTTTTTATCTCCTTAAACTGTACCTGCTACCTGGCACAAAGTAGGTGCTCAAGAATATGTGGACGGGCTGGCATTGTGACATAATCAATAGAGCAGCCTCCTGTGAAGCCGGCATCCCATATCAGCACTGGTTCATGGCTCAGCTGCTCCACTCGATCCAGCTCCGTGTCCATAGCCTGAAAAAAAGCAGAAGAGGATGGCCCAAGTGCTGGGGACCCTGCCACCCAATGGGAGATCCAGATGAAGCTCCTGGTTCCAGGCTTTGGCTTGGCCCAGCCCTGGACATTGTGGCCATCTGGGGAGTGAACTAGCAGATAGAAGACCTCTCTGTCTCTCTCTCCCTCTGTGTAACCAATATTCAAAATAAATCTAAAAAAAAAAAAAAAACCAACTATGTGGAATGAATGAAGGGAACAAAGCAGG
This sequence comes from Lepus europaeus, assembly GCF_033115175.1. NCBI lineage: Eukaryota > Metazoa > Chordata > Mammalia > Lagomorpha > Leporidae > Lepus > Lepus europaeus. Next base: position 27,078,834 of record NC_084846.1, read on the forward strand.
CAGAAGAAAAGTTATAAACTTAGTATAAGAAATATATACCCAATCTTTCAAAATGCTTGCTTCAATCTTTCGAAAAGACTCATCTTTCCTAGAATGCAAGTCTTAGTGCCTTGGATTTTTCCTTCTGTCTGGAATACCTTTCTTTCCAATTGTATCCTTAGCTCATCCTCCAAAAAGCTACTCAACATTTAACATAATCATGCCGGCAGGCCTGGCCTGAGCATCTTAGGCAGAACGATCCAGCTCCTCTTTGGAAGGCTCAGAGATCGCTTACAGAAAATTGTCGGACCCTCGCCAGCAAGGGTCCAACGCAGTCACGACACGGTCACTGTTTCTCGGTTCTCAAGGAACTTTCACTCTTTCTAGGTTCTCAAGGAACTTTACTCTTGGAGACAGAAGGAAAGGGCAAGGGGAGAGGAGAAAAGAAGAGGAGGGGCAGCGGCCATGGCCCGCCCAGATCCCAATGTCCCTTTATATCCCAAGTCCCGTGGAGCATGCGCTCCATAGCCAATAACGGTTCTCTTCACGTGCAGCTTATGCTGGTATCGTCCAATCAGATGAAAGGGCGCGTATAGCCTCAGGTCGAAAGTTCATCTGTTTCACCTGGTTCTTCCTAATTGTTTATGCAGAGTCCATCCTGCCTCAACTTCATCTGTTTCACCTGGTTGTTTTCATAGGACTTGTGGTCGACAAGTTGCTGCAAGCTATATAGATACAAAAATGAGGAGGTTCCCACAGGTGGCCAGCCTGCAGTTCCCAACAAAAATCAATTCTAGTTGTCCACATGCACCTTACTGTGTATGCCACAGACCCCTGGTATTCACAAGGCACACAGTCCGAGGCCTCACAGATCCAATTTTTGAACACAAAAATGTTGGGAGGGGCTTCTAGATTTCTTCTAAATTAAATTTCTAGCTTGAATCTTGGGTTTCCTCTCAGTACAAGTTAGCCAGCGTTTCAACTTTCACTTGAAATCTTTCTCTGACTTGGCCATTTTTAAAAGTCAGGCTTGTTGAGATATAATTTATATAACGTAAAATTTATTTTTTTAGATCCATAATTTCATAAATTCTGGCAAACAACTCCAGTCATATAACCACTGCACAATTAAAATGTAAGTGCAGCTCAATTCACAATAGCTAACATATAGAATCAACCCAGATGTCTGTCAACTGAACACTTGATAAAAGAAACTATGGGATAGGTATACTGTGGAATACTACACAGCAGTAAAAAAAAAAAAAAAAGAAGAAGGAATCCTGTCATTTGCAACAAAATGGATGCAACCAGAAACCATTATACTTTGTGAAATAAGCCAGTCCCTAAAAGACAAATATCATATGTTCTCCCTGATCTATGGTAACTAATGGAATGCCTAAAAAGTAATCTGTAGAAGTGAAATTGACATTTTGAGACACAATGATTTTGAACAGCCCTTGTCTCCACTATTGAAGAACAGGTTTTTTTTTTTTCCCATAGTATTTGTTGAACTGTTTACTTAGTGTAGGGTTAGTTTTAGGAGTATAAAGTTAATTGAAAATATATCTGTAAAAAATAAGAATGGGACTAGAAGGAGGAGGAAGAAGACGGGAAATGGAGGAGGTAGGGAAGGTAGGGTGGGAAGAATCACTATGTCCCTAAATTTGGATATATGAAATGCATGAAGTTTGTAGACTTTAAACAAAAGGTTTCTAGGTTTTAAAAAATGACATAAGATAGGACCAGTGCTGAGGCACAGTAGGCTAAGCCACTGCTTGTGTTGTCAGTTTCCCATATTGAAGCACCGCTTCAAGTCCTGGCAGTGTCGCCTCCAATCCAGCTCTCTGCTAATGACCTGGGAAGGCCCAGAGGATGGCACAAATACTTGGGCTCTGCCACCCACGTGGGAGACCCAGATGGAGTCCCAGGCTCCTGGCTTCAGCCTGGTCCAAACCTGGCCACTGCAAAGATTTGAGGAGTGCATCAGCAGAGAGAGGATCTCTTTCTCTTTTTGTCTCTGCCTCTCTCTTGTTCTTCCATTCAAATAAATAAATCTTTATATACATAATAATTCTACTACTCTAAAAATTTCCCACATGACCTTTGTGGCCAGTCTCTAGCCCATGTCTCTGCGGAGAGTTTTAACTGATTCAGAGTATCATATATGTTAAGACATAGTTGGGGCCAGCGCTGTGGCACAGTGGGTTAAAGCCCTGATCTGCAATGCTGGCATCCCACATGGGCTCCGGTTCGAGTCCCAGTTGCTCCTCTTCTGATCCAGCTCTCTGCTGTGGCCTGGAAAAGCAGTAGAAGACGGCCCAAGTCCTTGGGCCCCTGCACCCACGTGGGAGACCTGGAAGAAGCTCCTGGCTCCAGGCTGCAGATCGGCGCAGCTCCAGCCATTGGCGAGTGAACCAGCGGATGGAAGACCTCTCTCTTCCTCTACCTCTCTCTGTAACTCTGTCTTTCAAATAAATAAAATAAATCTCTTTGAAAAAAAAAAAAAGACATAGAGCATGTGTCCTTACAAAGTTGGCTTCTTCCAGGTAGTATAATGCATTTGTGAGCTGTCTTTTTTTGTTGTTGAGTAGCATTACAGTATATAGCATAATATAGTATATTCCACAAAAATAGCGTATTTATCCTTCACAAGTTGATGAGTATTTTGGTTATTTGTAGAGTGTGGTTTTTTTGTGTGTGCTTATGAATCAAGCTGCTAAACACATTCATTTACATCCCTTAGAGTGAACATTTCTTTTGGTTAAAAATCTAGAGGATGGTTGGCTCATACAGTAAGTACATTTTTAACTTTACAAAAAAACTAAGAAACTGTCAGACTGTGTTTTCAAAGTAGCTGAACCACCACACTCCACCCACAAATGTATGACAGTCCCAGTGGCACAGTATCCTTACCAGACTGATAGATGTATGGTTATATCTTACTGTGGTTTAATTTAAATTTCTCTAATGACCAATGACATTTTATGCCATATGTACCCATTGCAAACTGTCTTTTAAAATATTTTTTCCATTTTTAAGTGGAATTGTCTATTTTCTTTTTATTGAGTTCTCAGAGTTCTTTACAGATTAAGGATATCAATCTTTTATTATATATTTCATAAAGTTCTAAAAATTATTAATTTTAGAGGTACAGGGACAAAAAAAAGAGGAGGTCTCCCATTTCTTGGTTCACTCCCCAAATGCACGCAACAGCTAGGGCTGGGCTGGATTGAAGCTGGAATTAAGAGACACAATCCAGGTCTCCTATATGGGTGGAAGTAACCCAATTACTAGAGCCATCACCTGTCTTGCAAAGTCTACATCAGAAGAAAGAAAAGTTAACAGAAAGCAGAAAGCTGGAGTCAGGAGGCAAAGTTGACTACTGAACACAGGTACTCCCAGGTAAGAATTGGCATCTTAACTACCGGAGCAACACCTGCCCCCATGTATAAATCTTCTAGTCTGTGTCTTCTCTGTCATTTCTTAACAGAGTTTTTTGAAGAGTACACATTTTTAACTTTGATTACATCCAGTTTGTTCTTTTCTGGTTTATACTTTTTAGATACTTCAAAATTTTTACTTAAACCAAGGGCACAGATTTTCACCTAATAGTTGGCACTGTAACAATATTAAGTCTTTCAATTCATAAACACAGTTAATTTTTCTGTAGAAAATCTTTTTAAAAATTTTTTTAATTTTTTAAAAATTTATTTGACAGGTAGAGTTATAGCCAGTGAGAGAGAGACAGAGAGAAAGGTCTTCCTTCCGCTAGTTCACTCCCCAAATGGCCGCTACGGACGGTGCTGCGCCGATCCAAAGCCAGGAGCCAGGTGCTTCCTCCTGGTCTCCCATGCGCGTGCAGCGACCCAAGCACTTGGGCCATCCTCCAAAGCCTTCCCGAGCCATAGCAGAGAGCTGGACTGGAAGAGGAGCAACCGGGACTAGAACCCGGTGCCCATATGGGATGCTGGCACCACAGGAGGAGGATTAACCAAGTGAGCCACGGCACCAGCCCCTCTGTAGAAAAATCTTGATTCTGTAGCCAATGCTGTATAGCTTTGGCATACAAAATTTGCACATGTTTTGTTAGACTTAAACCTAGATATGAAATGCTATCAATGCTTTTAAAAATATTTTATTATTTTAATTTTCAAGTGTTCATTGCTAATATGCAGAAACACAATTGATTTTATGTACTGAGCTTGTAGTTTGCAAACTTGCTAAACTCATTTACTAGTTCCAGTAGTTATTTTGTAGATTCTTTAGGATTTCCTAAGCAGAAAATCATGTCATCTGTAAAGAGGCAGTTTTATTTTGCTTTTTACATCTATTTGGTTGTCTATTCCTCTTCCCTTATTGCACTGTCTATGATCTCTGGTATTGAAAATAGACAGTCTTCCTTGTTCCTGACATTAGGGGAAAACAACGTTTTACTGATCTCCCCGCCAAGTGCAGATACAATGAGAAGACACCCATTCTTCACCAGGAAGAGTCCCTCATCGGACACTGCACCTGCTGGTGTCTAGATTTTGGCCTTCCCATCTCCAGAACTGTGAGAAATAAATGTCTTTTGATTAAATCACTCTGTCTCTGGTATTTTGTTATAGCAACCTGAACTGATGGAGCAAACCATTAAGTATGATGTTAGCTATGCATTTTTCATAGATACCCTTAATTACGTTCAGGAAATTCGCTTCGATTTCTAGTCTGCTTGGCATTTTTATCATAAGTGGATATCGAATTTCACTGAATGATTTTCTGCCTCTATTGACGTGACCATATATTTTTTCTTTAGTCTGATGATACAGTGAATTACATCTTTCCTCTTGAACTAAGCCTCATTTGCTTGTGTTGCGTTGGCCTTTTTATTTACATAAGTACCTCAAAAAGTCTGTGAAAAATGGAATTAAAAAATAGTTTATATTGGCACAAAAAAAATTTTGAAATCCATGCTTAGTTTTTTCATAGTACATTTTTCCACAAGGTTTTTGAAGTCCCTTCATATGCCTGTATCTGCTTTTCTGATATGTTTTGGGGGATTTTTTGGCCTATGCTTATGTAGGATACTTGTCTATGGTTTTCTTGAAATGGCTTTGTCTGGCTTCAACATTGGGCTAATACTGGCATCATAAAATGAGTTTCCCATGCCAGCCTTCCTAGTACAAATTAGACAGCTTTTCACCCACACACTTCATGAACATTTAAAACCAAAAGATCCCTTCACAGTGACTTTCTATGAAAAGGAGTTTGCTTGCATTGACAAAGACTCTTTGGAATATGGAGACCACATGGTGAGCTAGACATTCTCATTGATTGAGTGCCTGGATCCAGAAATATGAAAGAAGAAATTCTAAGTATGGTGCATGTCAGTATATTTCACTGGTTTCTCAGTGACTCAGGACTAGTCAAAGAAACACCTATTAAATCCAGCGGAGTCTGGCCACTATAATTTTTGTTTCCAAAAATTGACTCTCACTGGAATACAACCTCCTTACAGACAGGACACATAATATATTCATCTTTGTATTCCCAATTTTAATACAACACTTAGAAAATCTTAGGCAGTCACATAATTTAATGAATGAATGAGCTCTTTAAAGTTTAAAGTAAGGCTTTTCATTTTTAGTTCAATGTTTCCTTGAGCCAAATTCTTGTTTCAGAATAAAATGCTCTCTGAAACAACACATATGTCATAAAGGCTAAGACTGAAGTCTTTCATGATTACTACAAGTGTTCAATTCATCTCTGGCTTTCATAAGAGAAAAGGCAGGTGTTATTAAATATAAGTAATGGTTGTTAATGTTTCTTTGAAACATGAAGGTATCGATTAACCTCAAAATCACATTAAAAGCTGGCACCGCGGCTCACTAGGCAAATCCTCCGCCTTGCGGCGCCGGCACACCGGGTTCTAGTCCCGGTCGGGGCACCGGATTCTGTCCCGGTTGCCCCTCTTCCAGGCCAGCTCTCTGGCCTGGAGTGCAGTGGAGGATGGCCCAAGTGCTTGGGCCCTGCACCCCATGGGAGACCAGGATAAAGCACCTGGCTCCTGCCATCGGATCAGCGCGGTGCGCCGGCCGCAGCGCGCCAGCCGCAGTGGCCATTGGAGGGTGAACCAACGGCAAAGGAAGACCTTTCTCTCTGTCTCTCTCTCACTGTCCACTCTGCCTGTCAAAAAAAATTTTTTTTAAAATATATAAAAAAAAAAGCTTGAAAGTCCCAAGTTTCCTACTACGTTATATATTAGATTAGAATATTGTTGGCTATGAATATTCATTTTTCAGAGATATTTTTAGTGAAGCTTCAAATACCCTTTAACTTTCAAAATAACTATAATTTTGTGCTCATGGTTGCTCTGTGATTGTGTCACTAAGGGAAAAGTCTACAGGATATCTTTTTTTTTTTTCTAGGATGTATTTATTTATTTGAAAGTCAAAGTTACAAGAGAAGGAAAGAGACACACAGAGAAAGATTTCCATCCACTGGTTCATTTGCCAAATGGCTGCAACAGCCATTTGGGCCAGGCCAAAGCCAACAGCCAGGAACTCCATCTGGATTTCCTACGTGGGCAGCAAGAGCCCAAGCACTTGGGCCATCTTCTGCTGCTTTCCAAGGCACATTAACAGGTAGCTAGAACAGAAGTGGAGCAGCCAGGACTTGAACCAGCACCCATATGAGATACCAGCGTTGTAGGCTGCAGCTTAACCTCCTGCACCACAATACAGGTCCAAACATGATGCTTTAAAAAATGTATTTATTTATTTATTTCAGCAGCAGCGAGAAAGAGAGGGAGACACAGACCCACAGAGACAGATAAAGAGAGAGATCTCTGGGGGCTGGTACCATGGCTCACTTGGTTAATCCTCCGCGTGCGGTGCCGGCATCCCACATGGGCATCATGTTCTAGTCCCGGTTGCTCCTCTCCCAGTCCAGCTCTCTGCTGTGGCCTGGGAAGGCAGTGGAGGATGGCTCAATGCTTGGGCACCTGCACCCACATGGAAGACTAGGAAGAGGCACCTGGCTCCTAGCTTTGGATTGGCATAACTCCGGCCGTAGCAGCTATTCAGGGAGTGAACCAACGGAAGGAAGACCTTTCTCTCTGTCTCTCTCTCTCTCACTGTCTAATCTATCTGTCAAATAAAAGAGAGAGAGATCTCCCATCCAGTGGTTCACTCCCCAAATGCACACAACAGCCACAGCTGAGCCAGGCCTAAGCCAGGCACAGAGAACTCCATTCAGGTCTCCCATGTGGGTAGCATCGACACAGTCACTTGAGCCATCACCACTGCCTCCCAGGGTCTGCATTAGCAGGAAGCTGGGGTTAGGAACTAGAACTGGGTGTCCCATGTGCACACCATGATGTGGGACACTCGTTTGTTAAATGCTAGGCTAAAGGCCCTTTTCAATGCTTTTTTTAAATTTTATTTGAAAGTCAAGAGTTAGAGAGAAAGAGAAAGAGATCTGCCATTCACTGGTTTACCCTCAAATTGGCCATAACAGCCAGGAGCTTCACCCAGTCTCCCACGTGGGCGCAGGGGCCCAACCATTTGTGCTGTCTTCCCCTGCTTTTCCCAGGCACACAGTAATGAGCTGTGTTGGAAGAAGAAGCAAGCGGGGACATGAACCAGCAGCCACACGGGATGTGTGGTCACAGGTGGCAGCTTTACATGCTATACCACAGTGCTGGCCCCTCCGATGCCTTTGTAATATGTACATCATGCACCAGAGAGCACGAGCGAGAGTGAGAGTGAGAGAGAGTGAGAGAGCGAGAGCAAGAGAGAGAGCGAGAGCGAGAGAGAGAGAGCAAGAGAGAGGGAGAGAGATTTCTGAGCTTCGTGTCTTCAGGTAACCTTAGTTGGGTTAGCTGGCCAACACTACCATGACACCTGCTGGCACTACCAGGGCTGAGCACTCAGATGACCTAGAAGACAGGGCTGCCTTTGGGTTCTCTCTGATTACTAGTTGATAACATAAATTACACGAGCCTGAATTGCTTGGAGAAGGAGCTCTATACCTCCGGTGCCAATGTCAAGCTTCTCACACTGGAGACGCTCCAAAACCACATGGACTGACCGTGGCTCTCACTGTCCATCGCCCAGTCTTGTAAAAAGCTTGGAGTCTCAATTGCGACAATATTGTTGGGACTGATTTAAATATTTTAAAAATAATAAAATGGTCTAAACAGAGGCTTTCCATTTTTGTAGTTGGTAAAACCTCTTTTAAATTCTGAAACTAAGTCCCACATTCCCTAAAATTGCACAAAATTTCACCTACAATTTCAAGAAGGTCCTGAATCGCAACCCTCAGCTCAAGATTAAGAACCTTTGATCCAGGAGGTAGAGTATGAAGGGACTTCAAAAGTCCAATAATATTTACTTCAAAAAGCAACTCATGACTAGAGCCTAGGGAGATTACTGACGCCATAAACAAGAGTGTCAAATTGTTAAGTCAACAACAGGAGTCACTGTGTACTTACTTCTCATGTGGGATCTGTCCTTAATGTGTTGTCCAATGTGAAGTAATGCTATCACTAGTACTGAAACAGTATTTTACACATTGTGTTTCTGTGTGGGCACAAACTGTTGAAATCTTTACTTAATATATACTAAATCGATCTTCTGTATATAAAGATAATTGAAAATGAATCTTGATGTGAATGGAATGGGAGAGGGAGCAGGAGATGGGGGGTGTGAGTGGGAGGGAAATTATGGGGGAGAGAAGCCATTGTAATCCATAAACTGTACTTTGGAAATTTATATTTACTAAATAAAAAAAAAGCAAAGAAGAGGATTTCAGAGATGAGACATCAGCCACAAATTCACACCAGAACCGGCTGTCCTTAGGCCCTGTGTTCTGATTCCAAAGTCTACCTCTTAGCTTGGTTTTAAATGTTAACAACAACAATAATAAAAAAAAAAGTAGTTACAGAAAAAAAAAAGTTCATAGAAAATTGAATTAAAGATAAATTAATTTTGTTGCAAGAATAATTGAAATCCCTGCATAAGTGGGGTTTTTCAAAAAGTTTGTGGGAGGGTCGGCACTTAGCATGGTGGATAAAGCTGTCAACTGCAGTGCCAACAGCTCCCTGCTAACAATGCACCTGGGAAGTCTGCAGAAGACAGCCCGACTACTTGGGCTCCTGCACCCACATGGGAGATCTGGAAGAAGCTCCTGGCTTTGGCCTAGCCCAGCTCTGGTCATTGTGGCCATTTGGGGAGTGAACCAGAGGATGGAAGATTTCTCTCTCTCTCTCTCTCTCTCTCTCTCTCTCCTCTCTCCTCTCTCTCTCTCTCTCTCTCTCTCTCTCTCTCTCTCTCTCTCCTCTCTCCTCTCTCTCTCTCTCTCTCCTCTCTCCTCTCTCTCTCCTCTCTCTCTTTCTCTCTTTCTCTCTTTCTCCCTTTCTCTGTAACTCTGCCTTTCAAATAAAATAAACAAATCTTTAAAAAAAAAAAGTTCATGGAAAACAGGTATTCTGAAAAGACTATGCCTGCATTTCAAACCACAGTCACACTCCTTAATATTTACTTCAAATAGTTGAAACCTTATCTCCACACAGCAACCTGCATACCAGTGCCTATGTCAGCTTTGTCCATAATTGCCAACACTGAGAAGCAACCAAGATGCCTTCCGACAGGTGAAAAAACACACAAGCTAGGGAAAATTCTGACAATCAATGCTATTCAGCAACACAAAGAATAAGCCCTGCAGTCACTCAAAGACATGGATGAACCTCAGATGCGTGTTGTGAAGTGAGAGCAGTCGGCCTGAAAAGGCCACATACATGACTGCAGCTATGTGGCATTCTGGAAAAGGCAAAGCCATGGAGAGAGAAAAAGCTTAGTAGTTACCAGGGGCCAGAGGAGCGGGAAAGACAAATAGATGCGCTCAAGGGATTTAGGGTGGTGAAATGATTCTGTGTGATACTGTGATGGTGGAGGCATCACGACAGTACAGTGACCGGTCACCCTGTACGTGTGTTACAGAACAGTGGGTATATCTGTCTTTTTGGTTTTTTTTTTTTTTTCCATTTTATTTACTTATTTGAAAGGCAGAGTCACAGAGAGGGAGGGAGAGACGAAGAGAGAGAGAGCTTCCATCTACTGGTTTATTCCCCCAATGGCTACGATGGCCAGTGCAGGGTCAGGCTGAAGCCAGGAGCCAGGAGCTTCTTCTGGGTCTCCCACATGGGTGCAGGGGCCCAAGGACTTTCCCAGGTGCATCAGCCGGGAGCTGGATGGGAAATGGAGCCAGCGCCCATATGGGATGCCAGCAGCACAGGCAGTAGCTTTACTTGCTACCCTACAGCGCCGGCCCCTATAATAATACATTGATATAGGCCTATCAACTCTAATAAGTCTGTTCCACTAAGGAAAGCTGTTACTAGCTCAGGATATTGTGGGGAGGGGTGAAGTGGGGTCGGGAAAATTGTGGTGAAGCCAGGGCAGATGGGAACTCTTTGTGCTCGTAGTTTTCCTGTAAACCCAAAGCTGTTCTAAAAATAGCCTTTAATTTAAAAAAAGAAGCTTCTATCATTTTGAGATCTAGCTTAGGATCGATTTGTTGCGTTCTTAACCATGCACGCCGGTCCCTAAGGAATGAAGTGACCAGGTCACATTTGGCTGTTGTCCTGTTACAATTCCCAGCGACACACCACGCATGCCAGAAGCTGATTTTCTAAGTGCTGGTGTGATGAAGCCTAACAGAGGGTTCTTTGGCTGTTATGAGCCCTGGGGAGAGAAAGGCTTTTTACTTAAGCCCAGATGATGAAGTTAAACCCTTCGTTTGGGGTTTTCTATGCCGAAGTCCCTTCGGACTGGCAATTGCCTTTCCAGAAAGCACTATAAATCGACTGTGAAGTGCTGGGGTAATAAAGGGAAGAGGGGAGATCCCATTACAGCTTCTGCCAAGAGCAGTCAGGCACGGCCAGCAGGCCACTGCCAAGAACTGTTTACAGCCATGTGGGGAGTTCTGCTGCCGGGATCCCTGTGAAAAACCAAAAATCACTTTGGCGTCATCAGCCCCATTGTACAACGTCTTGAGCCTTACAGCTGATGACCACCGTGCCCAGAAAGCAGAGTAGGACCCTTACTGGTGCTCAGGAGTCCCCTGGGGCTGCCCAAGGCCCAAGTAACTTTAGGCCACCTCTATAGAACCGGATGGGACGTGGGCGCGTGGGTAAAGGCCCGCGCGATGTCATGACGGCAGTGCCTCTTGCGGCCTGTGTTGTTTGCACAGGGAGCCACTTGGTGTGTTTGTGAAACCAGGTCCCCCATGACTTCTGGGGCCTTTCTGACCAAGCAAGACAGTGGGACCTGTGAGGGCCTTGTGTGAGCCTCCTACCCTGAACTCTGATTCCACATGCATTTCTTTATTTTGTGCCTTGGGTCACTTACTATAAATTGCAGTTATGTGAGAGGTGGTCACCAAGGCCTTGGGGTGAATGCTTCTGCCGGATTTCCCTCTTCTGCCAAGAAGAGGGCCCTGAAGAAATCCTACACCCTAGTATATAAGGATTCTTCAAAACGTTCTTGGAAGTGTAATTAAAGCATGGGTTTGGAGCTGGAGCTGTGGCACAGAGGGTTAAGCTGCCACTTGTGATGCCAGCATCCCATATTGGAGTGCTGCTCTGCTTCTGAGAGAGCGGGAGAGACAAAGGGAACTTGCTTCTACTGGTTCACTCCCCAAATGGCTGCAATGACCAGTATTGGACCATGCTGAAGCCAGGAGCCTGAAGCTTCATCCGGGTCTTAGATGGATAGATAGATAGATAGATCGATCGATTAGATATATAGTAGATATATCGATTAGATAGATATATATTAGATACATATCTCACAAAGAACTTAGCATTTGTTTACTTTTACTGCTGGAGCCAGAAGCTCCAGCCAGGCCTCCAATGTAAGTGGCAGGAGCCATCCTCCTGGGCCATCCTCCACTGCTTTCCCAGGCACATTAACAGGAAGTTGGATCAGAAACAGAGGCAGTACTTACTTGAACCCAGACACTCCGACGTGGGGTGCTGGTGTCCCAAGTGGTAGCTCGACCCACTGCATCGCAATGTCCTCCCCAAGCCTAACATTTAACCCAGGTCACACAGCTGGGAAGGAGCAGTCAGGATTCAAACCCAAGCCCATTTGACTCAAGCCCACATTAGTTCCATATGCTCTCAATGACTCATTGTCAGACACTGTCTTAGGTGCTTTGCATCCACTAACCCACCTAATCTCCACAGTAGCTCTGTGAAGCAGGCACAATTATTATTCCCCTTTTACACGGCGTCAGGGGCAGCGAGAATAATTTTGCCTGAAGTTGTGCATCTAGTAGCTGGTAACCCCAAGACCTGAGCCCAGGTAGCCCTGATAACACAAGAGTGTTGTCTCAAGATTTGTCATCTGAGAAATAACTGTGAAATCCTCTCGCATGGAGATCCATTTCAGCCAATAGAAACATCTCTCTTCTCACTTCCCTGCCCCACCTGGGTTCTCACTGTAGCAGGTGAGGTTGTAGGCCTCATTACAGCAGAGTACCACACTCTGAGTCACTTAGCAGGATTCAAATTCCAGCTCCCAGATGTGTAAAACTGGGCAGGTCCAGCACCTCTCTGTTCCCTCATCTGTGAAACGCAGATACACGTATGGGTACAGGTATTCTTGGTGCCTGTCACCATTCAATAAGCGGTCGTGCCCATTCTCCTTATTATATAACTGTGTTACTGTTACACCAGGAACATTAAAAATGGCAACGAGAGTGCTTGCTGTCTTGGGTTATTTATCCTATCACTATTTCCATAGGGAGAAACTAACATTTTTCAGTCTTGCAAAAGATGACTTATTCTTTCTTCTTGAGGAGTGAGTGGCCATTTGGCATAGCAGTTAAGATGTTGCTTGGGATGTCTACACCTCATATCAGAGTTCGAATCCAGGCTCTGTTCACAATTCCAGTTTCATGCTAATGGGCACCCTGAGAAGCAGCAGAAATGGCTCACGTACTTGGGTCCCTGCCACCCCCGTGGGAGACCCAAACTGATGTCTGAGCTCCTGGCTTGAGCCTGGCCCAGCCCCAGCTGTTATGGGAATTTGGGGAATGAATAAGCAGATGGAAAATCTCCTCTCTCTCTCACACACACACACACACACAAACCCCAAAGCAATAAGAATTTGAGCAATAACATGCTTTATGTTAAAAGCACAATCTAGCAGAGAATGGCAGTTATTTCGTACAAGGGAAAAGTCAAAACGCGAACCCAGCTTTGGGGAGTCGCCATGGGGCAGGGATGACAGAGGTGACTGTTACTAAGGAGCATCTTCCTGACACAGGAGCCCTGTGACTCGGTGCTGCCCACGAGGCCTCTGCTCCCAGCCTTTGGTACAGATTCCTGTGGCAGCATGGTGGAGGCAACTCCATTCTGCCCTTCTCCCTTGCTGATAGAATGCCAAGTTCATTCCAGTAGCAGGTGCAAGAGGCCCAGGGAAGGCAGGTTCTGCCCTGGGGGTGAATCAGAACTGGTCTAAGCCTATCATGGTCTCATTTCCCTTTTCTAGTCATTGATTTAAGGATGAGAATGTGACTCAGTGAGGGGGAATTAATTATATGGCAAAATGTACTGAGGATTATGGAAAAGATTTTTTTCCCTGATAAAAAGAAAGTCATATGAGAAGAATATATTTTCCTTTTACTGTAAGTGTCAGTTCAGGGTGTAACGTTTGGAGCAGTGGTAGCGGTCTTGTGACCAGAAGGAAAAAGCCAAGAGAATTGAGTAAGAGCTCAAACATAATTAAATCTGCTAGGACCTCCTATATGGCGATTTTTTTTCCAGTAAGATAACAGACCCCTATTGTTTAAGCCATATTTGACTAGATATTTTGTTACTTGTCATCAATATCTTCCTAATTCATTCCAGCCACAATCCATTAGGGTTTTTTTTTTTAAGATTTATGTATTTATTTTAAAGTCAGAGTTATGGGAGGGGAGGGAGGAAGGGAGAGATCTTCATCTGCTGGTTCACTCCCCAGATGGTCACAGCAACCAGGGCTGGGCCAGGCCAAAGCCAGGAGTTTCATCCAAGTCTCCTACATGGGTGGTAGGGGCCCAAATGCTGGGCCATCCTTTGATGCCTTCCCAGGCCATTATCAGGGGGCTGGACCAGAAGCAGAGTAGCCAGGATGCAAACCGGTGCCTAAATAGGATGCCCGTGCTGCAGGTGGCAGCTCCACCTGCTATGCCACAATGCCAGTCCCTCCAACAGTTTTAAATTCAAATCACTGATGTTTGAAGTTAGGAAAGTTCTTGAAACCTCTATGAAAAGGGTACTTATGAAGAAACGAGTAGTACATATTTAACTGTGTTTATATTAGCATTGTATTATCATCTATCCAAAATGTCACATATTAGGATGAAAAGGGGAAAGAAGAAGGGCTTTAGAATGAGACAGGTATGGACTTCAATCTGGGTTCTACCATTGACCAGTAGTAAGACAGAGACACTGAGGACTCCCAACTGCTAGTTCGCTCCCTGATTTGTCCACAGCAGAGGGGGCTGGGCCAAAATCAAAGCCAGGAACTCAATCTGGGGTCTCCCATGTGGCTGGCAGCAATCCACCTGCTGAAGCCATCACCCCTTGAATCCATATGCTCTGATATGGGATACCTCTCACCCTCTGAGAGCCTGGGAGTGCATCAGAGGTTGATGCAAGCCGAATGGGACCACCTCAAGGTGGTCCAGCCCTTTCTTCAGGATACGAAAACACTTCAGACCTGTTGTGTTATTTCTTTTCTTTTCTTTCTTTTTTTTTTTTTTTTTTTGACAGGCAGAGTTAGACAGTGAGAGAGAGAGACAGAGAGAAAAGTCTTCCTTCCGTTGGTTCACCCCCCAAATGGCCGCTATAGCCGGGGTGCTGCACCGATCCAAACCCAGGAGCCAGGTGCTTCCTCCTAGTCTTCCATGCGGGTACAGAGCCCAAGGACTTGGGCCATCCTCCACTGCCTTCCTGGGCCACAGCAGAGAGCTGGACTGGAAGAGGAGAAACCGGGACAGAATCCGGCGCCCTAACCAGGACTAGAACCCAGCACCACAGGCAGAGGATTAGCCTAGTGAGTCACGGCGCTGGCCGTGTTATTTTTGCCCTTTAAAGTCTGGGCCAAACCCTGAGATAGCAGGAAACCTTCACTTAACATTTCATTCCCAAAGATAGCATAGTAGTAAGTAAACTTTTACAATAAGTATCTTTTCTCAGAGATTCCTTTTTTAAAAATGTATGGACATTTTCATTGTTTTCCATAGGAGTTTAACCAACATCTCTTTTTTTTTAAAGATTTTATTTATTTATTTGAGAGGTAGAGTCACAGACAGAGAGGGAGTGACAGAGAAAAAGATCTTCCATCCTCTGGTTCACTCCCCAGATGGCTGTAAACAACCAGAGATATGTTGATCCAAACCCAGGAGGTTTGTCCAGGTCTCCCACATGAGCGCAGGGGCCCAAGCACTTGGGCCATCTTGCACTGCTTTCCCAGGCCATAGCAGAGAGCTGGATCAGAAGTGGAGCACCCGGGACATGACCCAACACTCATGTGGGATGCCAACACTGCAGGCAGAGGCTTAACCTTCTATGCCACAGCACTGGCCCCTCTCAGAGATTCTTAAATGGCTCCTCTAGGGTGGATACCCTCCTCCCACCTCTGTCAAGTTGAGGAAAATTGGTGGTTTGTTTGTTTATATATATATACATATATATATATATAATAAACATTAATCTATATAAACATTAAATTTCTCTGAAGCTGTTCTTGGGCCCTCAGGCTTCTTGGAATCCACCCAAATTTGGTGCCTGGGATCAAAGGCCAGTAGGGCCCTCTGTCCAGGTGTAACTAAATATTCAACTTTGGAGAGCTGTAAATGGCACTGAATCTGACAAGCTTTGAAGCAAAATCTGAAAATACTGAGACCCTTAGGCCATGACACAAGTAGGGTCTCCGTGGTTTGCAAGCACATGCTAAGGGACCAGTAACTTCTCAGCTGTGGGCTATGACTCCAGGCACTTGTTTGCTTTCCGTGTGCCCAGGAGCAGCTTTTCAGGGTTGGGATCTTCATATAAGGCCATCAATAGTCAACATAGGACCAGCATTGTGAATCAGTGGGTTAAAGCTGCAGCCTGCAGTGATAGATCACATGTGGGCGCTGGTTCGAGTCCCAGCTGCTCTATTTCTCATCCAGCTCCCTGCTAATGTGCCTGGGAAAGCAGCATAAAATGGCCCAAGTCCTTGGGCCCCAGCACCCATGTGGAAGACCAGGAACAAGCACCTGATTCCTGGCTTCAGCCTGGCCAAGTCCTGGCTATTGCAGCCATTCCAGGAGTGAACCAGTGGATGGAAGACCTCCCTTTCTGTCTCTACTTCTCTCTCTCTGTAACTCTGCCTCTGGAAGAAATAAATAAATATTTTGAAAAAAATAGTCAATATGACTACGTTCCGGGGTTCTGAACATACAACATCAGTCTCATGTTCATGCCACTTAAGTTCATGTTGCACAGAGCATGAATAATACTTATATTATGATACCAAGAATGCTGTATCTCCCAAGAATGCTGTATCTCCCTTCGCCCAGAATGGTTCTAAGTTATTTGCAGCTCTCCTCTTGACTGCAGGACCAATAAAAAGAGCCTGGATTTCCCCATCAAGTTTACATCAGTTTGATTCTGAGTTTTAAAAGGATTGTAAAGTTCCAGGGAGATGGAGGAGACAGATAATAGCTTCTACACAGAAGGTTATAACTCTCTGGCTATCACTCCACAGGGATGATGCTGTCAAAGTGTTATCAAGATATCTCTGCCACCCCAGGCACCAGCACAGTGAGAAAATGGAAGCAGCAGGGTTGGCCTTCCCTCCTCACTGTTGACTTCAGTTCATCTCCCAGATTTTATAGCAAGTACTGATGGAGTTACAGATGAGTTTGAAATCTGCAGGAAATTCTATAAAATTCTACTCTGGGAAGATTTCTCAGCTGAACAGTCTGTACAAAGTGGCTTCCGTTTCCTGAAAGCCCTAAAGGTGTTCATTCCGTGAGTTATGACTCCTGTGAGAATCGTGCTCTTGACCAACGTCCTCATCTTCCCAGGTGACTGTCAACCAAGAGAAGAGGCGATATTTCCTTCTGAGGTGCTCCGTGCCACAGAGCAGCTGCTTATTGTTTTAAAGCAAATCATGATGATGCAAACAGGGCTTCTCTGATCAGAGGTTAAGGGTGGTTGATAAACATCACAAGGGCTTCTGTTGCCTACAGTGGAGTTGTGAGAGGTCATTTGGCGATGACAAATGTGTTCCTCTTTTTCATTCTTGTATGATTTTCATCACCCCAGCTGCCTCACCTCATAACCACCAAAATACACACAAAGTAGTGGCTGTTTACAAGCGTCAACCTCATATCATGCATGTCCTAGATTGCTGTCTGTCCCATTGGCTTAGGTTATTGGTCTAAAGGCAGAAACAGGCATGGTTTTCTGAAATAGTAATCAACTTGAACTCTGACAAATATGAAGTGCCAGTGTGACGGCTGCAGTATTTTGAAAAATCCACATGCTTGTCTCCCTTGTTCTTCCTAGTCAGGGCCCTCTCTTTAAAGAGCTCAAAGCACCCATCTGGGTATGTGCTGGGGGAAGGGTAGTGAACAGGAGTGAAAGGGGCAGTAGTCAGCTTTGACAGGCAAACCAGGACTTTGCAAAGAGACAGCTTTCAAGAAGAAAGAGGTTTTCGACTTCCCTTTGGCTCCTGCTTAACACGGTCGGAGCCACACTTAGCCATCAAAATCACAGAGCTTTTCTACTTTCGCCTGACATGATACCAAGGTACTTCCTACTGTGTGATAGAAATACAATGTGACACAGGAAAAGTAAGAGAAACTCTGCCTCTTGGCTTCCAGATGATGGTGAGAAAGAATAAAGGAAACAGGAGAGAAAGATGAATGGTGAGAAACTCAGGCTCATGTGGGATTCTGGGAGAGCTCTGCTGAGTTGATTCACTTCAACAAGAGATATACTGACAGGATTAGGAGTCTAGAGTGCTGAGCTTCCTGAGACAGAGAGAAATTTGCCTTCCCAATCCTACCAAGGTACCCATGTGACATGAAGCCAGAAGCTTGTCATGGGACCTGCTATGGCAAGGAGAGGGACGACCCTCCGGGAGAAGTATTTGCAATGGAGAGCCTTGACCAGAGGCTGGGCAGGGGGAAGTCTCAAAAGAGGCTAAGCCTGAGATAGCGGAGGGTAGGCCAAGCCAAGAAGGAAAGGTATCTGGGCCTCAGTAGAATCAGGAAAAAAAAAAAAAGAGACAGCTGCAGCCTTCAGCTCTGTGAACAGCACCGTGGTGCTAAAATGTGTTCCATGGTCAAGACCGTCAGCTCACCACTGAAGCTCATGCTCACGTCCAGAGCACCCACAGTTGTTTCCTTTGTCTGTTCTGTGTTGGTCTTAGGAAAAAAGGAGGGGGAACTGTGACATAGCTAGTAAAGCTGCCACCTGCAGTGCCAGCATCCCATAGGGGTGCCAGCTTGTGTCCCATCTATTCCACTTCCCATCCAGCTCTCTGCTATGGCCTGGGAAACAGTAGAAGATGGCCCAAGTCTTTGAGCCCTTGCACCCACGTGGGAAGACTCAGAGGAAGCTCCTGGCTCCTGGCTTCAGATGGGCGCAGCTCCGGCCGTTGTGGCCAACTGGGGAGTGAACTAGCGGATGGAAGACCTCTCTCTCCTCTCTGCTTCTCCTTTTCTCTGTGTAACTCTGACTTTCAAATAAATAAATAAATCTTAAAAAAAAAAACCCTCAACAATCAGATATGGAAGACTTTTAGGTCTGCCAAATCTGGAAGAAGATGATAAAAATCATGACCAAGTGGTACAAATGACTTGAGCAAAGTGGTCAATGAATTGATTCCAGACAGCACTGGAAAAGATTTGTCAATCCATTTATCCTGTCTATGATGTCTTTTTTGAAAGATTTATTTATTTTAAAGGCAGAGTTACAGAGAGAGAGAGAGAAAGAGGAAGAGACAGAGAGATCTTCCAGCTGCTGGTTCACTCCCCAGATGTCCGCAATGACCAAAGCTGGGCTGGTCTGAAGCCTGGAGCCAGGAGCTTCTTCTGGGTCTCCTGCGGGCACAGGGGCCCAGGTATTTTGGCTTCCATTGCTTTCCCAGGCACATTAGCAAGGAGTTAGATCAGAATTGGAGCAGCTGGGGCTCTAACTGGCACCATACGGGATTCTGGTGCCATGGGCAGCAGCTTTACCCACCATGCCACAGCACTAACCCTTCTATGATGTCTTTTAAAAAACTCACGGAACTTCATGGTGAAGGTAGTAGTTCTGGAAAAATTACTGGGGATAAGACAGTGCTAAAATACAAAAGCTAATGAATGTGAACCAGCATTAAAATTTAGACTTTGACAAATAATTTCTTTATTTGTGAACAAGGGGAAAAAAATAGACAACTTCAATAGCCACTGTTGCCAAAACTTGGGTGAATTTCAACAGGCACTAATTTACATTCAGGAACAAGGACAAGGTCATAGAGATCCCTCTCCCCATCCTATACCATAGAATACAATAAGCCATACCCAACCCCCCATTTACTTTCAGACAAGATGGTAGTGAAGGGACAAGCTGCAGTGCTAGCATCACATATAGGCACTGGTTTGAGTCCCAGCTGCTCCACTTCCCAACCGGCTCCCTGATAATGCATCCAAGAAACCAGCAGAAGACGGCCCAAATGCTTGGCCCCCGTACCCATGTGGGAGACCCGGATGGAGTTTTGGTCCCTGGCTTCAGCCTGGCTCAGCCTTGATGACTGCAGTCATCTGGGGAGTGGAACCAGCAGATGAAAGATTCTCTCTCTCTCTCTCTCTCTATCACTCACTTGCTATCTATCTCTCCCTCTGTGTCATTCTGCCTTTCAAATAAATAAATAAATCTTAAAAGAAGGCAGTGAGGAAGGAAAATGTGAGAAGTCTGAGAAACTGAGAGAGACTCAGAGGAGGTTTAAATGACTGGATGAGAATACATTTTAACCCAGATTAAATCAAGTTTGTTCAGTTTTGTTTTTCTTTCCCATGACCTACTAAAATCACAAGACTAAGTCAACTAAGAGTGAATAAAGAAATTAAATCTCTTCTAAACTTCTGTATTATAATTTTGCAACCCTACTACAAAAACTCTCAGATAAATAGTATTTCAGTTCACATTATGTTGCATTTGACCTCACAAAAATGAAAGATTCTTCTGCTACCTGGGAGTTAACTAAAGATAAAGTCTCATTTATGAGAGATTTTGATACATGAAGAATGATCACTAGTATTTGTGCTTTAATCTCTAATATTTTAATATCATGGATTTATTAAGTGTGATTGATTATATTATTTGCTGACAATTCTTCCTTCCCGCCCATGTTTGCAGAGCCTTTGAACTTGGACTTGGCCATGTAGCTTACTTTAGACAACAGAATGTGGGCAAAAAAGATAACCCTGGGAAGCCATTGGTTCCTAGAATAGAAACACAGGAAACGTAACTGAACCCGGCTCACACGCTGCAGGAGAAACTTCTCAGCTCAACTGCAGGCCCGTGAATGTGAAGTAAGTGATTTGGGTGTTGCTTTTCAAACATTACAACTGTGGCAAACACCTGATTCATTTAGCAACTAACATTTCTTTAACTTTTTATTGTGTTGGCAAATTTCACTTTAATTGTAAAAGCTT